>NC_142882.1:74138257-74441287 GCF_051225735.1 Oryctolagus cuniculus
ACAGTCAAGCTAACATACTGGTGCCAGTCAAATAACAAACAGAAATATGTACTGAAATATGTCTGGATACCACTGATTTACTTAATGTAAAATAATCTAGTAAATCAAGTCTAGGCTACAAGCTATATTTTTCCCCCATATTTTATCCTGAAATCCAGCCACCTTGTTAACTGGAAAATCCAACATGTTGTTGACTGGGAAATACATAACTAACTATGCTTTTCTAGAGTTAATTCAGAATAAATAGGCTCAACAGAATGAAGGTTTCCAAAATACGGAAACACAGATGTTTATTCTAGCATTTACTTTCATAAATATTGACACCAAAGAATCAAATATGTAGCTGTGAAGCAGTTTATCCAAAACCGAATGCTTCATTAAAGTCGGAAATGGCCAAAAGCTGCAGGAAACATCCTGAAGGAAAATGTCTCACACAAATGACACATTTGTAAAAGCTATGGAGTAAAACAGAATGTGGTAAAATGCCATTCAGTGTTTGAATATACAGAACACCTTCCACTTCAACAATTCTAGAAATATTGCAGCATAATAGATTGCCAGGAAGCACTGCCAAGGACCAAGAGCAACTTAAAAAGAAATAAAACTACCAGCAACATGAATAAGTACAGGGGGAAAGTGTCATGAAATATTTTAGGATAGTATCACACTTTACTCCTCTAGAAGGCATAAAATTGTACATTATAATCTTAAAGTAATCTACTAATAGAACTGAACTGTGCTTCAGTAAAATGGCACTGTCCAAAAGATATAGGACTGTCAACAAAAGCTTTACAGTTTATTGCTAGCATCTAAGTTAACTTGTTTTAACAAACAATTAAACAGCATTGTTCACACCAACAACAAAAATGAATGAATTAATCTCAGACTATAGTTTTAGATACAGCTTGAATCATTAGCAATGCCTAGAATAGCTGGAGCATTTGGAATAAAAATTTGAACATCTTTAGATGTAGTGGAACAACTCATCTTTTTTTGTTTGTTTGTTTTTTGTTTTTTTGTTTTGTTTTGTTTTGTTTTTTTGACAGGCAGAGTGGACAGTGAAAGAGAGAGAGAAAGGTCTTCCTTTGCCGTTGGTTCACCCTCCAATGGCCGCCACGGCCGGCACGCTGCGGCCGGCGCACTGCGCTGATCCGACGGCAGGAGCCAGGTACTTATCCTGGTCTCCCATGGGGTGCAGGGCCCAAGCACTTGGGCCATCCTCCGCTGCACTCCCTGGCCACAGCAGAGAGCTGGCCTGGAAGAGGGGCAACCGGGACAGAATCCGGTGCCCTGACCGGGACTAGAACCCAGTGTGCCGGCGCTTCAAGGCAGAGGATTAGCCTAGTGAGCCACGGCACCGACCGGAACAACTCATCTTAACATAAGAGGAAAATAAAACCACATCAAAGTAATTACACAAAAAAGATGGCTCCAATTTGCTTTTTTCTCCCTTTTCATCTCTTCATCTCTGAATCTTTAATCCTTACAGTATTGAGACAACACCTAAACGTTATGTTCCTAACACTATAAATAATGTAACCCATTCATTTCTCATAAACATGACCCATCACTCACATGCGTCTACCAATATTTCAGCTATTTTATTTTCACTTAAGAATGAAAGAAGAAAAAACTATTATTCAAAAGCCTAGCGTTTTGCATTTAACTGATTAATGTAAGACTTATTTACCAGAAAGTGGGCTCCCTAACAGCAAGGCTATTGCCAAATTTTTGTGTCTCTGACACAGAGTATATTTACTCAGGAAACATTTGTTGAACATGTGGCTATCATTTACCTATCCTCATCTTAGCTCTTATGAAATAAATACTCAAAAACAAATATCTTCTGGCGTGTATTCTAGACCTCTTTACCAAAGCATTTCTTTCCTTTTCAAGAGTCCCAGATAGAATAGTTCAATATTTCTCTTTAATATTTTTATGAACTAATATTTGTAAATAAAGCACTAATGGTAAAAAAAGAAAACTTGAGTTCACACTATACTGTCATTCTATTTTCTTCACTTATCTAAAAGGTTGTAATTTCTATGCTTAGGTATTTCACAGACAGGTAATTTGGATAGGTTCATATAATACAGAACTCTTCATATAGTAAATACGCAATAAACATGTTTATATAAATAACAAGAGCATTTAGCCAATACAATAATGTTGGGCTAGCAAAGGAGACCACAGATTTATTTCCACAAGGCTGGCATTACTTAAAACATCTTTGAATTTTTTTGAAGATGACCTTTTAAAATTTTAATCCAAGAATAGTTACAGGATCTTTGTTGATGAGAATAGTTTATTATATCAAAATAAATACATCCCACCATGACTACAATCCAACTTAACGAAGTGTATTTTGCATAGTCAGAAACATTGACAACATAAAATGAACTCCACCTGCCACTCAGACATATTAGATGAGACAAAAATGGTATTCCCAAGGTGAATTTTCAGTGTGGTTCTGGTAGCAGCAGCTGGTGGACTACCTTTCTTCAAATGTAAGGTAAAGACTGTAATGGTAGCAGCTATAATTTAAAAATGAATAGCTTATCACAATCAAAGAGTGTATCCTCATGGCTAACAGATGGTCATCAACATGACCACTTAGGGATTCAGACTTCCTTCATGTTATGGTTCCACCACTCCCTGGGGGCTTTGGCAGTTAGGTTCTCTGCATCCAGCTGGCAGATGAGGGAAGGGAAAGAATGAGGATCAAACAAGCATTTTTTATTGAACAAGGATGAAAATGTGTTGTATACGATTTAGCTTTATCAAGCTGCAAGAAAGGTCTAAAAAGAATAGTCAAGAAGTGGGCTCAAAAGAAGAGTAAATAGGATTTGAGGAACATAGAGTCTAAATTATCCTCGCAGACAACTTGAACAAAATTTTCAAGTTAGTCTTATTACCTTGTCATCGTAATTCATCACCACAAATAATCTAACTTTACTCTCCACATTAGGTTCTTAATGACTGGTGGCTATTTTCAAGTCATATTTATCCTTCTGAGGATATTTTAAATGAAATGATGTAGTTCTCAAAGACATTTCTAAAAAAAAGTTTTTAAAGGTTGAATATATAATTCTCCAAGGTGATCTCTTTGAATAGGTTTAGAGAATGCTACAGTATAATTCTTGAGGGATTGGTCAAGACTCTAGTGGCTTATTAGAAAACCCAAGTGGGGGTGCATATTGTTGTGAAGGGAGTTAATGGGCCATTTGGGACAGCTGCATCCCATATTGAAGAGCAAGTTCAAGTCCCAGCTATTCTACTTCTGATCTACCTTCCTGCTAATGCACCCTGGGAAGCAGCAGATGATGGCTTAAGTAACTGGATTGCTGCCATCCACATGCGAGACCAGGATGGAGTTCTGGGCTCCTGGCATTAGCCTGGCCCAGCTCCTGCTATTGCAGGCATTTGTGGAGTGAACCAGTAGATGGAAGCTTTCTCTCTCTCTTTCAATTAGACAAAAATAAATAAATGTTATAAAAAAACTTCAAAAAAAGGCCTGAGAGTTTCTCAAAGTAAGATGGCATGCAATTTCAAATTGTTGATAACTATCCATCAATAGTAATACAAATGATAGAAAAAAAAACTAATAAAAACCCTTTCCTTTTTTGCATTAAAACAAACCATATAAAGTGGTTCAACTTTCTTAATCCTTAAAACATTAGATGAAACCATAAATCCTTTTGTAAACTGTCACCTCTCATCCACAAAGGTACCAGCTCTAGTCTGAGTTCTAGGTTTGGGATATTAGGAGCCATCTGGAGATGGGAACTTGCATTCTCCTATTTCCAGAAAAACCAGGTCTTTAAAAAATCAGCACTTTCTTTCCAAAACTGCTTATGTCCATAATTCCCCTCCTGCCTTCACTTTCTTTTTTTTTTTTTTTTGCCTTTTTTTTGTTTGTTTGTTTGTTTTTGACAGGCAGAGTGGACAGTGAGAGAGAGAGAGACAGAGAGAAAGGTCTTCCTTTGCCGTTGGTTCACCCTCCAATGGCCGCCGCGGCCGTCGCACCGCGCTGATCCGATGGCAGGAGCCAGGAGCCAGGTGCTTTTCCTGGTCTCCCATGGGGTGTGGACAGTGAGAGAGAGAGACAGAGAGAAAGGTCTTCCTTTGCCGTTGGTTCACCCTCCAATGGCCGCCGCAGCCGGCGCGCTGCGGCCGGCGCACCGCGCTGATCCGATGGCAGGAGCCAGGAGCCAGGAGCCAGGTGCTTTTCCTGGTCTCCCATGGGGTGCAGGGCCCAAGCACCTGGGCCATCCTCCACTGCACTCCCTGGCCACAGCAGAGGGCTGGCCTGGAAGGGGGGCAACTGGGACAGAATCCGGCGCCCCGACCGGGACTAGAACCCGGTGTGCCGGCGCCGCCAGGCGGAGGATTAGCCTAGTGAGCCGCAGCGCCGGCCTGCCTTCACTTTCATTCTTTTGGTCATACTGTTCTCAGCTAAATTTCACAAAGAAAAGAATCTAATTGTACTAGTTCATACAAAGATAGTGAATCTCTAGGACTGTTCTTTCAGAGAGATCTGCACTTAAAAAAAAAAAAAAAGATCATCCTCAACTCAAAATATCTTAATTGGCAAAATTCCAGGCAAAATGAAAGCAAAATCAAAGGATTCAAGTAGAGCATTGTATCTCGTGGGCAGTAAATTCTCAACAGAATATCTGCCCTCAAGAGAGTGACATTTTAAGTAAGAAAATGAGTG
Source organism: Oryctolagus cuniculus (assembly GCF_051225735.1). NCBI lineage: Eukaryota > Metazoa > Chordata > Mammalia > Lagomorpha > Leporidae > Oryctolagus > Oryctolagus cuniculus. Next base: position 74,142,975 of record NC_142882.1, read on the forward strand.
CCCAAAATAGCAATAATGCAATGTAAATGTTTAAATATAGTGTTTGGAATATTCAGAGAAAGCAATAACTATCTCCACCTGGAGAAGTTGGGAATACTTGTGCAGAAAAAGGTAATATTTGAAAGCTTTTTACGAAGAACAATTAGAGGTTTTCAGACAAAGAAGCATGGGTTTTGAATGCTTGGATATTCCTGACAGGGAATATGCATTCAAAGAATGTAGTCATAAAGGATAACAGTATTCTTTTTTTAAAAGATTTATTTATTTATTTGAAAGTCAGAGTTACACAGAGAGAGAAGAGGCAGAGAGACAGAGAGAGCCAGTCTTCCATCTGATGGTTCACTCTCCTAGTGGCCGCAATGGCCAGAGCTGATAATAGTATTCTTAACAGAGAGTGAGCTCAGTTTGAAAAGGAACACAAGGTACATATCAGAGGATACTAAGAGGAGAATTTTATGTCGAGCTAAGGATTTTGGATTTTACTCCTTATTGAGGAAGGAATCAACAGAAACTTTCATCATCAGATTTTTTTTTTTTTCAACAGAAAGGTTTTGTGAATAGTTGTACACTGGCTAAATAGAAGATGGGAGATAATGGCATGGGAAAAGACTTAAGAAGTGACAGTTCCAAAAGTCCAAGTAACAACAAATAGTATATAGAGTGATGGAGATAAGCTTCCAGATTCAGGGAGAATTCATAGGAGATGGGACAAGATATATTCAGCTGAATGGAGAAATGGGGGAAGAGGAAAAGTCAAGGACTATTCCGGCAGGAAGTAACAACTCCAAGGCAAGTGCTCTGGGTCTGCAAAGCCCTTAACCAAGTCTGTGTTCTGTGGGGAGCAACTGAGACTAGACTAAGTTACTGGAATTAAGACTTATTCTATGCATCTGCTCTCCCACAATATGGCGCTGAGAGAGACCAAACAACTTCTACGCAGATGCCTCTCGCCAACTTGACTGATAAACTGCAGGAGCTGATCCTGCTCCTGATTGGAGGAGAGCAGCGTGCTCAGTGTGTGGGTAGCAGAGTTGGGATTGGTGGAAGAGGACTATAAAGGAGGAGAGAAACAACATGCACCAGGAACATCTGAGGAACATCTGAGAAGCCCCCCCCCCCCCCCCCGAGAGAGCCGGCTGGCGGTGTGCCACTCCTCCGTGGAAGCGGGGAAAGTGGCGGGGGGGGGGGGTGCCGCCCCTCCACAGAGGTGGAGGGGCCGGCAGCAGCCAACCCGGGAAGGGCCGAGCAGACAAAAGAACAGCGCTGGGTCCAGTGTCCTTCCTCCGCGAATGGGGGAGCGACAGTGTTCTAACCATTCAACTTTATTGCTGTACCAAGATCCTGAGTTTAAACTTAAATCATGCAAGATCTTTTATCTTGTTAACTATACTTCTAATTATCTTATTACTCATGAATCATTAAAGCACACAACCTAAATTTGCCATTATACAGACTAAATTTTATCATTGAGTTCTCTTTTCTCAGTAGTAAAGAAAAATGTTCAAGGTCATTTTTTCAAAGTAAACTAAGTAGTATGGGAGTATGATGTATTCTACTCTGTGAAACAGATCAAAAACACTTTAAAACTTTTTGTATAGATAACAGGATAAAAGGATTATAAGCACTAGCAAAAATATTCAACAAAGACAGTTACAATGATATTGTAAATTATTTAGATTTTTAATCTAGTAGAATGTAAGGATCCTATCTATTTTAAATTGCTGTATCCAGGTACCACCTGTAATCAATAGAAAAACAATGACTACACTTTTCAATATTTGCTTCGACTGTGACTTTAAATACCAACTCAATTTTCTGCTCAAAATTAGGAAACCAACGCCAAGAGGAAGTTGTGATACATTCGTTAGGAAAACTATGCTGTAGGCAACTGAACATGTTTTTCTAAAGATGATACAGAAAAGGGAATTTACCTAAACTGATTGATTTGTCTCCAAACGCACACAACAAACTTACTTCTTACCATATGACCCTGAAATAAATAGTTGATGAAGGAAATATAACTAGAATTCTACAAATAGGAAATTTTCCCATAATCAAGAGGACAAAGTTCATCACTGTGTATAGGATTCCCACTGCTTTAATTTTATATGAGGTAAGCAAAATCCTCAAGTCATTACCACTCAGCATATTGAAATTATTCTAGTTTTTAGGAAAACAAAGATCAAGAATCTCCATCTTCGGGCTGGCACTGTGGTACAGCTGGTTAAGCTACTGCATACAAGGCTAGCATCCCAAATCTGAGCACTGGTTCGAGTCCCAGTTGCTCCATTTCCAATCCATCTCCCTGCTAATGTGCCTGGGAAAGCAGCAAAAGATGGTCCAGTATTTGAGCCTCTGCCATCCACATGGGAGAGCCAGATACAGTTCCTGGCTCCTCGCTTAAGTCTGACTGTTGTAGCCATTTGGGGAGTGAACCAGTGGATGGAAGATATTCTCTCTCGCTTTCTCTCTCTCTCTGACACTGTCCCTCCCACTCTACCTCTCTGTCAATCTGCCTTTCAAATAAATATTTTTTTTAAAAAAAAAAGGGAAACTATTTTATAATAACAGGAGCCAGTGATTACCCACTGATTTCTAAGAAATGAATGCAAAACTGAGGGCTTACCTGTGTGTGCATACTCCCTTTCTAACTCTCTCTCTGTAACTCACACGCACACACACACACACACTGTGTAAATCTGTAGAAATAAATACATTGGTTTGCCACTTAATCTCTTGGTCTATAAATATATATACAGTTTTAAGCTAAAATCAGCCTGTGGGAATATGTAATTGTAAATAAAGGCATAATTCAGAGTACTAATCATATTTACTAGTCTAATTATGGTTACTTACTGTTTTGCCCATCTGACATTGGTAGGAGTGGGTTTTGTGAAAGTTTTCATGAAGGAAAAAGGAGTACTTCCCTCTATGAAAATGGTTAGGAATAGTTTGCCAGGAAAGCATAAGTAATGAAATATTTATTAAAGGACAAAATATTCCAAGAAAGGCCCTGGAATATTTATCTAACATAAGTACATCTTTTCACAGAGAAATGTGAGAAATAAAATTATTAGCACATATGAGTTCTTTCCCTTGTAAGGTTAGTTGAATACCAAATTTCTTAGAACTTTAAAACTCAGACTAGAAAGAATATGGAAAAGATCTAGTCATGTTCATGTATAAGTTTCTCAGAGTATTAGTCAATTTTGCTAAATGTCAGTAGAACATTTTATCCAGTAATGAGAAATTATACTTATTCAGTAATATGTTTTTACAACCTCAAATGAACCTCAACCTTGTGTAACAGACTTCCTAAAAAGTTTGTATAAATAACATTTTGGTAAATTGAACCATTTTGTTTGCATATAAGTTGGGCATTCTGTAAAGCAAATAACTACTCCTTAAAACTGTTTTACAGTTTAAATTTTCTACATTATAATGAAGAACAAATTCATAACTTACATTCTCATTACTTGGAATTTACTGTAATGCAATCACGGTCATCAAGGACTATAAAAATATTTAAATTTTTAATTGGAAGAGTCCGTCAAATTTGGGGCATTATGGTCTTAAGTTTCTCTAAATATAATATATTCAGATGCTGATTCCACAGAGCCTCACTAGATCATAATTTACTTTAAAGAACTCTAAATGTTACACAGAAACTCACTCTGTAGAAGCCTATCTTTAATTTTTTTAAAAAATGAAGGTTGTCCCAACATCACTTATCTCTACCAGCAAGAGCACCCTGCTTCTGTGTTGTGTGAAGATCTAATCACTGCTTTTCCAAACTTAAACCCCACCACTGAATGACTGGCCCAAAAATGACAATAAAAGCCATCAGTTACCTAAACCATTAGGCATTTCAGAAAATGGACAACCTAAGTAGAATCTATTCACATTAAATATCTATCAGATGCTTGTAGAACACAAGCTCTAATAATCACTGTTCAGTGATTGGTACCCAGCTACATATATAGCTAAAAACATAAATCCTATGTAAGCATTTAACAAAATTTACTGCAGGACTTCTTTTGAGCACCAGAAACAGGCTAGTTGCTAGAATTCTAAAATGACACAGGTGTCATTTGGTGAAGCACACATATCCAGCAAAATTATCTTGAATACAGAATTACAGAAACATTAAGACAAGTTACAATAGACAAAAAATTCTAAGTATGTTATCAAGGCCTCCAAAATAGCTATGTTAACTACAGAATAGTACAGGGGGCCAAATATACATACATTCAGCTACTGTACTGTGTATGTACTTCCTTTTACATTTTGAAGCACTTAATTCAAGAATGGGATAATATTTTAAAACAAAAAAACAACACAAAACAAACAATGGTGGGGTATTGCGATGCACAGGGTTTCACTGCTGCTTTAGATACTGCATCCCATATTGAAGTGCTGCTTTGAATGCCAGCTACGCTAAGCTTCTGGTATAGCTTCCTGTTATGAACCTGGGAAGCAGTGGGTAACAGCCCAAGTACTTGGGTTCCTGAGATCCAGGTGGAGTCCCTGGTCTAACCCTGGCTGTTAGGAACATTTTGGGGAGTGAACCAGTCTTTAAGTGGAAGATCTCTGTCTCTCTCTCCTTCCCTGTAATTCTGCTTTACAACAAATAAATCATTTTTTAATGAAAAAATATTAACAATTTCATTACTTTTCCAATATGTTACATTTTCCTAAAATTGCAATTTGCTAGTTTATTTTAAATATGTATTTGTTCAAAAGGCAGACAGACAGATCATCTACTTGTTCATTCCTCAAATGACCACAATGGCTGGGGTCTGGCCAGGTTGAAGACAGGAGCCTTCCAGGAACTCCATCCACTCTTCCTTGTGGGTGGCAGGGACACAGGCACTTAGGCCATCTTCTGCTATCACCGAGGTGCATTAGCAGGAGGCTGGATTGGAAGCTGGGCAGCAGGGACTGGAAGTGGTGTTCTGATATGGAATGCTGAAGTCCCAATCAGCAATTTAACCTGCTGCACTACAATGTAGGCTTCACAATTTTATTTTTTATTTTAGGGATCTTACAAATTTTTAAAATTCATTTATTTAGGAGGCATACAGAGTGAAAAAGCTTCCATTCACCAGTTCACCTACCAAATGCCTGCAATGGCTGGAACTGGGGTAGGCCAAAACTGAGAGTCAAGAACTCAATCCAGATGTTCCATGGTGGCAGGAACCAAAAGACTTGAGCCATCACCAATGTCTCTTAGGGTAAGTCTACACCAAAAATTTGAGTCAGGAGCCAGAGTCAGGTATCAAATACAGATACTCTCATATGGGATTCAAGCATCTTAACCACTACACACAATGCCTGCCTCCATAAATGCAATTTTAGATGGTTTAATGCAGAGTTATATTTAGTAGCACTAAGTTTTTCCTTCAGTGTTCTATATACAACATTTAAAGAAAAAATTCAATCCACAAAATATGGTTCATCAAATATTTGTTTTACCATGAGGTTAAATGCAAAATTTACTTCATTAAGTTAAGTTCATTGAGTATCTGCACTAAGATGGTATTTTTTGATGACATAACTTAGAACAAAGTCAAACAGGACAACTGTCCTGATTATTAACCAACATAGCAGGGTAATAAGATAAATGCTACAATTTTAACATTTATTTAAAATAAAGACTAAAGATGGACAAAAGTTACAACTAAGTAAACTCTGAGAATAAACAAATTGTGCATTCAGCCAAGGTACCAAGTAAATGGTAATACAGTACATGAAAAGCTTATCAATTTCTATTCCAGCTCAGTAAAAGCAGATATTTGGTCAAAGCCAAATGCTACTCATTTCAACAGCCTCACAGGGCTTTACTGCCCACATAACACCACATAAAATTATTACTATATATCACTACATTACCACACAAGAAGCCACATCCAACAAAAACAGTCTTGATTTTTTGAGGATGTGTGTATGTGTGTGCGTGCGTGCAGAGGATGTTCAGTGACATAATCCTAGACAACACATAATTATAATATGTACAGGCAACAATATATTTGGATTATAGAAAGCATGGGATCAAACTATGCTAAGTTTCATCTAATAAAAGAAAAAAATATAAACAGAGTGGTCAACTTCAAAACAGAAGTATTAAAAGGCTCAAGTTCACATAGAAATATAAGCATGAAATCGTAATAATTTACAGATGAAGTCGAAAGCTTAGAGAGAATGGGTCAAATTGTGGCACATTGTAAAAGAACTAACTCAATTCAGAAATACAAATATGAGCACACCAACTGTACCTAGAGTATGTTTTTTGTAAAGGTCAAACACAGTTCTTCAGTTTCACAGTGTGAAAGAGAACGAAAAACACACTGGTTTAGTTACCACTGTACTGCCAACAACTAGTACAATACCTGACAGCAAATATTTCTTGAATAAATTATCAGTAAAATGACATTAAATCTATTCTAATCTTTATGTGTATATAACACATGACCAAATGTTTCTAAAAACAACAACAACAACAACAAAAAGTGAAAAAAAAAGCCATTGAATGAACTAGGTATTTATATTTTTATTTATTTATTTGAGAGGCAGAGTTACAGACAGTGAGAGGGAGAGACAGAGAGAAAGGTCTTCCTTCTGTTGGTTCACTCCCCAAATGGCCACAACAGCCGGAGCTATGTGATCCAAAGCCAGGAGCCAGGTGCTTCCTCCTGGTCTCCCAAGTGGATGCAGGGGCCCAAGCACTTGGGCCATCTTCTACTGCTTTCCCAGGCCATAGCAGAGAGCTGGATTGGAAGAGGGGGCAGTCGAGACTAGAACTGGTGCCCAAATGGGATGCTGGCACCGCAGGTAGAGGATTAACCTACTGTGCCATGGCACTGGCCCCTTGAACTAGGTTTTGTTGTTGTTGTTTATTTAAAAATTTATTTATTTATTTGAAAGAATTACACAGAGAGAAGAGAGGCAGAGAGAGAGAGAGAGAAGTCTTTCATCCGTTGGTTCACTCCCCAAATGGCTGCAACGGCAGGGAGTTGCGCCGATCCAAAGCCAGAAGCCAGGAGTTTCCTCCGGGTCTCCCACAACACAGAGCTGGATTGGAAGTGGAGTAGCCGGGGCTTGAACCGGCGCCCATTTGGGATGCCAGACTGCAGACCAGGGCTTTAACCCTCTGTGCCACAGCGCTGGCCCCTAAATTAGGTATTTTTAAACAATGGGTCACTCCAGCATGGGAACTATTGAAACGAATTTTAAGCTTTTAAAATTGATCAAAATATTGTAGAATGCTGTAGTTTTTCTAAAAAAAAAAAAACTAATTTCTGGGCAGTCTAAATCTTCAATTTTGCAATACTAATGAAACTGCATTTAGCAATATTTGCAAACCTCTGTTTAGTAACTACTAGACACTTAAATGATCTAACTAAAAGCAGGAAAAGGACAGCCGATTCTTTTTAGGGTGATGTATCAGAGTAATGCTAAGAATAAACTTTATAAGCAAAGAAAATGGTATTGTCACAGAACTTTCAAACACATCATCAACATAAAAGGGGGTCCTCAAAATTTTCAGATAATTTGTACTATGGAAAAAAACTACACATGAACTTGAAAAATTTTTGCACCAAAATAAACTTATCTTTTTTTTCTATTTTGCAGGAACTTCTGGAAGTACCTTCATATTTTGTTTACAATCAGCTAACAAAGAAACAAATCTGTACTTTACACTGATCATTCCATGCTTTCATGGAAGGATCACTTCCCAAGCTTCCATGAGAGCAGTTTTTGTGTGGCCAAATCTAATGTGACGCTGAGCAACAGAGTCCTGCTAGCTCTTATCTTTTAAGATACTAATATTACTTCCTAAATTCAACTTATAAACTGGTGTCTGAATGCTTAACTAGAAAAATAAATTATATAAAAGATGTCCACAAGAAAACCTAACCCATCACATAAATTATATTTAAGATGCAATCACATAACAAAAACATCATTTCTATAATATTGCTTAGGAAAGGACTCATTTTCCCCATTGACTGTAAAGCAGAGCTCTTAGTGAAATTGGAAAAGACCCCCCTAAAATTTACACTAAAATGTGGCTGCTTTAAGTTCCCTAGATGGCCGGCGCCACAGCTCGCTAGGCTAATCCTCGCCTGCGGCGCCAGCACACTGGGTTCTGGGTTCTAGTCCCGGTCAGGGCGCCGGATTCTGTCCCAGCTGCTCCTCTTCCGGTCCAGCTCTCTGCTGTGGCCTGGGAGTACAGTGGAGGATGGCCCAGGTGCTTGGGCCCTGCACCCGCATGGGAGACCAGGAGGAAGCACCTGGCTCCTGGCTTTGGATTGGCGCAGCACGCCGGCCATAGCAGCCATTTGGGGGGGGTGAACCAATGGAAAAAAGAAGACCTTTCTCTGTCTCTCTCTCTCACTAACTCTGCCTGTCAAAAAAAAAAAAAAAAAAAAAAAGTTCCCTAGAAATGCTATGCAGGGTGCCACATGTGCTACCAGAATTTGGGGTATCATACAATTTCACCACGGGCTTATTATTAAATCCCCAATATTAATAAGCCCAAGAAGGTTCTTGCCTAATATTTAGAGAAGAATTCTAAATATCAGCACAGATAAATGAGGCAGCATGGTACATTTTAAGCTTTTATTTAGTGAGAAAGATGCATAGGAGAGTGAGAGCTTTATTTAAGAGAGAGAGGTGAACAGGGGTTCATATCAAGCACCAGGAACCAGCCACGTGGATGAGCATCTAGGCCAGGAAGCCTGGAGCACATGGCCCGAAGGCCATGTGCCCTGGAAGCACAGGGCTACAGCCAGCCCCTTCTTGGCAAGAGTCCAGGGAAGAAGACCACACTGTGCCTCGGCTTTTAACCCACTTCCAAAGGGAAGGGGAGTGGTTAATTAACCTGATTGGCTGGTGGGCACCCAGGTGTGGCCAGGTAGGGGAATGAGGTCACACAGGGGCGTGGTGAAGGCATGGTCTTTCAGTTCACAAATCTAATCAATTTTAGCCTGTATGCCTGCCATGCCTGCCTACTTCATTAGTAAATATGAATGACACTCAAATAAAAAATGCCCAAACACTGTGGAAGAAATTAGTAAAAGACTGAAATTTATTTTCTGCATCACATTAGAAAACTCATTAGTAAAATAGCCAAGCTGGTAAAAATCAAATTATTTTTTAAGGTAGAGTGCATTACTCTGCCATGTCAGTGATATATTAGAAATATACCATTTTAAACGCTGCTCAAGTAGCAACATATAGAAGAATTATAATGGATTCTTACAATACTTTATTACAAACAGGCAGATATTTTAAGGATTATATTGTCAAATATGAAAGAAAGAATTTATTCTACCCAGATTTTGAGATTTCATGTGAAAGAAAGCTTTAAATAATTAAATGTTAAATTATGTATTAATAAAGTGACAGATCCTTTAAGGACCAAGAAGAAGGCCTCCTAATGGTGTAATAAGGTTTCAAAGTGCTATGATGTTCTTACACGAATACCTGGGGACTGAAATCACTGGGGATACTTACAGCTATTTTATGTTCCTTGAACCCTGGGTTCTAGTCCCATTTAACTTTCTCTTCACCCAACCTCTCAAAGCTATCTTTAGCTTTTTCAGGGCTTCACTGTATAGGCAGTGGGATAACACACTGTGCATGCCCCCTTAACAGCTTAGAGTATTGCAAGAGCACTCCAGACCCCCTGTGCATGCTGCCTGACCCTTGGGCAAATTACTGAACTTCTGAGGCCTTCACTTCCTCTTCAGTGAAAAGAGGTTACTCAATATTGGCTTCTAGTGAGGATTAGTGGCTGGTATAAAAGCTCAATATATGATAACTAATTTTATTAAGAATCATCTAGCTTAAACAAGTTTCTTCTTTCAATAGCAGAACCTTTTCCCTACCCACCCAAAATCTTTACAGTAACACCCCTGCATTTTAAATATGGAGAGAAGATGTGAGTTACTTATTCCAAGCCAAATTTTTTTTTTTTTGGACAGGCAGAGTGGACAGTGAGAGACAGACAGAGAAAAAGGTCTTCCTTTTCAATTGGTTCACCCCTCAATGGCCGCTGCGGGGGCGCACTGTGGCTGGCGCACTGTGGTGATCCAAAGCCAGGAGCCAGGCGCTTCCTTCTGGTCTCCTATGCAGGTGCAGGGCCCAAGGACTTGGGCCATCCTCCACTGCACTCCCAGGCCACAGCAGAGAGCTGGACTGGAAGAGGAGCAACCGGGACAGAACCGGCGCCCCAACCAGGACTAGAACTTGGGGTGCCGGCGTCAGCCCTAAGCCAAATGTTTAAAATCGAAAATGGAACCTAAGTCTCTTGGCTCTACATTCATTATTTCCTAATACACTTTTTTGACCCTTACAAACTCTGATGGAATCATTTGGAAAATAATTACCATGGAATTTGCTTGATAATTAATTCTAGAGAAAATAGCCAAAGTGTTAAGTAATAATGTAACCACATATGCTTCATTCCACTTTATCAGCAAAACAAATCCCAAAAGCAAATTTATAGAATCAGTTATAGCAAGACTCTGTCAATACTCATTTAATCTTTTTTTAAGTGTTTTTCTTTCAGTTCAATTTATTTATTTGAAAGGTATAAGTGAGTGACAGAGAGAGAGAGAGAGAGAAAATGAATTAGAATTTTCTATTTGCTAGCTCACTCCCCAAATTCCACAAGAGCTAGAGCTGGACCAGGGTGAAACCAGGGGGCCAGAGCATCTCAATGCAGATCCCCGACTTGGGTGGCAGGATCACTTGAGCCATCACCTGCTGCCTCTTGGGGTGCATATTAGCAGGACTGGAAGCAGAGGCAGGACTTGGACACAGGTACTCCAAAGCGGCATGCAAGCATCCCAAGTGATGACTTAACCACTGTGCCACAAGGCCTACCCCACTCATCCAATTGTGTATTCAATACCACTATGATGAACATTTCATTACATACATAATTGGTACTAATAAAACTAATTAAACCACAGTTCATTTATGGTTTATTCATTCTTACTTTCTTAAGCAACATATTATTATGTTATCAATAATGTAAGTCTACAGGGGGCTGGCACCTTGGTGCACAGGTTAATCCTCCACCGGCATCCCATATGGGTGCCAGTTCTAGTCCCAATTGCTCCTCTTCCATTCCAGCTCTCTGCTGTGTCCTGGGGAAGCAGTGAAAGATGGCCCAAGTCTTTGGGCCCCTGCACCCACATGAGAGACTGGGAGCAGACACCTAGCTCCTGGCTTCGAATCGGCGCAGCTCCAGCTCTTACGGCCACCTGGGGAGTGAACCAGCGGACAGAAGACCTTTCTCTCTGTCTCTCCCTCTCACTGTCGTAACTAACTCTCTCAAATAAATAAATAAAATCTTTTAAAAAATAATATAAGTATACAGTAATTTCAGAAAACATCATCAGAAAATTAACTTCAGTTATGTAAAAGTTAAAATGAACTAATGGACTATTCATACAAAAGTTCACCCCATGGCCATACTGGATAAATAAGAGGCTATTATTGTCAGTAGCTGACAAATATTTGATTTTCTCTAAAACTAGGCAGCAAGTTGCAGCAATTTTTACCTTTTTGTTATGAAACACATCTAGATGTTTGGTGGGTTTCTTCACAATTCTAATTTGGTAGAGATTTTTAGACAATGACTTTGCCACATACCATGGACTCCACTAGTTTCTTTAACTTCTTATTTTTGGCAAGTCATCATTAAGATGTACCATGGTGGCAATTCATTAAAAGTTATATGCATACATAGTTAAAATTCACAAACTGCAGAGACAATTTTTGTCTCTCTAGAGGGCAGAATCAACCTAGTGCCAGTTGGTTTGACAATCACTCTTGACCAGTATCTGCTCAGTGATGCCTGAAGCATTAATCAGCTTACCATTATGTGTGACTTTTAACATTTATGAACAGAGAAAAGTACTTCTGCTCACAATGTAATTCAAGGACAATACAGACTGTGGTTCCTCATAAGAAGGGTCACAACAATCAAATTCATACACCTAAAACACTCAGAAGTAAGGATTGTCTTCTCTCTTTCCCTCTCTCATTCTCTCTCACTGCTTAAAAAAACAAATGAAGAAAAATGACCAATACATTCATACTCTATTTGTTACCTTCACCAAGCCAGGTCTCACAGTTTTAGACATTCTGAAAATGTCAGAGCATACACCAGCACAGCATACAAGTACCATGGAAACAAAAGAAAACTCATTCCTTTGCCATTCTTTGAGCTCAGAAATCCTAGCTCATCATCAACATCAGTCTTTTTGAGTTGAGAGCAATAGGACAGTTGTGTGGATTGAACATTAGATCTGGAATCTGATAACCTGCAGCCTAAATCCACTTTCCTGCTAAATTAAAGTATTCAGGGGAATTTCAAAAAGTTCATAGAAACATTTAAAAGTTAAGGTTATTTTGGTGCAAAAATAAACAATAATTGTTTTTTCCATAAGCATTTTTCAAAAACTATTTGAAGACCCTACACAGATGGTGGCTTGACATATAGTTAGCACTCAAATAAATGTTTTCTTCTACTCACAACTAGAAATACAGTATCACATAGGGGAAGTCACTGAGGTATTTGCCATCTTGCCTCCTCCTGCTATCTGCCTCAGGAACATTCACAAAAGCTAATGACATTGTTTAAAGGTATCTGCCGGGGCCGGTGCTGTGGCGCAGCGGGTAAAGCCGCCACCTGCAGTGCCAGCATCCCATGTGGGCATCGGTTCAAGTCCCGGCTGCTCCGCTTCCCATCCAGCCCTCTGCTGTGGCCTGGGAAAGCAGAAGATGGCCCAAATCCTTGGGGCCTGCAACCTCGTGGGAGACCTGGAAGAAGCTCCTGGCTCCTGGCTTTGGCAGCTCTGACATTTGCGGCTATCTGGGGAGTGAACCAGCGGATGGAAGACCTCTCTCTCTCTCTCTGCCTTTCTTTCTCTCTCTGTGTAACTCTGACTTTCAAATAAATAAATAAATCTTTTTTTTTTTTTAAAGGTATCTGCCAAGTTTCTCCCCACTAAAGTGAAACACTGAGGGGCCTACATTAGGGCTCAGAGGGTTAAGTCACTGCCTGTGATGCCAGAATCCTATATAAGCAAATGCTAGGCTGCTCTACTCCTATCTAGCTCCCCAAGTGCTTGGGCCCCTGTTACCCTTGTGGGAGACCTGGATGGAGTTTCTGGCTCCTGACTTCAGCCTGGCCCAGCCCCAAGTAGCTATCTGGGGAGTGAACTAGTGAATGCAAGCACTCTCCCTCTCTTTGTGTTTCTCACTCTGCCTTTCAAACAAACAAAATAAATCTTTTAAAAAAATAAAATACCAGAAAACTATTTTTCAAAAATTTGTTCATAATATAAGTAAAATCCTCACATTTTTTACAATTATTAGTAATCTATTATGATGTTCTTTGCAAAATAAGCACAAATACTTATAAAATGGCTGGATGATGAGTGAAGCCCTGGGTACTTCTAAGGGTCCAGATGAGGGATGGCAGGAAAGACAGGGATTCCTGGCTCTTCCATCAGTTCCCAAGGCTTTCTACATCAACATATGGGTGAGATTCTCATTCCCCCTGTTTACTCCTGGCAAACTACCTAGAGATCACAGTAAGTTACAGCTCAAACTCTTGATAAAATGAATAGTATAGGACAGAAAGAAGGTCAGTGATTTGGTTTCTTAGACATCTAGTAAAATAACAAAATGATATACTGAAGATAAAAGATAACAGAGCCTGTCACAGACCCAGGGCAGGTGCTACAGAAAAGTCTATTTTGGGAATTCTCAGATCTGGAAAAGAGATCAAACTAAAATTAATAGTTAAGTGATTAGTACATACTCCTTGGAAGATTATCAGCTATATTTGAATGTTTTAGAAATACTTTTCAGAATATTTTAAAATTTCAGCCTTAAGGAAAACCCTTTCCTATTAATCATTTGTTGAACACTATCATTTATTTCCATGTATTCAGTGCCATGGATCCCAGTTACTCCTTTGTCTTCTTAATTACATATAGTCCATGTAACCACAAAAACATAAATAAATAAAACCCACAAAGATGCCGTTATCCTTCAACATTTTCCCAATGTACAAATTCAACTTTTCATTAAGTCCCTGCAAATTTGTACACTGTAATGAATGAAATGTCCTTCTGTAAAAAGTACTGCAAATAAAGAAATGATTTTCACTATAATATACACACACAAAACCTGACAGAGTTAACAACTGATTAAAGATGCTTTTATTCACCTTAGGTACTAAATATTTAATATGCCTAGAGTAATAGTTATTTGAAAGGAATATACTCCTTGAATATAAGTAGAATGACTAAATAACTTTATAAATTCACTTATCTGTTTTGCTACCTACACATTGATTAGAAATTTTATGTACCATGCAATAACTGGTGGGAAATATTAGATCCATGAATAATGGACACTGGCTATTTGGAGCAGTTCTCAGAGGTTGAAAACCTTTCCCAAAAATCGGTATTTGAAATCTGTTATTTTATGGAAAGCTAAAACTTCTATGCATTTTCACTATACCACAGGGAAGCTTGGAAGCAAGTTACTACAAGCACTCCAAGTAAATTAATTTTAAAGAGGGGGAGGCCTTATTTTCTAAGAATATCATCCTGAGAGTAAACTTTATAGGAAGAGAATGTCTGAGTTATCTGAAAACAGTAAGACCAAAAAGTTACTAATTTTTTTTATGGTCCATAAACAGCATAGCAAAGGTTCAAAAAGAGAAATGCAAGCAAAGACTGAAAAATTGAAAGCAAACAAACAGATTAAAACCCATAGACATACACAGATTAATGCAGTTATTCAACATTATATGCTTGCTGGCTTGGTATTATCTTTTAAAACAGAAACATAACCTCTCTGTATAAAACAACGAGGTTCTCAAGATAACATGAAAAATTCTAATCAAATTTCACTCTAGCGTTAGCAATCTGTTAAGAGTATTAGGCTTAAATAAATCTGATATGTTAAAATCAGGAACTAACACATGCTATTTCTCATAGCAGGCATTGTATAAATTATAAGCTCTTCCATGTTTCTGTTACTAGATTTTGTATACTTAAAAATAAGCAGCATTCTCCATTCACAGCACTTAAATGCAACTGTTTTTACATCTTTGAGAATTTATAATTCATCTTAATGAAATAAAAAAAAACAAAAGAATTTGCATTTGCTACTTACAAAGTAAAATTCTGAGTATTTCTGTGTTTATACCCATGGGTTTTGCCCTATAAGGTTTCTGATAGAAGCAACTTTATTATATTCTCTGTTGATTGTTACTAATGATTTTAGCTTAAAGATCATTAATTTTACCATTAACATCCTGCTCTATTCTCATTTGAGTTCTATTTATCTCAAAGGTAGACTTTATGTATTACCATTACAAAAAATAACTATTTGCATAATACTTTATGATTTTACATCTATTACAAACACATCACAGGGAGCCTGAGGATGCATTCAGCAGCTTGTCATTCACCACTTCAAGACCCTTCAGAACCAAACAAGGGGGAGGGTGACATTTCGCTAATGGCAGAAGTACAGAAATGAATATAAATAACAAACCTTGAAGTTTTAATAGTACAAAAGAAAAAATACAAACAGAAAGAGGAGGACCCATCAGCATAAACAATGGTTTTGATCTGTAAAGCTCCATGCCCTTTATTCAGAGCAAGGTGTTTTATGCATCTTGAGTTAATTGCAATCATTTAAATTATCTAAAACTCTGCTACAGAAATAAAGGGAATTCCTATCTTTTCACTGCACTTATACATTAATATCATGACAGCATTAAAGTTAATTGTTCCTATTTGAAGAATTCAGCTCTCCCTCAGCTTTGCGAAATAATCTGAATATCAATTCTTTATTATTCTAGCTTTAACCCAACAAATACACACACTAAGAATGTTTAAGGAAATAATGATGATATGCATTTGCTAACTATGTTGTTCTGTAATTTCTTCTCAGTAACAGAATTACAAAGAAAACTGTCCAAAGCTTCTATATTTTCTTCCATAACCATCATACCAGACAAAATGCTAAAATAGTGAATGCTCAGTTGTGTCACCTCTAGCCGAAATGTCTATAGCACTTGAAGCTTTTTGTAAACAATATGCTTGATAACTAAATACATATCCATTGAACCACCAAGGACATAATTTTTAAAAATGTAGTTTCAAATGCAGTGTAACACCAGCATCTTACACAAACACACACACACACAGACACACACACACACACAGAAATGTGCAGGAAAGGAAGAAGGCTGAGAGCAGAGGAGAAATGGAGCACGTTGTTGTTTTTCATTCATGCAGTATAGTGATGTCAGTGTCTGCAGCAGCAGTGGAAGCGGCAGAAGCCTTGACCAGGGTGGGCTAAATTTCACTAAAATCAGAATCTTGCAGAATTCAAAACAAACTGAATAGATAATCATCTGAAAAAATCCAATAAGCCCTTGGTATGGGTTTTAATGGCTAAGTAGAATAGATTAGTTGTATAGTTTTAATGCAGGGGAGAAGGAGGAGGGATAGAGAAGTAACCTAGGGGTAATGTAATCAGGGAACTGAGGGCTCAAGAGCCTGCATTTAAAATCACTTCAATGCAAGAAACTGACAAAACCACCTGGTGTTAAAAACAGCAGAAAAACATCTCCAACAGAGAAAGCCCTTCCATTCCCAACACAAGCTCTCTGATGCTGCAAATCTAATGCACAACCAGACTCAGAAAAGTGTTTTCATCATGATTGCGTTAAAATTGCATTAAACACGGATGTGCCATACTACAACAAAGAAGATAGTTTAAGCCTGATCACAAATTTCATTAAAACTACTTGATGATGGAGCATGTAATTTCTAAGCAATTAAGGCTTTTGAAGGATGCAGAAAAAACAAGTTGTACTATTATCTGCTGTAAGATGTTAGTGTTTATCAACAAAAGGGGAGGAGGTCCTACTTGGCCATTATATTGTTGTAGCAATTGCTGAAACTTCTCTTGCTGTGCCCACAAAAACATCCATCCACAATTTGCAAGGTTTATTTTATGCCTGATACTTTAGTCCCTACAAGAAAATCCCAAAACCCAATACATGCGCTATGGAAGCTAAATCACTGAAAAATTTATGTAACTGCTGCCTTTTTTTAATCTCTAATTTAATGTAGCTCAAGAAAACGTGCAAGGGAGTTGCATATGGCATTAATCTGTTAGAAAATGGTGGCCTTTTCTATAAAATACAGCCAAAGATGTGTGTGTTCAGTTGTGGTCATTATTAGGGCGATCACGTTGTTTTCATTCATTCATTCAGGATTTGCTGGAGGATGTCAGTTTCTGCAGCAGCTGGCTTGACCTGGGGGAGGAGTGGGGGAGCAAATTCCTCCCGGTGCATACAGATTACAGGATGTGATTCTTGGTGCTCAAGTACTCATCCCATCGCACTACATCCTACTCTCTGGTTCACTATCAAGTGGTCTAAAAACAAGTGCCTTTGCAACATGCCAATTACAGATATGAAATATTAAAACAAGACCACCAAAACGGCAGTCTTTCACAAGGTAGACAATCACTTTCACCAACTTTAACACCTTCATCAAGAAAACTCCATTTAAAAAATTCCACCTACCACACAAACACTGCACAGAGCTTGACAATGTTTCCCTTCCAAGCAGAGATTTTTCCACTTAGTATGATCTGTTCCCTCCACAATGCAGCAGCAGCAGAAGCAGCTGTAGCTGTAGCTGTAGCTCTAGGCTGATATCTAAAAAATATTAGGTACCTCACTCTCCCTTATGAGCTTTAAGTCCGTGTTTTGGCTTATCTTCCTTTTCTCCCCCAGGGCTCACCTAGATCATGCGCTGGGTCCCTAGACGTAAACAAAAACCAAACCAAAACAGAAAACATTCAGGGAAACCCACAGCATCCACCAGGTCACCATCACCTTTGACACCAACAAAAAAGAAACTTGAGATCCTTTAACAGCACAACCCAACTGCTAAGCGGACTTAAAAATGCGAGGAAAGAGTGAACACACTCCACAAATAGGTTTTCATAAATTAACCATGAAAATCTTGGGTTGGGCATACACTGCTTCTAGTGTAGTACCGCTCTGATGCATGACTATATAAAGTAGAGGAGAGAGGGAGACCAGGGAGGGGAGGGGGAAAAAAAAAAAACCCACAACCAACCCTATGCACTTCAGTTGCACATTCAAAACTAACCCCTCTCCACCTCCAGCAGACACCCTCACATCCCACGGCACGCCATCAGCCCTCCAGAGAAGAAAGGGGACCGATCCGGGAGTTACAGGCACGTTAGCAACTTTGGAGGCAAGCACAAAGAGGCTGCGGATCACCACCACCACCTTATCCGCTGCTCCGAGTTTGTGTGCGTGCCCGAGTGCTTCGCCCCGCTCCTCCTCCCCCGGCCACCCACAGCACGCACACGAGTGAGCTCGGCAGCGCTTCCACTCAAAGACCTCTGCACGCCGGCGAGCGATGCCACATAAAACCCGAGGGGTCTGCAGGAGGGTCAGATCAAAGTTGCTTCTCAGTTCGCCGCTCCGAGCCCCGCAGCGACCGCAGCGGGCTGGGATTCCCAAAGCCACGTTCACACCTTCGATAGTGCACTAGCAAAGACAAGCCCGCAGAGGCTGGAGTTTCCACAGAGGGCACCGTCGGGGAGACGCAGCCCGGGAGGACGGGAGGGTTGGGCTCGCTACCTCTGCACACGGGCGAGCCGGGGCTCCGTCTCTCAGGTGAGCTGCTCCTCCGCTGGCTCTCAGGGGACCGTCTCGGGCGGCCCTTGGCCCGCGGCGCCTGCTCGGCCGGCTGCGGCGTCGGGCTGGGCGGGCTGGGGCCGCGGGCCGCGGCGGGCCCCGGGAGGCTGCCCAGCGAGGCGGCGGAGGCGGCGGCGGGCGGGCGCGTGGGACTGTGCTGGCTGCCCCGCAGCAGCTGGTAGGGCACCGTGGCGCGGATGGGCTGCAGCAGCCGGCCGCCTCCCGCAGCAGGGGCGCAGCCCACGCCTCCGCCGCCCGCACCGCTCCCGCTCCCGGCGGTGGCGGCTGCGGCGGCGGCGGGCGGGGAGCCCGCGGCGCTGCGCCGCATCCTCTGCGGCGGGGGATGAGGGGTCTGAGAGGAACTGGAGGAGGAGGCGGCAGTGGACATGGTGGCTCGGCGGGCCGACCCCGAGGCGCGCGAGCGTGTGGGAGCCGGCGCGATGGTGCGTGCGGGTGTGTAAGGGGGAGGGGCGGCGGCCGCGAGGGGGCGGAGCCTCCGGGCTCCCCCTTCCCAGCGCGCACCCCCGCCGCCGCGGCGAGGGGGGAGGGGAAGGCTGCGAAAACAAACGTCCAACGGCCCCAAACGCCCGGCCCGGCCCGGCGTGGCGGTCACGGCCGGGGCCGCGCGGGGCTCGGAGCCGCTGCCGCCGCGCCAGACATCGCGCTGACAGGGCGGCCGTCCGCTTCACGCAGCCCCGGGGGCGGCCCGCAGCCTTCTCCTCAGCCCTCGCGGGGCTGCACGCGCGGGAAAACCCGGCAGCTGAAGGGAGGGCCGGGACCCCGGCTCCTGGGACCCGGCTGTAGGGAAGGGGGCCTCGAGGTGCCGGGCGCTCCGCGGAGTCTCAGGCGCCGCCGTCACCACCGCCGCCTCCAGGCGCTCCTCACTCGGAATGGCAACTAATCCCCTTATCCGCACTCCGCCCCCGGCACCGCCCCCAGGCGCCCGGGACCCGGCAGCTGCCGCAGCGAGCACCCCTATTGGCTCTGCCGCGCTCCCTCAGAACCCCAGTGATTGGCCTTGGGATACGAGTGAAAGTGCGCCTTACCAATGACAGCATTGACTCCTGCTCTGGGGGCGGGGCGTGGGGGAGGGAGGGTGGGGAGGGGGCTGTACGCGGAGGAGGGGCGTTAAGAGTTGACAGCCTTTGAGGTGAGGGCGAGACTCGGAAAGTGGGTCCATGTGTGTCCTGCGCGTGCCCGGACTCCCATACACGTGCACACGCCCCGGGCCGTGTGTACCACTGAAGGCAGAGGACACTTAAGGCAAAGTTAGGTTGCAAGTACACCTGCATCCGCTGGGATGTTTTAGAGTTAGAAGCGTAAGCACGGATCCCTTCCCCTCTAATTTTAGTAATCTTGAGTTATCGTAGCTAGGAGCCATATTTGTGAGGGGAACTTCAGCTAATAGCAGTGTCTGGAAGCTGAACAAAGGGCGCCCATGCCTCTACAGACTATCCTAAAGTTTGTAGTTAGCCGTGAGAAGGCAAACTCTTCCAAGGCAGTAAGGCTGAATTGCAGAGGCCAACACGGATATGCACGCCTCTGCATCACCAGTTAGATGTATTAACGGAGGGCACCCCGCAGCCTTTCCCCAAGGGACCGACCTGGAGTAAATACCTGGCATAGCCTAACAATCCATGGTGGTGATTTTTTTTTTTTTTCATTCTGCAGTGAAACTGAGGGGATACACAGGTTTTAGATAACTATCAAAACCTTAAGTTTATCCCCACAAGAATCAGGAATTTAAACCTTAAGCAAGAAGGTTTAAGGATCTGTATCAGAGAACTGCCATTCACTTCCACGAAGTTAATAAAAAGAGAAGCGGGATGGTTTAACTGGTGTCTGCCCACACTGACAAACTTCCTCTGATTTCATGGCATCACTTACAGGAGCCATCCCTCCGCTGCCTTGAGCTCACAGGCAAGAAGGCACACTAGGTTCTGCAAAGTTGGTGAGACCCAATAAACAAAATAAAACTTTACATGCAGTACTTCACCCTATGAAGACTGATGATAGTTCCTTCCTTTATCGCATATTGGAATAATAGGTCACATTGACTGAGCGTTCACCACCTGCCAGCAATTGTTCTAAGAACATTGTGTGTATTAACTCATACAGTCCTCAACTCACCCACAAGGTAGATACTACCATTATCCCCATTGTGTGCCTAGTTGAGGCACAAAGAAGCTAAATGCCTTTGCCTAAGAATGTAATTATCACTGACTTGCTCTGGAGTCAGCAAGCTCTCTGTTCACTACTCAAAGTTGTAGAGTGTTTACAGTAATCCAAAACTATCATCTGTGTGATAAGTTCTCATTAGTTCAAAAGACATTTTACAATTGAAGATAGCCCATCATTTCTTTTTACTTTTCAGAATAATATATTTTAATTATAAATAAAGTAAAATCTTTGCTCTTTGAAGTTTGATATAATTGACCCAATGTGTAATTTTTCGATCCAAGAATCAGAGATTCCTCATAATTAAGAAATTCCTCTGTCAGTAAAAGAAAAGGATAAATGGTTTATTTTTTTTTTAATTTTTTTATTTTTTTGACAGGCAGAGTGGACAGTGAGAGAGAGAGACAGAGAGAAAGGTCTTCCTTTGCCGTTGGTTCACCCTCCAATGGCCGCCGCGGCCGGCGCGCTGCGGCCGGCGCACCGCGCTGATCCGATGGCAGGAGCCAGGAGTCAGGTGCTTTTCCTGGTCTCCCATGGGGTGCAGGGCCCAAGCACCTGGGCCATCCTCCACTGCACTCCCTGGCCACAGCAGAGGGCTGGCCTGGAAGAGGGGCAACCGGGACAGAATCCGGCGCCCCGACCGGGACTAGAACCCGGTGTGCCGGCGCCGCCAGGCGGAGGATTAGCCTAGTGAGCCGCGGCGCCGGCCTAGAAAAGGATAAATGGTTTATTTCTAGTGACTGCAAGAAAAAAAAATTGGACAGGTTAAAAATAAGTAAGGTTTCAAAAGTGCTGGTTAATTTCTACATTGTGGATTTGATTACAGCATGTTTGCATTTTGTAAATATCATATCTGGTCACTCCTAAGTATGGAACAACCCCAACTCCTTAGATTATAATAATTCTAAATGTATGCTAAGCCACAGTCACAATGATCAATACTTCATTTGGATCTAAAACAACACCCAACCCTAGCCATATTTCAAAGACTTTCTGTGGTTGTTCAAATTTACCATAGTCAACTTAAATCACATATCTAAAGCAAATCTAAATGGCCCACACAGATAATTAGTATGATCTTAAAATACTATTTAGTTACTGGTAGTTTGGAGGTTCAATCACTTTCTTTTTCCTAAAAAAAAAAAAAAAAAAAACCTTTAGTCTCATAAGTACCGATCTTCATCCTTAAGGAATTCAGGCTTCAGACAAATCAAAAGTAGGCTCAAATAAGCTATACTTAATACCTTTTACTTAAAGTGTCCATTTTTTTAATTCCTGATAACATTTTATTCCTATTTAGGATGGTGGTAGGCTCCGAGGATATGCAGAAGCTTTGGTGAAACACTCTACACCCCTCTGGGCTACTGTGCTAGCTACGGATACATAGACCCAATGCAGAATTTCTCTACTTTGTTGACCGTACATGTAACAATCCTAAAAAAGCCTATACAAGGCTTGATATTAGTAATGATCTCTTTACCATGTTTTCCTGATAGAAGAAGACAAACCTGAAATCACTGTTAGTTGGCATAGGATATACCTCTGTTCAGTAGCCCCAGGCAGGCCTTGGCTATCTGTGGGGTAAGAATCACCACCAGCTAATCAGAGACAGGATTCTGTTACACTTACTTCTTAGTTCAAATATCTAATGGGCCATATTTTGGGTTAAACTAAAACTTAGAATCATTAGGTACATTTGATTAACATGAAGCCCCATGTGGAGAAATTATGGAGCCTAGAGATAAGAAATTATGGAGCCTAAAGAGCTACCAAAACATTTCTCTTCCAGTTCCAGCCAGGTTTGCCAGGTCTGAATATCCAGGGCCCATCCAAATCTGAGCTGCAGTCCAGGCTGTCAGCATTAGCAATGAGGTCATAGCTGGGAGAGAACATGAAGCAGATCTGCACTGAGGTTCATCTTAAGCTGATTAAGTTCTCTGATAGGTGGATTCCTAATAGCAATAACCACCACCACAACAACGTCTTGAATGAATAGTCCCTGCCAGATGCTTAAAGCCAAACTCTTTACTGCTGATGACAGCCTGTGTGCATCGTGTACAAGGTGTTCCCTCTGCCTGAAAAGTTCTTGCCCTCGGTATCCATGTGGCTCCCTCGTTTCTATCACATATTTATTCAGATATTATCAACTCCATGATGAACTTTTTTTTTTTTTTAAGATTTATCTATTTATTTGGGAGGCAGAGTTACAGAGAGGCAGAGGCAGAGGCAGAGGCAGAGAGAGGTCTTCCATCTGCTGGCTCACTCCCAAATGGTCACAATGGCCAGAGCTGGGCTGATCCAAAGCCAGGAGCCAGGAGCTTCTTTCAGGACTCCCACACTGGTACAGGGGCCCAAGGTCCTGGGTGATCCTACACTACTTTCCTAGGCTACAGCAGAGAGCTAGATTGGAAGTGGAGCAGCCAGAACCTATTCACAAATCGGATGCCGGTGCTGCCTTACCCACTATGCCACAGGGTGGGCCCCATGGCCCTTCTTAAAACTGCAAGTAACCCCTAGCATTTCTTTACTCTCTATGTCACTTTATTTTTCTCCTATCACCATCCAATTTATGCTATATAATAATTTTTGTTGGGTCTAGGATATAAGAGCTATGAAATTACTGATATATCTCATGACAAACAATATTTGTTCAATGGTGTTGAAGGAATAGCAAAGTTTAGCCAAGGCTTGTCTTATGAACTAAAATTTGTACCTTTCATCAGAAAAAACAGTAGTATAAGAACAGGTGTATCTCTGCCGCAGAATCATAACCACAGAGTAGAAAAATATTCTATGTGGTTACTGTAAACCATAAAGATGTGTGCATCGGAGCTGGCATTCAAAAAGGAAGAATAACTTGTAGTATGGTCCTTGTACCCTTGTACGGGAGAAGTGAAAAATAATAGTCTTGGCGGTTCTTGGTGGTGCTCATTAGAGGTTGAAAATGGAAAATGAATTGGTAATGGAGAAAAGGCAGTTGAAATTTACAGAAAAAAAAGCCTAAAGTTGACAGAGAAGGACAGTTAGGGAGTGACACCTGCCAATTGGTAGCTTGTCCTGTCTCACTGTTGCATCCAGCCAGCTATTCTCAAGAGGACTGTCTAAAGGAATTGAAAAATAAGCTCATTTGATTCGGTAGAAAAAGCCATCATATATAAATAATGAGAACTGTGCTTTGTTGCTAAAAGAAGTTCAGAAGAAGCAATAGAAATAGGAGACATTTTATTTTTAACTAGTAAGGTCATCAAAAGAGTAAGTATACAGCTGTTCTACGAGAATAGAAAACCATGATGAGGACCACTGGTTTTTCAGTTTCCTTATTCTCCACAACAACTCTGGTTGCCAACCATGATGCTGGTTGTACATGCTCTAAGCTGATACATCAGTGGACTTTTGTAGTGAACTAAAAGACTATCTTGTGGAAAACCAGCACACTCCCAGGTTAAGACCTGGGGACTAAAAAAAAAAATGTAAATATTCAAAGCCTTTTCATGCTGTGACATTCCATTTGTTTTAGTGCCAAACATAATGTTCACACTATATGAAGAAGGGAATATGTTTGATTATAGTCATCTTATTTTTTAAACGAAAGTATAAAATGATAGAAATGTGTCTAAAGTTAATTTATTCCTATGTGGCTTAATCCTGTTTAATTACATGAGTAAGTGTGTTGATGAACTGTTGGGGTACAAGTTCATCAGCAGTACTTGACTAGACAAGTTTCTTTGTATTATTTTCAACTTTCTGTAGCTCACAATTTTCAGAGCCATACTCAGTCTCTTATTGAAAAGGTTCATATTAATGCATGTAATGAGCCTAGATGAGGGTATAGTAGCAACAATACTAGCATCAAGCCATAGTTTACTGCTCATCAAATTACTTATTAAATGTCTTCAAAGTGTCAGATACCATCCTACACTTTGTAAGGCATACTTGTTATCGCCCTTTGGTTAAAAAAAATGTAAAAAGATATGCCTGCAAATAAAGCATTAAACCATGTCTAAATGTGCATATTCCATACAGCATAAAAGAGATGCTAATAAAGTATTACAGAAATGATGGGAGGGAAGGCTCCCTTTTGAGAACTGGTTCCAGGAAGAAAAGATCTGCGAGGGGACAACTGAAGAGTCTGCTGTGGCTGATAGTCCTGGTCTGTTGCTAACAGGTCAAGGAGGGTCTTGGTTGCCAGACAGGATTGTCCTTTGTTAAGTGTACCAGTCAAGAGCTGTTGAAGGTTCTTGAACAGGTTGTGGGGAGGGACATGAGTGGAGCTGTGCATTATGAAGATTAATACAAGAAGCATAAACACCATGGGTAGAAGGCTGAAAAGTGGAAGATAATTGAGGAGGCTTTGAGAACAGTCCACATGAGCTTCAGTAACATGAATTTGAGGAGAGAACAAGGGGCATGACAGAAAGGAAAGGGTGTAAATGGCACTCCTTCTGAGCTGATGGTTATATGCGCCTTCCAAGTGGAGGTCAGATGATTTGGAAATTTCCATCTTGGATGCCTGAGAAGACAATCATGGCTTCAACAAGAACAGGACAGCCAAGAGGAAGATTAGGTTTGGGCAAAAATGCTAAGTTCAGATGGATATGAAAGAACCAGAGGATATTCAAGTACAGGCAATTTTCAAAAGATAGTAAAGTTGAGAAAAGAGAGACAGGTTTGAGGGTTATCCATGAACATATGGTAGTTGAAGCCATGGGTACATATGAGGCTGGCAAAGGAAAAAAGCATAGAAATAAAGAGAGCCAAGGACAAAATTTTGGAAAATTATATATGAGTAGGGGAGGGAAGAGTCAAAATACATGAAAAAAAAAAAGGCAAAATAAAAGTAGAAAAGAAGGCAGAAGAGAGAGAGTTCAGGATCTCAAATGATAAGTTTGGTCGATGCTTTCTGGGGTATCAAGCAAGCCAAGGTCCCACGTCTCTGAGAACTAATCCTCCTCAGGGTAGCTATAGTTGTACAAATTATTCTTGTTCCTCTGACCAATGGTTGATTTGACCCGGGTTTGTCAATTTACTCAAGTTGACCAATCAAATTTTCTCCCCTGTGAATTTGGAATTAAGACATACCATGTTATTCTATGAAGGGCCTGAACTAAGTGAACTCAAGTCTGGGGTGGTCACCATCAGTCAAGACAGAGAAGCAGAAGAAACTTGCCTTCTGAGATAAAAGAATGAATTGAGTTGCAAAAAGGAAAAATGAGACCAGGCGACCAGAAAGAAGGAGAGAAGCCTGACAGTAAGTTCATTTTCACATGATGACCGTTTTATGTCTTATCCATTGTCCTCTATCCTCCAAAACCACCCCCAGTCTTGTCCCACACCTAGTGATACTACAGCAATATATTCCCACCATCTGATCTGTGAATCTTCCAGAATTTGGCTCCAGTTCTCCTTTTTTATACAAGTGATAAGTATTCTCATCAAAAGCCAGCCACTCTATTGTGGTTTAAATTCCTTCCCTAATTACCTTCTATGGAAGTTCATTTCTTTAAGCATTCCTTTCCCCTTCTTAGTCATCAAATTCCCAATTATTTCCAATAATGTATGAAAATTCTCCCATGCAAAGTTTTTAAAAAATGAAGATTCTTATGCCACCTCTATCTGCAGTCTGAATAAACTGACCCATCACACCAAAACTTCTTGAGAAAAACATGTTACGTCTGATTCCCTCTTCAACCTACTCAAATGTAGCTTCCACCCATACCCTGCTACAGAAAAGTGATAATCAATGTCAACAGCCTTTATATTGCTAGGTCAAGTGGATATCCCTAGGACCTCATCCTAATCCAATTTTTAGCAGTTTTCCACACAACTGGCCAGGCTCAACCTCTTAAAAAAAATCTCTTTTATTAGAGTTAGAGCATTGCACCTGCCTGTTCTCCACTTCTATATCCACTGGTACTCATGTCTGTAAGGGGCTCTTCTTCCTCCAGTCCCCTCTGATAATTGGTTTCTGTTCTCTGCTTTCTCCTCTATACACTCATCTTCTTAGTAATCTTGGCCATTGTTGTGGCTTTTCAATTAACCTCTCCAGTCTGACATTTCCTCCAAATTCTGCATTCACATATCCAGCTGCCAACTGGACAAGCCAAGTCTCCATGAATATCTAAAATGAATGCATTCAAAATGGAACTAAACCCTAATGTCTGTTTTCCCACTTTCTTGCCCACCCCTAAATTCTTTCTTGATTTTCTCTCATTTCAATAAATGGCATCACCATCTATCCAATTATTCCAAATGAGAAACCTGGGCAATATACTTGATTTGTCAGTCCCCTTCCTTCCCTACCTCCAACCCACAAGCTCATCCTCTCATTTGTTCCTCAAAAAATACTTGTACATATCTAACCCACCCCCTTTTCCCCATTTCTTCTGCTACTACATTGATCCAAACTTCTGCCATCTGTTACCCAAACTATTGCTATGGCTGCCCAACTGCTCTCCCAGCTTCTACTCTTGCCTCTTTGATTTAGATTCTATTTATCCATCAGGGTGAACTTGGAAATATATTGGGCCATGTTGCTTCCTGCTAAAACTGTTCAATGTCTCCCAGTTACTTTACCCTGAAATCCAAATTCCTTAAAATAGCTTAAAAGGCTTGGCCAGCTCTGACTTCTACCTCCCTCTCCAACTGGTCTTGCTGTGTGTTTCCCCTCACCCTTCCAGTTCAAGCCACAATAGCCTCCTTTCACTTCCCCTGAAACATCACTGAAGACCTTCACACAGGTGCATCCTCAGAACAAAACACCCTTCCCTCTCTATTCCTCAAGTCCCCTGCATGGTTCCCTTACATTTTTCAGGTCTCAGAGTGTCGCTCATCAATAATAACCTATGATAACCTAGCATTAGGTAAGTTTATCTGTAATGCTCATTAAAAATTACAAATATACATCAATTTACTCCCCCACCAGAGTATAAAGTCTCTAAGGACAGGGATCTTGTCATTTATGTTCATTACTTGAACAGGTAACACCCAAATTTCTAGAATACAGTACGTGCTCAGTAATTTGTACAATTTACTGGTGACTTGCTAGTTCCTTATTCCAATCCTTGCACAGCCCTCCTTTACTTTCTGTGGGAGAGTTTCCTGGAATCTTATATTAAAACCCTCCTTGTTGTTTCTATTATTTGGGCAGGTTTCTGTTCTTAAACCAAATGATCACTAATTGATGGAGTTTAAAAAGGATGAAGTAGTCAGCAATGCCATATGTTGTTGAATGAGCAAGAGAGTTAAGAGCTAAGCCAAATTCACTGGACCTCATCACTGGTAATCTTCAAGGGAAAAAGGTATTCTTTAGGGTCCATAAAATATGGCCCCGTGGAAGACAGTGAGTTTGTGTGAAGGGTGAGAAGGTGGATGCAACACTTTAGAATACCTTTTTGATAAGTCTAAAATAAAAATATGGCATGAAATGGGATCTTGCGGTTCAGCAAAGAAAGCACATGTTGATTTAGTTTAAAAGAATAGGGAAGGAATGCCTATTTTTTTTTAATTTATTTGACAGATAGAGTTAGACAGTGAGAGAGAGAGACAGAGAGAAAGGTCTTCCTTTTGTTGGTTCACCCCCCAAATGGCTGCTACAGTCGGCACTGCACTGATCCAAAGCAAGGAGCCAGGTGCCTCTCCCGGTCTCCCATGTGGGTGCAGGGCCCAAGCACTTGGGCCACCCTCCACTGCCCTCCTGGGCCACAGCAGAAAGCTGGACTGGAAGAAGAGCAACCGGGACTAGAACCCGGCACCCATATGAGATGCTAGCGCGGCAGGCGGAGGATTAACCAAGTGAGCCATGGCACCAGCCCCAGGAATGCCTATTAATATGCCAATATGCTAAAGGAGCCAAAAGAGAGAAAAAAAAGAAGCAAGGTTTGAGGAGAACTTCCATGAGGCAGTAGAGGATTTGATCCCAAGCACAAAAAGGGACAATGTTTTCCCCTTTGCTACAGGAAGGGCAATAAGAAGCCAAAGGCAAAGGCAGAATTTCAAGTCCAGCAAAGGGAGGTTGAATGTGGCCGCTTCAGGAAGTCAACCTGTTGTCACAAGAAGGATCAGAATGTCCTGAAAGGCTTTTCTGAACCACACCTGCACTCCTGTCCACCCCTCACTTCCCTGCCCTAGAGTAGAGTTGCTGTCCACCACCACCATGGCTGAGGCTATGCAAGTGTGACGGCACAGTGCTGGATTGTGAGCAGATCTTAGTTGGGTGGAGGGAAGCAGAACATAAGTTGCAGTCACAGAGAATTTAGCCCAGTGTAGCCAGGTGCTGGTAAGAAGGGTAGGATTGTAAACTTTTTAGTTCACCAGGAGAACTTTATGATCAAGCAAATTTGGAATAAAAGTGGATTAAAAATAAAAGTTCACCAAGCACAACTGCAGGCCCAAAATATTTTCTGTTATCAACCATATATAATGAAACATTGATAATGACATTAATTCATGGAAATTACCCAAAGAAAACAGTTTTCAAAGTTCTACTTAGATTACCACAAAAGAATCAAAAGAGTCTATTCATTTTACATAATTAGTATCTAATTCTATGGTTCGCCATAATGTACAGTGGTATTTAAAATACAGTCTGTCCCCACAGATTTAACCAAACACAGATTTAATACATTTGAAAAAAAAAAAAAAAGGCCGGCGCCGAGGCTCACTAGGCTAATTTTCCGCCTGCGGCACCAGCACACCAGGTTCTAGTCCCAGTTGGGGTGCTGGATTCTGTCCCGGTTGCCCCTCTTCCAGTCCAGCTCTCTGCTGTGGCCCGGGAGTGCAGTGGAGGATGGCCCAAGTACTTGGGCCCTGCACCCGCATGGGAGACCAGGAGGAAGCACCTGGCTCCTGGCTTCGGATCGGCGCAGCACACTGGCCATGGCAGCCATTTTGGGGTGAACCAATGGAAGGAAGACCTTTCTCTCTGTCTCTCTCTCTCTCACTAACTCTGCCTGTAAAAAAAAAAAAAAAAGGAAAGAAAGAAAGAAAAAGAAAAAAAAGTGTCTGTACCCATTATGCACACTTTCCACACTCTGCCCCATCATGATTTCCTATAATATAGTGTAACAGCTATGTCCACAGAACTTATGTAGAATTAGGTATTATATGTCCTGTAGAGATGATTTAAAGCATACAGGAGAGGGGGGGCATTTGGCACAGCAATAGGGACACTCACTTGGGGCACTCACATTCCCCTATCAGAGTGCCCGAGTTCAAGTCTCCACTCTGCTTCCAAACCAACTTTAATGTGCACGCTGGGAGGCAGCAGATGATGGCTCAGGTGACTGGGTGTCTGCCAGCCACAAGAAAACCCAGATTGAGTTCCAGGCTTTTGGCTTCAGCCTGCCCCAGTTCCAGCTTTTGAGGAGTAAACCAGTGGATGGTAAATCTCTTTCTATGTCTCTCTTTCCCTCTCTCTACCTTTTTAATAAATAGATATAAACATGCAGGAGGATATGCATATGTTATATGTCCATGACATATGTATATATACAGGAATTGAACACCCCAGATTTTGGTATCCTGAGGGTCCTGGAATCAGCCCCTCATGGATACTGAGGGGTGACTATATAAGACTATATTACGGATATTTCTTTATCTTAGAGAATTTCATTGAGGAAAAGCTAAATGGCCCTGGCAGGATAACAGTTATTATTTATAATGTAATGATAAGTGAAATATTTTAAAGCCTCTTCTGCTTCTGGTTTGTTTAGCTACCAGATTAATAAACTTTTAGAGACAGTGAAATCTAAGAATGTAACTTGATCTTATCCATTCCTGACATTCTTAAATGAAATCTTTAACACACTGGCAGAAGAGCTATTGAGAGTAGACTCAGGTCCATGAAAAATATTTTCTTCATCTCCCTAGAAAATAATGATTTGTATTGCTATACAATGGTCACGACCTTGACTGCTCTCTGGAATCACAGAGCCCCACTAATTTATACCAGTTTTCCTCCATTCTATTCAGCCCTGACCATCAGGTATAAATTAGTGCTAAATCAATATTAGCTGATACTTCCCCAGGTGTGGGAAATGAGGAAACCTGACCACACAAGCAAACAAAGTCTTTCCTAGCTACATTTAAAATAAGGTGGTTATTATTATACTGCATGGGGACAGGCTTCTTTCTTTTTAATAAACCTTATGCCACCTTAGTTTGAATTAACTTGATATTTTAATATCAGCAGTCCAGCAGAATTACTGTTCAGTTAGTATGGATTCCCTACCATCTTTTACACTTTTCATTCTTTCATGGAACTTTCTCCTGTCCTTCAATCTCTTGTCACCCCCATCCCTGCCATATGCCCTACCATCCTTTTCCATTTCTCTACTTACTGGGTGTGGGAGGGTGTTGGGGAGCAGGTTGAGTGGGAGAGTCCAGGAGACAGTTTACATACCTGCTTTCAGTGCTCACCTTGGGCAGAGCAGTGTCCTAAATAAACTTAATTTTGCCATGGCACCATTACTCAATAACGTATTTATACAAGTGTCATTTAACATAAAAATAAATAAGGCACTTTCAGTTGTTATTGAGGAAAGAAGTTTTAGCTGCCCAGTTTCTTCACTCGACAGCCAGTGTCACTTCACTTGTCCTTAGAAATTCTTGAGGAATTTTCTTTCACAAAAATCAGGCAGAGCACAAGTACTGGGAGTCAAGTCCAAGTTACCTTTACCCTAGAAAGCATTCGTTCCTTTGTTAATGGTCAGTGATAAGGAATCCTGTGATCTCTCTCAACATTTCCCAGTCAAAACTATTCATAACATGGCTATGCATTCAACCCTTTCATAAATACTAAAAACAGGTACTGTTCAGTACTTACCACAGATGGAAACAGAAACAAATGTTCAAAATCCCAAGGAAATGATGTGGCTCCACAGGTTTTTGTTTTGTTTTGTTTACTCCTTCCATTTCCTGGGTTTTATAACAAAACTTCACAGCGCTTTCAAAGCACACTCATATCCATGACCTTTACAATCCTTAAAGTAGTTTAGAACCTCCGATACTCTATTTCACAGATGCATAAAGAGAGGACACGACTTTGGTTGGGATTATAGTGAGCACTTGAGAGATTCAGAGGTGGAAAACAGGTCTTCTGGTTTCTAGCCCAGTGTTTTTCCATCACTGTAAACATTGCCTACATAGCAGGAGTCAGGGATGTGACCACTCTGTCCTCGGGCCCTGCAGTTCTTTTCCACTTCAGCCATTAAAGGACTCTGAGCCAATAAGGTGTGTTAGAGAGGACAGTTAGTGCCTGAGAATTGGTGACCTGCATTCAGGGCAACCTAATGCTGACCCTGGTAAGAGAAGGGCCTGTCTAAACGTCCCCGTGTGCTTTATGCACCCAGCGTGCCTGATGGAAAGGCAGGGTGTGGTAATTACATATCTTGCTTTTGGCTTATCTTCTCCATATACTCACCCTCACAGATGTCTTCCATACATTGGTAATTACAGCTTTCAGAGCCAAAGCCTACCAACTCATAATCCACGCAGATGACATACTAAAATCTATTCAAACTTGTAAAGCTGAAGAAAATTTCAGTGCTACTGTACTCAGATTTAAAGAAAAACAGTTTTAGGAGCAGGCAGCCTAGCAATTAAGACTCTGGTTAGGATCCCGGTGTCCTGTATTGCAGTGCCTGGGTTCAATGCCCATCTCAGGCTCCTGACTCCAGCTTTTGCTGATACAGACCCTGGGAGGCAATGGTGACGGCTCAAGTAACTGGATTCCCGCCACACACGCAGGAGATCGGAACTGAACTCCTGGCTTAGACCCCGCCCACTCATGACTGTGCTGAGTATTTTGGGGGTGAACCACCAGATGAGAGCTCTGTCAGTCTGTTTCTGCCTCTCTACCACTGGAAAGGAGAAAAGAGGGAAGGAGGGAAGGGAAGAGGGAGGACAGGAGGGAGAGGGGGAGGGAGGGAGGGAAGGGGGAGGGAGGGAGGCAGGGCAGGAGGGCAGGAGGAGGAAAGGTGCTTTAAGAAGAGGGAGTCTTTATTTCTATGTCATTGTTAGGCTCCACTGCCTAGATGTGCAAGGTTTCTCATTGATTTGAGGAGGTGCACATAAACATTTGCCTCCAGATTTAATAAGCAGCTTAAAAAACACTTAAGTACGTGTGTAGCTAAGCCCATAGGATTAAAATCAAATGGTTTGACATTGAAAACCTGATCCAAATTAATAAAACCAACATAAAACAGTGAAGTAACTTCTTCTAAGCAAAATGTAAAATCAGTATCAAGAAAGAAGTACAGCATAGGACAGCAGTTGTCTTCCAGTTTAGAGAAGCAGTTCAAAGAGGTTCTTTTTTTTTTTTTTTTTAAGATTTATTTAATTTACTTGAAAATCAGAGAGTTACACAGAGAAAGGAGAGGCAGAGAAAGAAAGGTCCTCCGTTCACCGGTTCACTCCCCAGTTGGCCGCAATGACTGGAGCTGTACTCATTCAAAGCCAAAAGCCTGGAGCTTCCTCCGAGTCTCCCATGTGGGTGCAGGGGCCCAAAGACTTGCGCCATCCTCCACTGCTCTCCCAGGCCACAGCAGAGAGCTGGATCGAAAGAGGAGCAGCCGGGACCAGAACCGGCACCCATATGGGATGCTGGTGCTTCAGGCCAGGGCCCCAAAGAGGGTTTAGTGATAAACCTCAGGTATATATAATGCAGTAGGTATTGGTGTCTGGTTTTTTTTTGTTTTTTTTTTTTTTTTTCACTGTAGAAAGAATACAAAGTAATGTTACAAAATTAAGAACAGGGTAAACAAAAGGAATAAGCATGTTCAGAATTTAAACTGTGGTAGATATACTATGTACATTATTTCACAGACTCCTCATAGAAATCCTGCAAGACATACAGAAACTGATGGTGACAGAGGGTAGTAGAATCAAGTTAAAAAAAAATCAAAGGTCAAAGCTCTTTACCTGGTATTCAATAATAAGTTCTGTTTCCCTCCAAAGCCTCTGCTACCACAACAAATCACTGTAATATTCAATACTATGTTACGCAAGGCTATGGGATCTTCTTTCCTCATTGAATTCAAGGGTAGTTTCTAGAAAAAAATGAGGGTATTTCCAAAAGTTCCTGGAAAATTGGAATTTAAAGATAATTTTATTTTGGGACAAAGCATTTTGAAATCCATGCATGGTTTTTTCATGACACATGTTTTCTGCAAACTTTTTGAAGTCTCCTTGTGTGTCTAGGATAGAGATACAGTTCTGTCTAGAAATAGAAAAATGGACTACCTTCCTCAAAGAACACCTTCAGTCTTATATTTTAGATTAAAATTCAGGTCAGTACAGTACAGTCCCAGGCTTTACTTGGCACACATTTTTTTTAATCACCAAAGATCTGAGGGCTATAGGGTATATAAGGCTTTAGGTGTTTATAATTTTTAAAGTTGTCTCCACTTGCTTAAATATCCAACAGTAAGGAATTAATATAATAAATTGGAGTATGACCTTACAATGGAATTCTATTATTGTTAGAATTATGTGTTAGAAATGTTAATGACATAAGATGTTTAAGATATGCTGTCAACTGAATAAAAATACTAGAAAACCTAACTATGAAGTATGTTTCTAACTTATAAATATAGATCCATATGTATGTTTTTAAAAAGCTGGCAGAATATATACCTCAATATTCACATTGGCTTCCTGTGAGTATTGGGATAATAGGTGAATTACTTTCATCTCTGGGCTTATCTACATTTTTATAAAATGAACATGTTCTACAAATACAAGAGGGCTTCAAAAAGTTCATGGAAAATGGAATTAAAAGATAATGTGAGGGACCAGCATTGTGGCACAGTGGGTTAACCCACTACTTTGGACACCTGTAGCCTACATGGAGTCCTGGATACTCCATGCTTCTGATCCAACTTCCTGCTTATGTACCTGGGAGGCAGTGGACAATAGCCCAAATATTCCCACACTTGTGGGAGATCCACATGGAGCTCTTGGCTCTTGGCTCCTGGCTTGGCCTACCTGTGGCTGATGTGGGCATTGAGGGAATGAACCAGTGGATCGAAGATACCATTCTGTTGCACTCTGCCATTTAAATAAATAAATCTTTAGAAACATTATGTGAATTTTCCTCATATTAATGAGGAATGAGAATTAATGGGAATGGTTTATACACCACATACACATATGTACATACACACACAAAAAAACAAATTTCTGAAAAGGTTTTAAAATTTAGAAATGGGATAACAATGTATTATGGATGTAATTATGTATAGTCTAATTTATTAAATAGCACAGAGCCCATGATAGCAGTAAACTGTCACTCTATGCAACACTGGAAATAAAGTTGGCTCTTCAAGTAATTTCTTATATTGCTGAAATTATCATACATAACTACTAGGGTTTTTTCAGTCCCTATCTAAAGCCATCTACTCAGAATGCACAGAAACTACACGCTAAGCACATGAAACTGTGTGTGTAAAATGGAGACACTAACGATACTCCTGGGTTCTTAAAGCTGTAAATACAATAACCTTTCTAAAGCTCCTAGCACAGTGCATGAACATGGCAAACACTCAATAAATGTCAGCTATCTTGGTGGTTATGCTTTTGCTGATAAGCCAAAGAACAGAAGAGCGCTATAGAAGAAGATGGTTGTTGATCTAAGGCCTTCCTATCAGCCACCTGGCACACAAGGTTTTAAAACAGCCTTACAATTAAGGTAGGTGCTGTCCAAAGGAATCTTAGGCACAGTGTAATTATATAGTTCATCTTATTCTCCATGCCCATCAAGATTTTAAAGAATGCTGAAAACAGGAAATGAAGCCACAATATCACTCGGTTTTTCTTTAATCATTTTGTTATGTTTATATTACTCAAATGACTGAAATATGAAGAAAATGTTAGAACTTTTGTATTTTCTATTTTTATTTGTGATTACAAACAACTTCAAATTTAGATATGCCCTTTACTACAATACAAAAATCACATTTACAATGCTTCTTTGAAAATATGTCCAGGGGCTGGGGTTGTGGCACACTGAGACCCCAGCATCCCATATCTGAGCACTGGTTTGAGTCTTGGTTACTCTGCCTCTGACCCAGCTCCCTGCTCATTCATCTGGGAAAGCAGTGAAAGATGGCCTTGGTACTAGGGCCTCTGCCACCCATGCGGGAGACTCAGATGGATTTCTAGGCTCCTGGTTTCAGTCTGGCCCTAGCTGTTATATCCATTTGAAGAGTGAATCAGCAAATGGAAGATCTCTTTCTCTGTTTATTCCTCTCTCTGTATCATCCTGTCATTCAAATTAATAAAATAAATCTTTAAAAAAGAATATCAGATCCATTTGGAGACATACACACATCTATTTAAGTGTATTTTAATTATCCGTGTTTGGTAACATTGGAATGGTTAATTTTTTTTAAGGAAAATCATTTTAGTAGGAACCACATTTCTAGATAAGGACCCATTAATCCAGCTATTTCAAAGAACATGGCTTCAAAACACATTTCAAGATCAAGAATGAAGACTTCAGTTAGGCAGCAAGTATGTGAGAGATGCTACAATTATAAGCGATAAGAAAGTGGTTCCAAAATGAGTGGGCTCATCATGATTTAAATTTAGACGTTGGTCTCCCACTCTGACTGAGAGCAGAACTATTTATTTGGAAGGGCAAAAAATCTAGAGGACTTGATGGCAAAAGTTCTTGTTAGCTGGAGAATAAGGATGTCTTCTGCCAAGTACAGTCATTTAAAAAATGCAGTTTGGGGCCACAGCTCACATAGCCACCCAGCCTCTCTGTATCTCATTCTCTGGCCATCTCCTCAGAAGCCCTCAGGCGATTCCTTCTAGGACCCCTGCTGAGGATGGCCCATCATCCTCCTGGCTATTCAGGCCGCCACGTGCTTTATTTATTTATTTATTTGAAATGCAAAGTTGCAGAGAGAGGAGGAGAGATAGAGAGATCTTCCATTTGCTAGTTTACTCTCCAGTGGCCCAAGGGCCAGGGACTAGGCTAGGCTGAATTCAAGAGCCCAGAGCTTCTTCCGTGTCTCTTTCTCTCTCTATCTCTCATCCTCTGTGACTCTTCCTTTCAAATAATAAATAAATTAATTAATTAATTAATAAAACAAACCTGAATCTAGGGACTAAGAGGTAGCCTGAAGGTGAAAGGACAGAACCAGTTGCGCTTGTGGAGGTAAAAGCCTGGTCTGAGATCTTTGTTGACCCCGACGACAAATTACAAGGTGGTGAAGACACTCAAGATCATGGGCATGGCTTCTGCTCCCCTGAGACTCAAGTACAAAGTCCAGAGAGGGAATATTCTCTGAGGAAACACAGATGTCAAAATGCGAACACTGGGCCACTGCTGTGGCATAGCAGGTAAAGCCTCTGCCCTTGGTGCTGGCATCCCAAATGGGCACCAGTTCAAGTTCTGGCTGATCCAGTTCCCATCCAGCTCCCTGCTAATGCACCTAGGAAAGCAGTGGAAGATGGTCCAAGTGCTTGGGCCTCTGCACCCAAGTGAGATACCTGGATGAAGTTCAACTCCAGCCATCTTGGCCATTTGGGAAGTGAAACAGTGGAAGGTTTCTCTCTCTCTGTGTGCATTTCTAACTGTGCCTTTCAAATAAATCTTAAAAAATGTGAACATTTTGCTTTTATTTCAGTTCGAAAATACATAAAACATTGAAGATATCCATTCTAATTTGAACCTCTCTGTACATAAATTAAAACGTAGTGGGTGCTAAGAATCTGTTCGTGACCAAATATGAGTATCTTCTACGCCATGTGTAGCTGTTAAGTAAAGGCTGTAGTTCATTTATTATAAGATACTTTTTTCACATTTTAATGTCTCTGGGTTGTGGATCAAACTGAAAATGAATGACATGTCATGGTTTAATTGATGGGATTTTTTTTCTTAGCACCACTTAAAGTAATGGTGCACATGAAGATGGTGTCTTAGATTTGATGAAGGACTTCATCAAGTGCTGAAGTACTTGATGAAGCGTATTCAACAGAGGTTAAAAATCAAAATGCTATCTAGAGTCATGAGGACCTCACAGATGTTTTACTATTTGTGTGTTATGAGTAGGCTGGAAAATGTTCATGAGGCCTGTTCTGGGGAGCAAAGATGACAGGCTCTACTGGGAGGTTCGTGAGTACAGATGATCAGCCTAATGATGTCATCATTGCCCTGATTCTCAGCCAGGTCCCTCCTGCCTCCCTCCCTTAGATCCTAAAGCTGATCCAGTCTCTTCACATGGAGCTGGAGATCACTCATACACTATAGCCCCAGTAATGTCCAGAACACTAGGTAGGTTTCTTTTTTTTTTTTTCTTTCTTTTTTTTTTTCTGACAGATAGAGTGGACAGTGAGAGAGAGAAAAAGGTCTTCCTTTTTCCATTGGTTCACCCCCCAAAGGCCACTGCGGCTGGCGCACCACACTGATCCGAAGCCAGGAGCCAGGTGCTTCTCCTGGTCTCCCATGCGGGTGCAGGGCCCAAGGACTTGGGCCATCCTCCACTGCACTCCTGGGCCACAGCAGAGAGCTGGACTGGAAGAGGAGCAACCGGGATAGAATCTGGCGCCCCGACCGCGACTAGAACCCAGTGTGCCGGCACCACAGGTGGAGGATTAGCCTAGTGAGCCACGGCGCCGGCCTAGGTATGTTTCTAGGTGTTCTGTTTATTCAAAGTTGCACTGTACTTTTAAAATATTTGTACTCTAAAAAAATTTTGGAACTGGGGCTGTTGCTGTGGCATAGCTGGTAAAGCTGTTCCCTGCAGTGCAGGTATCTCATATGGGCGCCAAATTGTGTCCCAGACACTGCATTTCCAATCCAGCTCCCTGCTAATGTACCTGGGAAAGCAGCAGAAGATGTTCCAAGTCCTAGGGCCCCTGCACCCATGTGGCAGACCTGGAAGAAGCTCCTGGCTCCTGGCTTCAGTCTGGTTCAGCCCTGGTCATTGCAGTCATTTGGGGGAGTGAACCAGCAGATAGAAGATCTCTCTCTCTCTCTCTCTCTCTAACTCTGCATTTCAAATAATAAAATAAACCTTAAAAGAAAATCTGGAGCCTCATAAGACTCATATGAAGTAAGTGAATTTTAAGACTTTTGACTGAAGCATTGTGGTCACTCAGGCTATCATTCAAAAACAGCATTAGTTCTTCCCAGAGGACTTCATACAGGAACAAAGTGTTCGTCAGTACTAAAGAAGATTAACACTAGCAAGTTACTGTTTTAAAAAATGAATACATATCCACATTTTATATAAAGATATGTAGAGAAGGCTTAGAAGAGTGTGTCAAGAAGACCAGAGTTTGTATTTCCCCCATCTGTTTTTCTAAGCTCTGCACAGCCAAGTGCATACTATGAAAAGATTATGCATGGATTTCAATTTTTTTGCAACAAAATTAATATCTTTTTTCTTTTTCTATGAATTTTTTGAAGTACTCTTGTATTGCTCTTGCAATAATTGCTCATATTACTCTTGCAGCAATTTAAAAAAGTGAAGATTTTCTTCTTTTTCACAAACTACATGGGGACTATGAAGTACCACTGGAATTGTCAAGGATGCATTTGCTTAATTGTGTCTTTCTGTCGTTACAGGCACAATCCGTCTGGCTAGAAAGCCCAAGTTGGAGTCAGCCATACATGAACCAGCAGGGGCCCCACACTGACATGGATGAAGCAGCTCTTCCCTCCCTACTGACAGAGCTGGGGGCTTCGGCACAGTTCAGTGCTGACACTACACACGTGCATTTACCTTCTCAAGCCAGGCCAAAGAAGGCACAATCTGTTCTGGATTGTGTTCAAAGTGCTGGAGCTGAAGAGTCTCTTATTTGGATGTAACCTCAATCCCTTAAAGCATGAAACCCCCTTAGGACAGACCCTTCCTCAACCCTAACCACACTTGTTCCAAATAAAAAATATTGATAAGCATTATTTGGAAATAAGTGATGTCATAGACAAAATATCCTCTTTTGCTTTGTTGTAATCACAATTGTGGGATATTCTGCCTTCTTTTCCACATATGGAGTAGAAAATTGTAGTTCAGTTTTATGTATTATTCATATACATAACGGTTGATACTTTTCAGGTTCTTTGTTTCCCAAAATCATGCTATTAACATTTTTTGAAATGTAGCTCTTTTCTGTTTTATCTTAGGTGTATATTATCTTATCAACTTTGCAGGGAAAACAGAAACTCTTAGGGTCTGCATTAGTATTTGAAGAGATAAGCTCCGTTTTAGTCCATGCTTAATAATATTATACTACTGTTTAGAAGGAGATAGCAGGCTATGTCTTATACACTTTAATATACTCTTTCATCAAATAATAACATAATTATGATACTAAAAAAACAATAGAACCCATATCAAACTGTTGGCTATGTCCAGTCACTCTATTTTTGCCAACTAAGAATATAGAAAAGCATGCCACAGCCAACATTCCAGTGACTTTAGGAACCTGTACAACCAGTGTCTCTTCATATGTTGCTCAGACAGCATTTTCCCCCCATGATTTCAGAGGGAGGAGACAGGCGACTCAAAAGGAGAATCTACTGGATGTCTGTGAAATTGAGCAGCAGACCCTCTCTAAGCTTCCCTGGTAAATAAAGATGATCATTCCTTCCTCACGGGGCAGCTGAAACTATGAAACGGAATGA
Organism: Oryctolagus cuniculus; assembly: GCF_051225735.1. Classification (NCBI taxonomy): domain Eukaryota; kingdom Metazoa; phylum Chordata; class Mammalia; order Lagomorpha; family Leporidae; genus Oryctolagus; species Oryctolagus cuniculus. Next base: position 74,183,588 of record NC_142882.1, read on the forward strand.
TGTAGTTATAGGCAAACACTCTGCAAAGCCCCAGGTTGGCATTATTAGTATTGCTTAAGTATGAATATGGAGCACATCAGGCCAGACCTTTTAAATGCGATGCTTTCGAGGGTGCTTAAGCACTCAGGGTAGCCATTAACTGTAGAGGAGAGAGGCTACACACCACTGACCCCAGCATTACAAGCCCCGTCACCAGAATTTTCTGGTCTGCAGGGTCATTCCTATTCAAAGTAACAGGCACATTCTGCCTCTCTCATAGCAAAGGCGTCTGATGTGGCTGACAGCATCTGGTTTTGTAGCAGTAATCATGGGAACATTCATGGACTGAAGGAGGCTGGTATCCTCTTGGGAAGTTCAGGGAAGTTTTCCCAACTGGGAATCAAAATGCGAAGCAAAATATGATTCAAACAGCTCGGGGCATTAACTGAACACAACACCACAACAACTGGCCAATGGAACACAGATAAACTGTTCCTGTCTCCTCATGCATCTCCAGCTGCTTGTTAACACAGCAATTCCACACCCCAAGTAAGAGAGCCAGACAACTGACCAGACGCCTCCATCACCCTGGCTGTGGGCTGAAGGGTCTGCTCTGTTTGCTGGAAGCAGAAATTCTACTTCCATCAGCTTCTTATTGTGCAGCGACACAGGCAAACAAAGGGGGTTTTCCTGAGCAGCGTGAGTGACAAAGAAATGAGGCAAATTATTGAGAAACTGATGGGCAGTCATTGAAGAGCAACAAACATGATTTATACGTCTGAAGGGACTGCCTTCAGAGGCAAGATGAAAGAGACAAGTCTCCCAGCATGCCCACCCGGCACTAACTAACGCAGACTGGCTCATCGGCCACAAGTACTTGAAGGGTGTAAATAGCAGGGTGGGAGAGAAATTATTTCGTGTGGTCCAAGGGGACAGCAGGAGGAGTGATGGAAATGAAAGTCAAAACAACGATGATTTAGGCAGCTGAGCAAGCCACATGCCCTAATGGAGAGATCTATTATAGACACTGTAGCACCATCCCCAGGGAGGGGTGGCAGCCCCATCACTTGCGCCATTTACAATTGGAAAAGGCACTGAAAAAGTAGATCGGTATACTGGAGAGGGAAAAACCACCACAGGCCCTCAGAGGATCAGTGGGATGACATAATAGGTCTTTTCCATCTCAAATTACTGTGATGCGGTTTGTGTGCACGGGGACCTGCTAGAAAATTCTTTTCATCATTTCGACTTCTTTACAGTTACTGCAAGGTCTTGGTGAAGAAACGATAATAGGCAATGGAGAGCAGTTTCTGCATTGTAAACAGGAGCCTACAGTGGATGGGTATGTGAGTGTGAAGGCAGAACAGAATACAGTAAGTTCAGATTATGATTCCAGTGTAAATAAATACACACATATACTAACTGGGACACAAGACAATACCTATATAATGACAGAGACCTAAAACAAATGGTCGCATTTGGATGCAGCATGTATAAATGAAAGTTCAAGGAGTTTGTCCTCTAATCCAGAAAATAAATATGCAAGTACTTAAAATGTATCTCTTAAAAAAATTAGAAATAACTATATTGTCTTTTAACCAGCAAGAAACACAGACTGTGTAAGAACTTTAGGATCCACATGTTGATTGTGTTTATGCTGCGTTTCTGTCCGCAGCTGCAGTTGTAATTAGCAACTGACACATTCTGAAACCCAAGGTGGCCTAGAAGGGCACATGTGGGTACAAGGTTTTGCCAACTTGGACAACTGCAACAGAAAGCAACAGGCACAGTTCGGGCAGATGGAAACTGGGGCATACAGGGAAGGGCTGGTGTGACCGTGATTGCTCGAAGGAGCACAGCTGTGACCATCCCAACCCTTCTCAGCCACAGGATGACACAGAAGCAGAGGACAAAAATGGCAAGAGGGTGGCAGGAGGGAACATCAGCGAAAAAGAAAGCAAAAGAATAGAGAATGGGAAACCCACAGATGTAAGCTCTTTGCAGGTGGAGGGTATCTCAGTTCCTGATAAAAATAGTGAGCGTGGCGGGGTAGAAGTCAGACTTGGTGTTCTGGAAGACTGAAGTTTGCTGCAAACAAATTCAGGGTTTGACCTACAGCTGACAGATATAGGTCAACCCTCAGCCCACTGCTCTCAGCAGCTGTAGCCAATGGAAGGCAGAGCATGCTGGTTTAAGCTGCAGCTAATAGATGGAAATCAACCTAACCCCATTTCCTGCCCCTGCTGTCCTCACTTGTCTGTTCATGGCCAATTCAGGCACAGGTCGAGCTGCCCGCCTGCTGGAACTGCTCAGACTGATGAGTGGAATCTGTTGCTGACATAAATATTCCCATCCCATCTAGGTGAAAGTTAGATTTCTAGGCCTCTAAAAGGAATACAATGTGCAATATAATTCTTGCTCATTAGCCTAAGTGCTAGCCTCAGTTCACAGAACCAAAAGAGACTTTAATGATCCTTCACTTCAAAATTCAGAGGAAATCTCCAAAGGGGGAAATCCATGACAGAGGTCTGTTTTAAGATAGGATTCAGCAACAGTTAAGTGACTCGGCCCAGGTTCTTAAGAGAGGTGATGGTGAAGGCAGAAAGAAAACTGAGGGAGTGATCTGAGAATAAACAGAGAAATTATGAAATTAAATCTGAAGAAAAAAATCATCACTGAATCACATTGGCTTAAACATCTGTTGAAAAACCTCAGTTCAGTAACAGATACTGCTTTGTGCTAGGTGTTCAGATCAGTCTTAAAATTGAGTTCAGATATTTTCCTATGTTTACTTTTTTTGAAAACCTGCCCAACCCCTTCTCCTCAATGAACATGACATTAAGTCAGGCTCAGTCTGGTCATCTACGGCCTCAACCCTTTACTTGCTGTGGCAGGCAAGAGCCTGTTGAGCTGAATTAGGTTGATTTAAAAGAACACACAATAAAATGCTAAATACTCCGTTGCAGCTACATATATTACCACAGGATTTTATGTTTTTCATTTTCCCCCTGCGTTCCAGCTCAATCTGTGTTAAACTAGAACACAAGAAGCTGAGATTTCAGTAACTCAGGATCTTTTCATTTAAATAGTTTCTTTCCACAATAGCCAAAATATGGCATCAATCAAGGTGTCTATCACCAGATGAATGGATGAAGAAAATGTGGCAAATATACACAATGAATTATTATTCAACTATTACAAAGAGTGAAATTTTACCATTTGCAGCAAAATGGATGTAACTGGAGGACATCACATTGAATGAAATAAACAGGACACAGAAAGATGAACACTGTTATGTTCTCCCTTATATGTGGGAGCTAAAATTAAAAAAAAAAGAAATAAAAAGAAATGCCTCTGTGTATTAGTATTGCTAGTTGTTGCCAAACTTTGTTTTATATTTTTGTCGAACTAATGGTTAAGAATGTTATACTACCATAGTTTTAATGATCTCTGATTACTTTGAAATTGACTGCATATAGATGAAATAGTTGTTTTCCTATTTGATTATTGTTTATAGCCCTTGCCCACATTTCTGCTAAACTAGGGTCTTTTTGCTTTTAACTTGTTGAACTTTTATTTACTGGTGCATTAAGCCCTTGAATGCAATGTAAATTAAAGATATGTTATCTGAAAATTGAAGGGGAGAAGGGGGACACGGAGAAGGGAGAAGGGGTAAAGGGGAGAGAGGGAGAAGATACTGATTATATTATTAGAATTGTATCTGTGATCTATATTGAACCTGTTAAAAACTAAAAAAAAAGAAACAAAAAAAGAAAACAAATATTTGTTTTCATTATCTTAAGAGAGCAAATGAATCCATAGACTACTTTTCTCATTACTTGGGTTTCTAGAGGATATTTCTGACTAAAAGCTCTCTATGTTTTGAAATAGCATGTTACTTTATATTCTTTGTGTTTAAATAAATATAATTGGGCTTGTGAAAGAAAATTTGGAAAATATTGAAAAGAAAATAAAAACCACCTATAGGCTTACCACACAGTGACAACCACATGAATAGTCTTGTCTGTTTCCTTCCTATTTCTCCATGTACACTTTCCAAAATTTGGTATAAGCGTTTTCAAGATTTTCATATATTGCCAAGTTGCCATCCAGAAAGATTAAATCAGTTTGCAATCCATTTTCAGTGACTAGTATGATTTTATAAAAGCAAGCTTTAAATTTGAGAGTTGAAAAATGATACCTCACTACTGTCTTTATTTTGCTGTATCTTTCCCATGTGGTTTTGGCCAATGATACTGAGCATCGCCTTTGACTTCTCAACAACAACATGGCTTCTGGACCTAACGCTAGCTCCAGAAATGGGTCCTGTCTAATACAAACCAAACATGGGAAACCAAAATATCTTTTGCCAGTGAATGGCTTAAAATCAGAACATGGCATTTCTCTGGCAGATTTGACCCAGATTGGTCCTCAACTGAGTCCATAAGGCTGAGAAGAAGTACTTGTGTTTCACTGCTAGCAAAGAGACACCACTCCTCTAGTGGGTGTGAAAAGCAAGCATGTTGCCTCTCCTCACCCCTCAGCCACACCCCAGTTGCTGCTGGGTGTCCTCTTGTGATCCTAAGGGAAGCCAGCCTGGCTTTTTGGTCCTATAAAATATGCATTTCCTTAGTGTTTAGGTCCATTGGATTTGTGGTTCCAATTTCTACAGTGAGAAGTTACATAACCCTTCATATTCTAGGGAATGTTTTTATTGTTTGATTTATTTTTGCCAGTTTCTACTGGGTGTTTTCAGTTTTTTGACTACTGATGTGGCAAGAACTCCTTTGAGGATATAATTGTATTTCTGTTTACATTATAAGTACCTCTCTAAGTTTATCACTTGTTTATTATTTTCTCTTTATTGTTATTTATAATTGTAATATAATAAAAACAATATTTTTCTTTGTGATATATTCCATTGCTTTTGTTCTTACTCATAGGAGGAGGGAGGCAGGGAAAGAGGGAGAGGGAGAGTTTGAGGGAGAGGAGGAAAAGGAGGAGGGGAAAGAGAGAGAGAGAGAGAGAGAGAGAAACTACCAGGTGCCAAGCACTAAGAATATGGCTGTGAGACAAAGAAGACAGTCCCTCATGGAATCGCAGGTAGGGCAGACACTAGTTGAAAATCTATGCAAAGATTGGGAGCTGCTAGTAGAAATGTCATATGAAGGGAAGGTGCACAAAATACCAGGCCTTAATAGGAGCATTAGAGCTAATTATAACTAAATCAGGAGAGGCCTCCCTGAGGAAGGGCGACTGGAGTTAGGTAGCTGAGTAAGGGCATTACAGACAGTTAAACCTTAGGTCTTGCTCAAGAGCAAACACAGGAGGGGCTTGACAGATGAAGCTGGAATGATCAGGAGGTCTGGAGATGGAGGTGAGGCCAGTAAGTTCATGCTACAGTTATAGCTCCCTCCTACAAGCTACAGGAAACCACTGCAGGTGTCATCTTGGAAAGCCACATTACCTTTACCCTTAACATCTAATCTAGTCTGGAGTTCTACTGACTTTGTTTCCTAAACCCATCTATCCATTTCAATTCAGTCACTTCTCTCCATCTTCACCAATACTACTTTAGACCATTCTGCCACCACTGCTGCCTTGATTGATAGAATGGTTCCCTCAATGATCTATTTATACCTCCTCTTTCACCACTGCAATCCATCCCTACATGGTTATCATTAAACAGATCTGCCACTGATATCATCTGATGACACAAAACACACTGAAAGATCTAATATACCACATAATGGCTATATTAAATAATATTGTTCTGTTCTCAAGATTTCTGCTAAAAACAGTTGATTTTAGGTATCCTTGCCACACAAAAACTGGGTAATTGAGGCAAGGTTAACTTGCTTGATTGTAGTGAATTTTCACTATCTATGCTTATCAAAATATAAGTATACCTTAAACATAGATGAGAATCATTTTTTAATCCAAGGGAATAAATTTGTATTGTTAAAAAAAAAAGAAAGGTGACATTGAAAGAGGACTGTGTTTTTTTGTTGTTGTTAGTTTGAATTTTGAAAGGGATATATATGGAGTGGGAAGCTCAGGAGTTCAGTTTTTGGCTGATGAGTCTGATTGCCTTGGGATGTCCAAAAGCAGAATCCAAGTGGGAGGTGAATGCTAGGGAGATGTTTTCTGCTTGCCCATCAGCAGCCACTCTCCACGCCTCTCCAGAGAAACTGACCTGTATGGAATGAACCAACATCCTATGTATCCTAGCATCTGGCTCCCATGATTTCTCACTTCTAGTTGTGGTGGCAGAAGAATAAAGGAAGAGAATAAATGCTCAGTATGTATTTCATGTTCTCTCTCTCTCTCACTCTCTCTCTCTCCCCGCCCCTCCCCTCCCTGCAACTTTGGACCTTATTGCTCCTCTAGGCTTAAGCCATAATACTTCCCTGAGACATTATACCACTATCCTTTGTTGTTTTTCCTAAATCCTTTGTCAATGATCTCTTAATAAAAATCTCTCATTTTGAGGAAGCCACCTAATTGCTGCGTGTATTACAGCTTAAATTTATGAGTCACCTGAGTAGATATGGTAATTGGAGCCCTAGGTAGGAATGAGGATCCCTTGGGAGAGAGTGTGGAGAAAGAAGGGACCTGAGTAACTCACACATATAATGACTTTGAGAAGAGGATAATCCTGCAAAGGCACTGGAGAAATAGAGCCCAAAGTGATGGGAGAAAAACTAAAAAGCATGTTATGAAAGCCAAAGGAAGTGAAGGGAAGAAAAAAAGGGTTAGTAATCAAGACTATCAGTTGGTTCTGCAGCAAACACCATTCTGAGTCTGTTTGATATTTTCTGTTATCTTCTAGTTATAGCGCTTTTAATTTTGTTTATTTCTTTAACTTATTTAGAATTTACTTTGGAATTGGTGAAGGTGCAAACTCCATTCCTTTCTTTAGTCATTATACAAATGTTATTTATTACATGATTCATCGTTCTTCTCTATTACAATTACTTCATCATCTACAGTGTTTGAAAGTACAAAGAGATGCTTAAGTACTTTCTATTAAATGTTTAAGAGCTTCCTGTTTGTACCATATTGGTGAATGGCTGTCACATCATCATCCATTTTAATATGCATTAGGGCAGGGCTAGTGCTGTGGCATAGTGGGTAAAGCTACCACCTGCAGTGCCGGCATCTCATATGGGCACCAGTTCGAGTCCTGGCTGCTCCACTTCCAATCCAGCTCTCTACTATGGCCTGGGAAAGCAGCAGAAGATGGCCCAAGTCCCATGCACCCTCATGGGAGACCAAGAAGAAATTCCTGGCTCCTGGCTTCAGATTGGCTCAGCTCCAGCTGTTGCAGCCATTTGGGAAGTAAATCATTGGATGGAAGACTTCTCTCTGTCTCTCTCTGTTTCTGACTCTTTGTAACTCTGCCTTTTAAATAAATAAATAAATAAATAAATCTTTTAAAAAAATATGCATTAGGGCAAGTCTGACCTCTTGTTTCTCAATTTTCAGATTTCTATTATCACAGTTCAATGGATCCCTCCAGATGAACTTTAGAACATTTTTATCAATCAAAAAAAAATTCTATTGGGATTGTGCTTGAGATTGTTTTAATCCTATAAACTAAATTGGGAAGAATTTAACCTTATTATATTTAGTCTTCTTAGCCAGAAACTTGATATACTTATCTTCAAGTTTTATTTTGTAACTCTAATAAAAGTGAAATCATTTTCTTCAAATAATAAACATATTTTATAAAATGTTTCATATTCTTCTTTCTGATTTTCTTAGGTATTTTTTGTTATTCTTCAACTGATTTGTTTTTTGCTATAACAATAATAAATCATGAATAATCCTAACACCCAACATCCAGATCTCCAGCACTTTTTAAACTTCTGTGTGTCTACTACTTTTTATATTTTTATACAAGGGTGTTTTATGTGTTCCTTATACGAATGAGATATTATACTGCTCTGTAACTTCCTTCTTCCATCTCTTATATGAAGAGTATCTCCTCACAATAGTACATGCACTTTAACTCACCCTCCTTCATGGCTGCATACGGCATAGCTCTACCTTTACTTATCTAATTAGTCTCTTATGGAAACTTTGCTGTTTCTGGCATGAAATAATGCTGTGAAAAACCTCTTTTACCTCCTCAACTCCAAGGAGCTTTGAAATCTTATTTTATTAAATATTAGATGCATACAAAACAATATTTATAGGATAAATGCTTGGGGCCGGCGCTGTGGTGCAGCAGGTTAACGCCCTGGCCTGAAGTACCGGCATCCCATTTGGGCACCGGTTCTGGTCCCAGCTGCTCCACTTCTGATCCAGCTCTCTGCTGTGGCCTGGAAGAGCAGTAGAAGATGGCCCAAGTCCTTGGGCTCCTGCACCTGCATGGGAGACCCAGAAGAAGCTCCTGGCTCCTGGCTCCTGGCTCTGGATTGGCACAGCCAATCCGCTGTGGTCAACTGGGGAATGAACCAGCGGATGGAAGACCTCTCTCTCTCTCTCTGTCTCTCTCTGTGTAACTCTGACTCTCAAGTAAAAAATAAATAAATCTTTAAAAAATGAAGCATTTATTAGATATTAGATGCAAAAAACAATATTTATAAGATAAATGCTTAAAAATAAGCATAACACCACAATGTATCACTGATGTACCCAGCATCCTGTTAAAAGAATATCAAGCATTTAAGCCTCTACATGTCTCTCTCTGATCCCATTCTTCCTGATTATTCTCTACATATTGTTTCTACTTTACCACATGCAAGTTTCTACTTTATCACCTGAATATTGATAGTAAATAATTCTGCATGATTTGAACTTTAATTGGAATTTTACTGTATGGATCTTTCTTCTTCCATTTAGTATGCTCCTAAAACTCGTGCACTTTTTTTTTTTTGCAAATAACTACAATTTTCACTGCTGTATAGTATTCAATTATATGAATATATCATAATTTTCAATACATTCTACTTTGATGAATGGCTTTTGCTATTACCACTAGTGTAACCAGAAACATTCTTGTACTTGTATCATAGTGTATAAGGGTTTTTCTCAGTCAACTATCGAAGAGTAGGACTATTGGGTCAAAGGGCATGCATATTTCCAACCTAACAGTAAATGACAAATCATCTTCCAAAATGTTTGGAATAATTTACACTCCTATCAACAGTGCCTAAGAATTCAGTGGGGGTTGGCATTGTGGTACAATGAGTTAAGCCACTGCATGGTACACCCACAACCCATATCAGAGTGACAGTTCAAGTCCTGGTTTCTCTACTTCTGATTCAGCTCCCTACTAATGCACCCCAGGAAGCAGCAGATGGCAACCCAAGTACATGTGTCTCTGTCACACACCTGCAAAACTCTGATGGGGTCTGGGCTGCTGGCCTCAGCCTGGCCCAGCCTTGGCTGTTGTAGGCATTTGAGAAGTGAACCAGTAGATGAAAGGATTCTCTCTCTCTCTCTCTCCACCCTCTGCCTTTCAAATAAATAAAAACAAGTAAATAAGCATTAAAACATCCAAAATATTTCTAAAAAAATAACTCAGTGGTTCCACACCTTCTTTAATTCTTATTATTTCACATCTTAAATTTTTTGTCAAGCTGACAGGATTGAAATAATATGCCTCTGTGATTCTACTTTGCATTTCCCTAATTACAAATAAAGTTGAGCAAATTTTCATATGTTTATTCATATCTGTATTTTCGTTTCAGGAAGTGCCTATTCAGATCTTTTTGCCATTCAAATTAAATTAGTTTTTTTTTTATTTTAAATTATGGTCTATGTTACAGCTTGAACAAGATTTGGCTCTCCAACTCAAGCAGATGTTGAAACCCCAAGTCTTATGTTAATGGTTAATGGCTTCATGCTAATGGTTTATGTAATAAGGGTGGAGGCTTGATCCAATTATGGTGTCTGAAGGTGGGGCTTTTGAGAAGTGATTGGAATGGAATCAGTTGCTAGGGTGGAGGACTGAATCATGATGGCTTTATAAAGAGACACACATGGACACAGAGGAAGAGTCTACTCCCTGTATTTCTCTGCTTCCTGGCTCATCATATGATTGCTCCTCCTACATACACTGCGGCTGGCAGCCTCCACCTTTACCAGATGCCTGAACTAATGGGGGCATGTGATCTTGGACTGGGAGCCTCTAAAACTGTGAGCTAAAAGAATCTTCTTCCTTCCCAAGTAGCTTTTTCCCAAGTAGTTTAGTTAAAGTACCTAAAAGCTGACTATTACAGACTTACAGTGTCCATGTCGTCTGGATACTAATTTTTTGTCACATAATAGTACAGCAAAGGTCCTCTCCTGGTGCATGGCTCATCTTTTCACTCCTGTTAGGATAGAGTAGTTTTGGATGAACAGAAGTTCTTTGTTTTAATATAGTTGGCTTTTAGTAATACCTTTAGAGTCATTTTTTTTAATTTTTAAAATTTCTTTTATTTTGACAGGTAGAGACAGATGGCAGGAGGGAGGGAGGGAGAGAGAGAGAGAGGGAGAGAGAGAGAAAGAGGGAGAGAGAGAGAATCTTCCATCTGCTGGTTTACTCCCCAAATGCCCACAACCACCAGGACTATACCAGGCCAAACCTGGGAGCTTGGAACTCCATCTGGTTCTAGCACATGGGAGGCAAAGCCCTCACTTGCTGCTTCCCAAGATGCACATTAGCAGGAAGCTGGATGGGAAGTGGAGTGGCTCAACCCCCCTACCAACTTCCCACCCCCTGCTGTTTATGCTTTTCTGTCTAGCTTTAGGAACCCTTCTTTCCTTTTCATTGAAAAGGATATTATCTTGTATTATCATCTTAAAAGTTTTAAAGCTCTACCTAATATAAAGTCTTTAATCTACCCAAAACTGATTTTTGGCATGCGCTATAAGATAAAGTTTCAAGTTCATTTTTGTTCTTCATTAATAACCAGCTGTATCAGCATCATTTATTTCAAGCCCACACTTTCCCAACTGATTTTCAATGCCAGCTCTCACACACTTGAGAATTAATCTTCCAAGTTCCATGATCCACTCCTAAAACTCTGCTTGCAAAAACAAAAACAAAACATCTTGTCGGGACTTTTACCTCAATCCAATTAAATGTATGGATCAATAAAAGGACTTTTACCTCAATCCAATTAAATGTATGGATCAATAAAAGGGGAAACATTTTTACAATATCAAATCTTCCTATCCATCAACATAGTATTTCCACTTATTGAAGTTGCCTTTAATTTCTGTCAATAATCTTATCATTCCCTATGTACCTATTTTGTTAACTTTTTCCTCAGATACTTAAAATTCTTCTAGCTTTATATATTATATGTTTTCAGTGATAGACCATAACCATTTGTTACAAGTATATAAAAAGGTATTTTAACTCAATCACCCTGTAAGTAGGCATTTTGGTAAAAAGTCTTAACTCTAATTTATTTGTAGGTTCTTTCATATTTTCTATGTAAAAACATGGTGACTCCCTAGTTTCCACCTCTCTAATCATTAAAAATTGTATATAAAATTTGCTCCACCTGATATTTCCAGTATCTAAGGTTTTTATGTTTAGCTGCTTGCTATTTGTGTTGTGTCACCCATGGTGCCCTTGTTTTTAACTGTGGATTCATATTTCTATAGGAATTTTCTGAAGCCTAGATTGAAGGGAGTTCATTTAGATAGGATTTGCATTTCTGCCAGATGCCCTTGGGTACTACTGCAGGAGGACCACTTTCAACTAAATTCTCAGCTTGAAGTTTTTCCAGACCACCCAGGTACTGAAACTCAGGCAACAAAACACGCAGAAGGCTCAGCTTGTTTTTAACAAACGTTCAGGGAAGATTTTCCTTCCCCTCTAGTCAGTGCCAAATTTTAAGATAAGCTAAGTTCTTTATTGGCTGCTGTGGGCAACTTTATCTCTAGTGTACCCTTTGGAGCTCCAGGTAGGGGACGGTTTTTGGACTGCTTTCTTTGGGCTGACCTGTGATTGTGACCCATTCCTGTCCGTATTATACAAGGCTATGAAACTTGAACTCAAGGTCCCCTGGATCTGTCCAAAGCCTCAGTGCAAAAGCCAGTAGCAGTGCCTCAGTCATCTTTTTAGGGCTTCTGTTTGAATTTGCTTTGGATTTACTTTAGTTCTGGTTCACTGATGCATTTGAAAGCATATTTGGGGGCAGACATTTGGTGCAACAGCTTAAATTGCCACTTGGGACTTTTGTATCTCTTACTAGAATGTCTGGTTCAAGTCTCAGTAACTTCACTTTTGATTCAGCTTTCTTATGGTGCACGTTCTGGGAGGCAGCAGGTGATGCCTCAAGTCCTTGGGTCCCTGACACCTACGTGGGAAACCTAGACAACCTAGACGGAGTCCCAAGCTCTTGACTTCAGTCCAGCCCATCCCTGGCTGTTGTGGGTATTTGGGAGTGAACCAGTGAATGAAAGACATCTGTCTCTCTCTTTTCCTCTCTGCCTCTCAATTAAAAAAAATATTTTAAAACATATTTCTGTATTTTAATTGTTTTACATTATTTTCAGTCAGAGAGTTTGTAAGTGCCTTTAGTTTGCCAGTGGTCTTCCATCTGCCACAGCTGAGCTACATGCTCCTATTTCCTACCCCAAAACATTTCATTTCCAACATGTTCTATTCCTGAAATTTCAATTTCAAATGCCTACTCTGTGGCTATCAGCTCCTGTCTTGAGTACCATTAATGTATCAGTTCCAGTTTAACACTTCTTCAATCCCATTAGGACTGCCAATCCAAACATCCCCAAATATGCACCATCATCTTCTCAAATTCTTCCTTTTACACATCAGAATCTATCCATAGTCACTGTGTCGCAAAACACAAAGTAAATAGTACCTTCCAGGTCTTGCCATGCTGAAGTGCTGATTCTGGTTCCATCATCATCATCATCATCACTCCCTACTAAATACCCTCCATACTCTTATCCCTTTCCCCTTCTAATATTTAATTCGGCAATAATTAGTGATTAAACTCAAATCTACCTGCCTACATTGTGCCTGTTTCTGCAGGGAAACAAGCAGCTGTGCAGACAGGTTTCCTTTTAGGTTTGTGTGACTTCGCTATGCTCAGCAATCCCACTTTGGTGCATTCTCTAGGAGGTTCTCTCTACCACCCCACAAAGCAACTGATTCACATCATCCCTCTGCAAATCCCTGGCCCACCCAGATCCTCTCCTTTTTCAGCTGACAGGTTCATTTCTTATTGCATTGAGACAATAAAACTCGACAAGAGAGAGCTTCCTCATCAACCACCACTACACACACCAAATTCTCTGCATTTGCAATATGGTCAGCTTTTCTGCTTCTGACTTCAGATGAACTGTCTATCCATACATGGATCCCAGCCCTCTTCCTCCCCTCCACTCACCACTGTAAATGAGACTGTCATTCTGCCTCCTCTCCTGCTCTGAGAATAGGCACTTGCTCATTTGTTTTGTTGTTTACTTCTTCCTATTCTTTGAGCTAAGTGGAATTTAAGCCTTTGGACGCTGCACGTAAGATTGAAAGATGGAAGGACGAAGGCTGACTGGCTTGAGAAATCAGGACCTGAGGAAAAACGCAGTGATCAGTTCCCTGTGCTTTTTGTTTGTTTGCCTTATATATCCCAGACATGGAGCTGAATAAGCTAGCAGTCCGCAAAAACCAACAGGCACAGACAAAAAAAGCCTAAACAAAAGCCTGCTGTGTCTAGCCAAAGAACCAGGAAGGGGTCAGCCTAGAAAAATAGAAAACTTTTAGACAATAACCACTCTACTCTAGCTGAAAACCACAGAGAAATTTATGGCCCTACTCCCACCCATGCCAGCCAAGTCTTCGCAGCAGAGTTGGATGTCACCCCTCTGCCAGGCTACTCAGAGACACCTACTACACTTGCCGCAGTGGTGTGAGAGAAAGCGGAGTAGGACCTGGGACGTTCATTCCCACCAGACAGTAATGATGCACTCTGCCTCCATCCTGCCTCTCCTCAGGGCTGGTAAAGACCATGTGAGGAACCTGGACTTCCACTCCAACCTGGTGCCTGTTCCATGCCTGCTGGGCACCAACAGACGAGGGTTTTCACTATGACTTCTCAGTAATGAGGCCACTTCCCCACCACATACCAACATGTGGACCACTAATGAGTCAGGTCCACCCACTCTCTTCCAGGAAGCATCAGTGGAGGCCTAGTGGGGAGCTGGCATCCCCACTCCTGCCCGGCAGCAATGAGGAGGTATAAGAGAGCCTGGACTTGACCTTTCTGGGTCACTGTTGTAAGGTCCGTGCCTGGAACATTGCTTGGCAGATTATAGGGACTACTTGCACAATCTTGTTTAGATCGCCTATCCCTCCATGCCTCAATACAATGAGAATGGACATAATTGTATCTACTTACAGGCTGTTAGGATGGTGAAATGAACTCATCTGGGTAAAGCTCCTAGACCACTACCCCATATACGAATTAGTAGCCCTGCTGCTTCTGCTTCTGGGGGCATTGTCATTATTCCCTCTTTCTTGATTTATATGCCCCTTAAATATAGCTTTTGTCATATCCCATGACTTTTGATTTGTGGTGTTTTCATTATTCTTATTTTCCAAATATTCTTTAATTGCAATCATATTTCCCCTTTATGCCCAAGAGATATGTAGAGGAGTATTTTTAAATTTCCAAGTGGGTGGGAAATTGTTGTTCAAATGTTTGTTCCTAATTTGTAGTTTTATTATTCTGTGGTCAGAGACTCTGTCTGTGCACTTTGTGCTTTAAGAGATTTATTGATGTTTTCTTTATAGACTAGTACATGATCTATTTACAAATAATTTCTGCAATTAAAATAATTTCTCCCTTTTTCTTCCTTTTGAAGGCTCTTATGCTAGGGATATATCCTACAAACATACTTTCCAACACACCATACTAGACAGTGCAATGAAACAGAAGCTTCAATCACGTTGAGTTAAAATGCTTCATTCTGTTCAGTGTGCAGTAAGCACAGATTTCAAGTGCCCTGGAGGGAGAGAAAAGGGAGTGAGCACGCTCGGCTTCCAGGGATGATCTGCTAGCTGCTCTTCTGCTGCCCCATTTCTTCCTCAGGAGAATGCCTTTCATTTCAACTGGAGCTGACTAATTTCCAAGCGTGGTCACAGCCACGTTTCTGGGCCCACATGCCCTTCCAGGACTTTGCCACTTGCCATCAAGAAGTGAAGTCTAATCTTGTCCCCTTGAACTTGGGTGGACTTCTAAATGGCCTCTGTAAGAAGAGAGTAGGGCAGATGTCATGTGCTGCAAGGCATCCATGGTGGGTCATAAATGGCAATGTGGTCTCTGTCTGGCATCCTCTCAATATGCTGCACCCTGGGAACCAGCCGCCACATTGTGAGGACACCCAGGCTATCTTCAGAGGCTACTCAGAGGTTTTCTGGCCAGCGGAGACCGGGCGGAGGTCCCAGCTATGGCCACCATCACTTAACAGACACGTTGGTGAGTGAGTCTTCAAGGATCCCAGGCCCACGCCTAGGAGTGAAGACTACAACCAAACCATCCCTCCAGAGTCCTGTATGAGTCTGTGACAGGCTCAGTGAGCATAATCAGTGGTTGCTTTATTCACTGATTTATTGGGTAATTTATTACTCAGCTAACAGTAACCACATCACTAAGGATGTAGTGATCCCTAACTATAGAAGATTTCAAGTAGAAAGATGATGTTATGATGATGAAACATCAGACTAGCTAGAACCTGGGAGGCTTGAGTTGTAGGCTAGATTATCTCATAACTGGCCTTGGGTCCTTGAACAAATCATGTAGCCTTTTTTGGGTTTTAATAATGATACCTGTCAAAGAAGGCATTTGAACCATTTAGACTTCTGATTCAACTTCTATTGCTAATGTGTCTACGTAGAATAATCAATATTATGAAAGTTTTCATATTGGAAATGTTCTCTCTCCTTGAGATACTACATTTCTGTTAAATTTTTTAAATTTTATTTGAGGGGCAGAGAGACAGAGATCCTTTCTGCTGGCCCACTCCTTAAATGTCCACAATGATCAGAATGGGTCAGGCTGAAACGGGAAGCCAGGGACTCAATCCAGTTTTCACACATGACTGGCAGGGACCCAAGGAGTTGAGCTATCATCTGCTGCCTTGTAGATTCCAGATTAAAAAAATAAATAAATAAATAAAAGGCTGAAATTGGGGGAGGGGCTAGGACTTGAACCCAGGTAATCTGATATGGGATGTGGGCTTCCTAACCAGTGTCTCCCCCCCCCCCTTTTTTTTTTTAAGATTCCTTTTTATTTATTTGAAGGCAGAGCCTAACCAGCATCTTAATGGCTAGGCCAAATGTATCTATTTTTGGTCAATGATTTTCATGACTTGACTCTTACAGGGCAATCTTATTTCCCTCATTTGCAAACAATGGAAATAGTTTTCTAAAACAATGACAGCAGAAAAATAGGGTCATCTTTAGCAACTTAATTTTAGGATACAGTAGGTGAGAAAGCTGGGTAGGCTCCTGCAGCAGAACCGAGGGCTGCAGAGTAATGTATCACCACTGCTCCTATTCCTGACTTTTATATTGCTCAGCTATTCTCTGCTTACTATTTTGGGTGTTCTTTGTTAGTTACCAGGTGACATGCTGCCAGAATATGCTTACTGAGTCTTTACTGCCTCTGTCTAGATCCAGCAGTTTGGGAATTTAAAGTATGCCTTACGAAGCTAAATCTGCTATGGGATATGTAAGGCTGGTTTCTCATCAGCTGTAATCTTCAGAAAGTTGCATTGTTAGGAGGAGTCATTTATTATTCCACATACTACATTCCAGAAGAAGCTAAGGCAAGTGCCTGATGCGTGCTTTCCAGCGAACAGTACTCCATGGTCCCTAGAGTGGGATGAGTAGGGACAGCTGCCCCGAGTCAATATTCAGGGGACTCGGGAGACTCAGTCATCCTGGCAGCTTGACAGTGACTTAACGGGCACCAGCTGAGGTCTGTAACATGCTTGTACCGCCCCTGCTGAAAACACTCTTAACCTGCCTCCCCTTCTGGGACCCACAAGAATCACCCACTCTCTAGGCTGTTCGTGTCCTAATACTCACTCACATAGAACAAAGTTAGCAGGGCATGCTCTGATATGAACTCTATGCTCCCTGAGAAGCAGTTATTTCCCAAAGCTATTTATGACAGTTATATTTTGTTATTATGATGATGTGATTTCATTAGAAATTGTATAAACAGATGAAATATGAAGACAAAGAGCTGTTTCTGTGAAAAGGAGTTGGAAGCTTCAGAGTGCAAATGAAATAGATGCAAAAGATTGTGGGAAAAAATCTAGAAGCATTCTTTGCTCAGCCTGCTTCCTGTTTATCTATAAGTTCTCACTCTTCTTGAAAAAAATCCATTCTTTCAATCTTAGTTAAGCGGTGGGTGTTGTGGTGAAGCAGGATAAACCTCTGCTAGGAATGCCTGCATCCCAAGTCAGGGTGCCTGGGTTCGAGTCCTACTCCACTTCCAATCTTGCATCCTGGGAAGTAGCATATGATGGCTTAAGTACTTGGGTGCCTGCCACCCATGTGGGAGACCTGGATGGATTTCCTGGCTCCTGACTTTGGCCTGGCTTGGCTTCAGCTGTTGGGTGCATGTGGGGAGTGAGCCAGCAGATGAGATCTTTCTCCTTCCTTTTCCCTCTCTTGCTCTGCCTTTTAAATAAGTAAAAATAAACTTAAAGAGAAAAAGCTAAGTTAATATGTTATAGGTATGTTTTATTCAAGAGTGACACCCTGGCTCAAAGAAAAGGCCTTTGCGGCTATATCCAAAGACTGGTCAGTTGATAGCTATGTAATCGTTTTCAGTAAAAATGTTTGTGGAAAATACCATTTTTTTGATTTGTTGCTTTAACCTACTTTTTAACAGAGCAACTCCTGGCCCTGCTCCTGAGGGATAAGTTGGCTTGCACTGTACATAAATTCAGCTCTTCTCTCTTTTCTGCTTCATCACAACAAATAAAGAGCTGCTGGGACTGCATTTGCCTCGTGTCTCTTTGTGACCTCATTTTCACATCAGGTTTACCCTGGACATGAGCTGTAGCCCGGTCCCCCAGCCCATTTCCCCTCAGCTCCCAAATTAATTCTAGAAGCATGGAACTTCTTCCAAGCTCCACAAGCCTCACTGGGATGGTTCCATATAAGCTCACTTACCCCAGGAATCCTCTGCTAACCACCCAAACCTAACAAAATGGCCCCTTAGCTTTTGCCTGCGTGATTCCCTCGTCCACCATCTGGTTCCTCTCCTACCTTGCTTCAGCAGCACACATGGGACACCGGGCAGCAGTCAGGCCAGCTCCAGCAGGTCCTGGGTACACAGCACTCAATAAAATGTACTTATTTTTACTGTTAACAGCAGACAAGCTATAACTGAGTCTTTTTGTCTTATTTTGTTGTTGATAACTTGGTAAACTGACTAGAGAGTATTTCCATAACACTTTTGCCTGGGGAAAAAAACTTCCTGGGAAAATTCAGTGGGTGAGGGCATATTATATTTTAACATAATCCAGGGTTTGGTAAACTTTCTGTAAAGGGTCAGAGAAAATATGTTTCTGTTTTGTGAGCCATAGGTCACTGTCACAACGACTCAGCTCTGCTACCCTAGCACAAAAAGCGTCATAGACACAACAGAAATGAATGGGAGTGGCTGTGTGCCAGTATAATTTTATTTACAAAACCAGGCAGGAATCACAGTTTGCCAATCCCTTGAATCTATCAAAATACTTTACTGGCTCCCTGATCTGCAATTAAACTTGCTGAAGTTGTTTCTCTAAAAAAAATAAAATTCAAAATAAATAAATTCAGAGAAGTCCCACATCACTGCAAAAAGTTATTTGGCACTTCCCTTGTTTCTTTTCACACTTCCCATTGACCTTTCATACTAGGCACTCTGACCTCTGCTCACCACCCACTAAAATCACTCTGATCAAGGTCACAACCAATCTCCATGTTGCTAAATCCCTAAGGCCTCCTCCAGTCCTCTCTTTCTTCATCTCTCCACAGCTTTCGACACAGCCAACCTCTCCCTCTTCCTTCTGGAAACTCTCCACTCGCAGCTTCTGAAACCCCACAGAATTGCTGTGCTTCCTGCAGCCACCACTACCCAGCCTTAGTCGCCCAGGGCTTCTTGCCTTCTTCCAAATGCTGGAGTTGTTTAGGGTTCTGTCCTCAGCTCTACTGCTTCTTCCCCACTTCGTGACCAGAGGACCCCTCCTATTTTTGAGCTTTCAATGACATATGCTGAAAATTCCCAACTTTATTTCTTTTATCCATATATTTTCCTCAGTTCCTTATTCATACATCCAACTGCCCACTTGACATTTCAAGTCTCTGAGGTGTCTTAAACACGAAGTGCTGAATGAATAGGATTGAATCAATAGCTGAGTTTTCCTGGTTGCTCAAGTACAAACCAGCACCTAATCACTAACTCCTACCTTTTCTTCTCTTTCGCATCAACAAAATGTAAGCCTTCTCTTCCCTAACCATCTCCTGAATCTTTCTCTGGCTCCCCATAGCTAATTCCCAGGCCGGGACAGTTCCATCTGTGACAAAAATGTTGAAATACTCCCTTACTTGTAAAGGGCTGCTGAGCTAAGCCTCTATTATGCTGGCTTGGCCTCTGGAATCCACCTGCCCTGTCCAGCCTGGCCCAGCTCATGCCTATACACTCTGTTCCAGTTGTGAGGCTAGCATCCATTCTGATGGATCATGACTCACATCAAAGGGGTTATTGAATATTGCAGTAATATTCCTGCCCAATACCACTATTACTAAAGTATCTGGCACCAGAAAATTCTTTCTCACCTAGATTATTGGAAAACCCATCCAACTGATCACACTGCCTCTTAACTTCCTTATTCATCTCCAGACTGCATAGCAGCCAGAGTAATTGGTCTAAAGGACAAGCTTGGGCAGGCATTTGGTGCAGCAGTTAAGACACTTTTTGGGACACTAACATCCCATACTGGGGTGTCTGGTTCAAAATCTAGCTTCTCTGCTTCCAATCCAGCTTCCTACTAATATGCACCCTGGGAGGTAGCAAATGACGGCTCAAGTATTTGGGTCCCTGCCACCATGTAGGAACCCAAATTGAATTCCTGGCTCCTGGATCCTGCCTGGCCCAGCTCTCACTGTTGTGGCCATCTGGGGAGATCTCACTGTCCATCTCTCTATGTCTTTCTGCCTTTCAAATCAATAAGATAAAAAAAAATTTTAAACTAGGTTCTTGGGACCAAGACTGTGGCGCAGCAGGTTAACGTCCCAGCCTGAAGCGCCGGCATCCCATATGGGTGCCAGTTCTAGTCCCAGCTGCTCCTCTTCCAATCCAGCTCTCTGCTATGGCTTGGGAAAGCAGTAGAAGATGGTCCAAGTCCTTGGGCCCCTGCACCCACGTGGGAGACCCAGAAGCTCCTGGCTCCTGGATTCAGATCGGTGTAGCTCCAGCCATTACGGCCAATTGGGGAATAAACCATTGGATGGAAGATCTCTCTCTCTCTCTCTCTCTCTCTCTCTCTCTCTCTCTGCCTCTCCTCTCCCTGTGTAACTCTTTCAAATAAATAAGTCTTTAAAAAAATAATAAACTAAGTTCTGTTTTTCTCTCTGAGCACCATGTTTATTTCCTTTACTGCATTGACCACAATTTGACATCGCAATGTTATTTTTATCTGTTTCTCCTACTAAACTATAAATTCTCTATATGTAGATGCCATGTCTTTCTTGTACATAGATACATTCTAGCCCCTAAATATCTGTCAAGTGAATTAATTTGGACACTCAAATACCTTCTGTTTCAGCTCTTGCTACATTATTTTTCTTTAGAATCCATGGTTTATTGGTACGCAGTCAATGTTTTTTCAGAAATTATTTGATACTGAATTACTTTCAATTCCTTAAACACTTCACAATATACTATCACCCTTGGCCCAGAAAACCTTTTACTCAGAGAACTCCTACTTACCTCCCAGGAAGTAACACTGCCATTACCCTAGGAGGCTTTGCTCACTAGTTCCCCCAGGCCAGAAATCTCTGTACTGTAACTGAAATTCTTTTTTCCTTTTCTGCTTTCCTTACTAAATGATAATCCCTATGAAGGTAAGCACTGTGTTTGTGAATTTTCACAGTTGCATCTGAGGTATCGTGTGCAGTGCCCAGCACTCAGCAATTAATATTTAGCAAATCAACCAAACCTAAACCTGATATTCCAATGTCCTGAGAAGGAACCAGTAAACTCACATCCATTTGGCTGGTAAGATTTTTTATTTGTGAGCTGGCTACACAGGAAAAAAAGGCATTTTTGTTTTGCTTTGTTTTGTTTTCCCCTAAGAATAAATGTTCCCTTTGCTACACACTTCTGTAATATGCAATGACTCCTCCTGCAACTCTCTGGCTTTAAGGGCAGAGATTGGTTCATAAGTTGCTAAATTTACTTCTAGCTGAAGTGGGAAGTACACAGTGTAGATTGCTAAAGTGATCTATAATGAAACAGTTTTGTAATGTCCTAAGAGGACATAATAAAATAGCAGTATCTCTTCCTTCAAATATTTCTTTTGGTATACATATTCCTCATGAATTCAGGTAATTTAGTTAAAAACAGAATTTCTTTCCTCTACGTTTCAATGGTGTTCTTAAGGTTTCATTCAGCTGAGCACATAGATATGTTATAAAACAAATCAGCCAATGGTGTAGCGAATCATTTTAGTCTTACTGTATGCATGCTTTTACCACAAATTTTGGGGTGTGGAGGGAAAATTCACATTATACATTTTTCAATTATGGTAATGTGATTGGTCATTTTGGTCCTGCTTACTCTTTAATGGAAACAAGATGCTGTGGTCTCCAGTGCTACTATTTGTAAGGGGCCTGATTAATTATTGAAATATAATCAGGAAACTGTTGATGAAGCTCAAATAACACATCAAAAATTGACATATGACAGAACAGTTGACACTTTTTCCTAGAAGATTGTTATAAACTAATCAAATAAATGAATTGTATTAATACACATTTTATTCTTCCACAAAACAATTTTAGCTATTTCCATATTTTTAATGTATTTTGACAACATGTGTCCATGCCATTGCTTTTGCAATGAAAGTGTAAAAATGACAGAGTAAGCTGCCATTAATGTTAAATATGAAAATTCACACATATTCACATCAGTAAATAGGTGTTTCAAAAACCTAGATTTCAAAACAGTTCACTCGGAGTTGATGTACAATTTAATACTTTATCCCTTTTAGTATTTTTTTGTTCTAGTTAGTACTATTGGTTGAAATATGTAATTAACACACAATTATTCTTAGGTGTTTAAATTTAACTGAAAAGTGATCCCTGTTAAATATAAGAGTGGGAATAAGAGAGGGAGGAGATGTTCAATTTGGGACATGCTCAATCGGACTTGCCCCAAATGGTGGAGTTAGAAATGTGCCAGGGGATTCCAATACAATCCCATCAAGGTTGCATGTACCAATGCCATCTCACTAGTCCAAGTGATCAATTTCAGTTCATAATTGATCACACTGATAGGTCTAAGAGTCAAAGGGATCACACAAACAAAACTAGTGTCTGCTAATACTAACTGACAGAATCAAAAAGGGAGAGAATGATCCAACATGGGAAATGGCACACACAGCAGACTCATAGAATGGCAGATGTCCTAAACAGCACTCTGGCCTCAGAATCAGCCCTTAAGGCATTTGGATCTGGCTGAAGAGCCCATGAGAGTATTTTAGGCATGAAAAGCCAACACACTCTGGCGGAAAAAAAAAAAAAAGAAAAAGAAAAAGAAAAAACAAACCCTAAATGAAAGATCTCTGTGAATGAGATCCCAGTAGAAAGAACAGGCCATCAAAGAAGGAGGTGCCTTTCTCTGAAGGGAGGAGAGAACTTGCACTTTGACTATGGAATAAGATCAAAGTCGGTGAACTCAAAAGGCTTCCATAGCCTTGGCAACTCATGAATAGAGCCTAGGGAGATTACTGACGCCATAAACAAGAGTGTGAATTGTTAAGTCAACAACAGGAGTCACTGTGTACTTACTTCTCATGTAGGATCTCTGTCCTTAATGTGTTGTCCAATGTGAATTAATGCTATAACTAGTACTGAAACAGTATTTTACACTTCATGTTCTGTGTGGGTGCAAACTGATGAAATCTTTACTTAATATGTACTAAATCAATCTTCTGTATATAAAGATAATTGAAAATGAATCTTGATGTGAATGGAATGGGAGAGGAAGTGGGAGATGGGAGGGGTGCAGATGGGAGGGAATTTATGGGGGGGGGGGGAAGCCATTGTAATCCATAAACTGTACTTTGGAAATTTATATTTTCTAAATAAAAGTTAAAAAAAAACAGTTCACTCATTTAGGCATTTTCATTTTGCTGTGGTCAAACAAAATGAAAAACAGAAGAGCAACATTTTGGTTGATTTCTTAAAAAACATTTTGGGGGCTGGTGCTGTGGTGTAGTGGGTAAAGCCGATGTCTGCAGTGCTGGCATCCCACAGGGGCGCCAGTTTGAGTCCTGGCTGCTCCACTTTTGATCCAGCTCTCTTCTCTGTCCTGGAAAAGCAGTGGAAGATGGACCAAGTCCTTCGGCCCTTGCACCCGCATGGGAGACCCAGAACAAGCTCCTGGCTCCTGGCTTTGGATTGGCCCAGTTCCAGCAATTGCGGCCAATTGGGGAGTGAACTGGGGATGGAAGACCTCCCTCTCTCTCTCTCTGCCTCTCCTGTGTAACTCTGACTTTCAGAGAAATAAATAAATCTTTAAAAAAAACCATTTTGTATTGGAGCCAGCATTGTAGTGTAACAGGTAAAGCGCCACTTGTGATACTAGCATCCCATGTGGACACTAGTTCCAGTCCTGGCTGCTCCAGCTCCATGTCAATGTGCCTGGGAAAGCAGTGGGAGATTACACAAGTACTTAGGTCCTTGCACCCACATGGGAGACTTGGAAGAAGCTCCTGGATCCTGGCTTCAGCCTGGCCCAACAATTGCCATTGTGGCTATGTGGGGAGTGAACCAGTGGATGGAAGATATCTTTCTGTCTCTTCCTCTGTGTGTATGTGTAATTCTGCCTTTTGAATTAATAAATAATTCTTTTAAAAATCTATACTGTCAAATTAGATTGTTCCCATTATTGTCTTGCAGAAACTCCAAGTTTAGAGAGATAAGTAGGGAGTAGGAAGAATACAGATATGTATGGAGAGATTAAAAGGACAGTTTAGAATGTCAGAGGTGGCCAATAGATTTAAGACTTTATTAGCAGAGATTGTATTAAGATGGTGAAGTAGGGAGAGAGCTAGCAGTCTAGAAAAGATAGTTTTAAAAAAGTGCAAAGAGTGTAGTCTCAGGCAATAGTTAGGGAGAAAACAGCAGAGAAAACTTGAAGCAAACTGGAGGGACACACTGGACCTATGTGGAGGCTGTGGACATGCACAACTCAGGACCCCAGCAGCTGAGAGCCTCTGCACCAGCGTTGGACAGTGAGATGAAACAAGACTGCAGCAGCCCAAACTGCTGGCAAAAAAGCTGTGGGAAGAGCCTAGAGGGAATCTGGCTTGAAGCCCTGTGGTGGATAGTGTACCCACTAAACTAGAGAGAAAAAACAAAGTGAGTGTCATGTTTTCTCTTTCTCTGTTTACACTTTAATGGTGTCCTATAACAAGCTGACAAAGAGCAGGTGCCATTTTGGACATATGTAACAGCTGCATCAGCTCATGTCCATGCCCAGCAACCAGTCAAGCAGAGACTCCTGAGTCTAGTGGGGAAAACAGAGAGGGGGCTGGGTGCTCATGACTGTGGGAGGCTTTTGTGCCATGACTGTGGGAGGCTTTTGTGCCAGGACTGTGAAAACACTGACACTGAGTGGGAGGACTCAAGGTGCAGCTAGGACTTTGGGCAGACACTTTGAGGGCTCCACATGATCAGAGCTCCCTGGTTACCTCGTGAGGGACATTGCTGGGGAATCTGAGCTTACACTGAGGACTGCACAGATCCTTCGTGTGGTCCTTGTGGCAGAGTGGACAAATATTATACACACTGGGGCTAGCACCCAGGCACTGGTCTCCTTTGAGGAGAGGACCTCAGCTGAGTCCATGACAATGGACAATAACAAACCTCTCCTTGATTAAAAAGAGAGAGAGAGAGAGAGAGAGAGAGAGAGAGAGAGATTTACCACACTAAACCCAGGTGTGTCACCTCAGACATCCCCTTCACCCTGGAGAACTAAACAGAGCTCCCTGGCCACACCCATCACATGCCTCTAGGTATTTACTGAAAGCAGACACTCCACTAATCTACAGAGATGCAGTACAAGGATAAAAGCTGCCCTGGCAGGAAAAAAACAAAACAAAACAAACAAACAAACAAACAAACAAAAAAAACAAAGAAGAACCAATAAGTATCTTCAAAAAATGTTGAATAACAAATGTAGCAATTCAGGAAACAAGAATAAGGAAGAAAACATGACTCCTCAAAAGAACACAACACTTCAATACTAGATTATGAAAACAATAAGATTGAAGAAATGTGAGAAATGGAATTCAAAAAATTGATCATAGGATTACTTAGAAGTAATCAGAAGCAAATACATGAACTAATGAAATCCATACATGACATGAAAGAAAATTTCTCCCACAAAATTGAGATCTTAAAGAGAAATTAAAATGAAATCTTGGAAATGAAGACTTGAATGGAACAAAAAAATGCAGTGGAAAGCCTTAACAACAGAATCAGTGAAGCAGAAGAAAGAATATCTGACAGTGGGGCTGGCGCCGTGGCATACTAGGTTAATCCTCTACCTGCGGCGCTGGTATCCCATGTGGGCACTGGTTCTAGTCCCGGTTGCTCCTCTGCCAGTCCAGCTCTCTGCAGTGGCCTGGGAAAGCAGTAGAGGATGGCCCAAGTGCTTGGGCCCCTGCACCTGCATGGGAGACCAGGAGGAGGCTCCTGGCTCCTGGCTTCAGATCAGTGCAGCTCCGGCCATTGCAGCCATCTGCGGAGTGAACCAATGGAGGGAAGACCTTTCTCTCTGTCTCTCTCTCACTGTCTGTAACTCTACCTGTCAAATAAATAAATAGGCCGGCGCTATGGTGCACTAGGCTAATCCTCCGCCTTGCGGCGCCAGCACACTGGGTTCTAGTCCTGGTCGGGGCACCGGATTCTGTCCCGGTTGCCCCTCTTCCAGTCCAGCTCTCTGCTGTGGCCAGGGAGTACAGTGGAGGATGGCCCAAGTGCTTGGGCCCTGCACCCCATGGGAGACCAGGATAAGTACCTGGCTCCTGCCATCGGATCAGCACGGTGCACTGGCCGCATCGCACCGGCTGCAACGGCCATTGGAGGGTGAACCAATGGCAAAGGAAGACCTTTCTCTCTGTCTCTCTCTCTCACTGTCCACTCTGCCTGTCAAAAAATTAAAATAAATAAATAAATAAATAAATAAAATCTTAAAAAAAAAAAAAAAACAAAGAATATCTGACTTAGAAAAAAAAGCTCAGGAAATTATACACTCAGACCAAACACAAGAAGAAGAAAATAGAAAACTAAAAAACACTTTTGGTAATCTACAGGATATTATCAAGCAACCCAACATACAGGTTCTAGGAGTTCCTGAAGGCATGCAAAGAGAAAAAGGATCAGAAGGCCTTTTTGGTGAAATAATAACAGAAAATTTGGAGAAAGAAAGGGACATTTAAGTAGAGGAATCAAATAAAACTTTTAATAGACATGAACAGAAAAGATCTTCACCTCAACACATTGCAATCAAACTCTCCACAGTAAAACATAAAGAAAAGATTCTAAAATGTGCACAAGAGAAATGGCAGATTACTTTTAGAGAATCTCCAATTAGACTCACAGTGGACTTCTCATCAGAAACCCGACAGGCCACGAGATATATTCCAAGTCTTAAGAGGAAAGAACTTTCAACCCAGAATACTATACCCTGCAAACTCTCATTTATAAATGTGGGTGAAATAAATACCTTCCACAACACAGAGAAATTGAAAGAATTTGTCACCACCTGTACAGCCCTGCAGAAGATGCTTAAGGATGTGCTGCACACAGAAACACAGAAACATGGTCATCACTATGGAAGAAGATAAAGGAAGGGAATCTCCCAATAAAAGTACAAAGGAAAACCAAAGTAAAAAAAATAGGAATATTTATGGAAAAATGGCAGGGCAAAGTCGTTACTTATCATAGCCACCCTGAATGTAAATGGCCCCAACTCTCCAGTTGAAGACACAGACTGGCTGAATGGATTAAAAAAAAAATTTTTTTTCTTTTCTTTTTTTTTTTTTTTTTTTTTTTTGACAGGAAGAGTGAACAGTGAGAGAGAGAGAGAGAGACAGAGAGAAACGTCTTCCTTTGCCATTGATTCACCCTCCAATGGCCGCCATGGCTGGTGCGCTGCAGCTGGCACACCACGCTGATCCAAAGCCAGGAGCCAGGTGCTTCTCCTGGTCTCCCATGCAGGTGCAGGGCCCAAGGACTTGAGCCATCCTCCACTGCACTCCCTGGCCACAGTAGAGAGCTTGCCTGGAAGAGGGACAACCAGGACAGAATCCGGCGCCCCGACCAGGACTAGAACCCGGTGTGCCAGTGCTGCAGGCGGAGGATTAGCCTATTGAGCCATGGCACCGGCCTATATTTTCTACCTACAAGAAACATATATCACCAACAAAGATGCAGGCAGACTGAAAGTGAAAGGATGGAAAAAGATATTCCATGTCAACAGAAACCAAAACTAGCTGATGTAGACATCCTAATATCAGACAAAACAGACTTTAAAACAAAAACTGTTAAAAGAGACAAAAAATGGAACTATGTAATGATCAAGGAATTATTTCAACAGGAAGATGTAACTATTGTAAATGTATATGCACCTAATTATAGGGCACCTGGCTATTTAAAAGAAATGTTAAGGGATCTAAAGGGAGACATAGGCTCAAATATAATAACAGTGAGAGATTTCAATAACCCACATTCAGCAATGGACAGATCCACCAGACAGAAAATCAGCAAGGAAACAATAGAATAAATTGGTACTATAGACCAAATGGACCTAACAGATATCTACAGAACTTTTCATCATACAGTTGCAGATTATACATTCTTTTCACCAGTGTATAGAACTTTCTCTAGGATTGACCACATGTTAGTCCAAATTCAAGTGCAAAAAGTTGAAATCATACCATGCATTTTCTCAGACCACAATGCAATGAAGCTGGCAATCAGCAATTCAGGAATCTCTAGAACATATGTGAACACATGGAAACTGAACAGCATGCTCCTGAATGAACAGTGGGTCATAGAAACAATCAAAAATCCTCAACAAAATTCTGGCCAATTAAATCCAACAACACATCAGAAAGATCATTCACCTGGACCGTGGGATGTATCTCTGGTATGCAGGGATGGTTCAACACTCACAAATCAATCAATGTAATACCTCATGTTAAGAAACTGAAGAACAAAAAACATATGATTATCTCAATAGATGCAAAGAAAGCATTGGATAAAATATAACACCCTTTCATGATGAAAACACTACGCAAATTGGGTATAGAAAGAATATTCCTTAACACAATCAAGGCAATTTATGACAAATCCATGGACAGAATCCTACTGAATGGGGAAAAGTTAGAAGCATTCCCACTGAGATCCAGAACCAGACAAGGGTGCCCACTCTCACCATTGCTATTCAATATAGTACTAGAAGTTTTAGACAGAGCCATTACGCAAGAAAAAGAAATCAAAGGGATTCAAACTGAGAAAGAGGAAGTCAAACTATCCCTGTTTGCAGATGGCATGTATCTACATATAGGGGATCCAAAAGACTCCACCAAGAGGCTATTGGAACTCATAGAAGAGCTTGGTAAAGTAACAGGATACAAAATCAATACACAAAAATCAAAACCAACAGCCTTTTTATACACAGACAATACCTTGGCTAAGAAAGAACTTCTAAGATCAATCTCATCCACAATAGCTAAAAAAATCAAATTCCATGGAATAAATTTAACAAAGGATGTCAAAGATCTCTACAATGATAATTATAAGACATTAAAGAAATAGAAGAAGATACAATAAAATGAAAAAATCTTCCATGTTCATGGATTGAAAGAATCAATATCATCAAAATGTCCATTCTCCCAAAAGCAATTTACAAATTCAATGTAATATCAATCAAAATACAAAAGACATTCTTCTGAAGTCTAGAAAAAATGATGCTGAATTTCATATAGAAACGAAGGATACCTTGAATAGCTAAAGCAATCTTATACAACAAAAATAAAGTCAGAGGCATCACAATACAAGATTTCAAGACATACTACAAGGCAGTTATAATCAAAACAGCCTGGTACTGGTACAAAAACAGATGGATAGACCAATGGAACAGAATAGAAACACCAGAAATCAATCCAAGCATCTACAATCAACTTATATTTGACAAAGGAGCTAAGACCAATCCCGGAAGCAAGGACAGTCTCTACAACAAATGGTGCTGGGAAAACTGAATTTCTACATGCAGAAGTATGAAGCAGGACCACAACCTTATACTTTACACAAAAAACCCATTCAAAATGGATTGAAGACCTAAATATACAACATGATAACATCAAATTATTAGAGAACAAGGGGAAACCCAGCAAGACATTGGCACAAACTGAGTTCTTGGAAAAAAAACCCAGAGTCACAGGCAATCAAAGCCAAAATTAGCAAATGGGATTACATCAAATTGAGAAACTTCTGTGCTTCAAAAGAAACACTCAGCAAAGTGAAAAGACAACCCACAGAATGGGAGAAATTCTTTGTGAACTATGCAACTGATAAAGGATTAATAAGCAGAATATATAAAGAGATCAAGAAACTCCATAACAAAATAAACAACCTAGTTAAGACATGGGCAAAGGACTTAAAAAGACAATTTTCAAAAGAGGAAATTCAAATGGCCAAAAGACACATGAGAAAATGTTCAGGATCATTAGCTGTCTGGGAAATACACATCAAAACCACAATGAGGTTTCACCTCACCTGTCACTCCCCCTCTTCGCGGAGGAATGACACTAAACCCTGCCTAGGCTTCATATCCGAGTCACGGCACCATTATGTCGCTCCCCCTCTTCATGGAGGAACGACACAGGACCCTGCGCTGTTCTTTTGTCTGCTCGGCCCTCCCCGGGTTTGCTGCTGGTTCTTCCCGGGTTGGCTACCGTCCCTTCCACCTCCATGGAAGGGCGGTTCCCCCTGCCACTTTCCTCACTTCCACGGGGGAGTGGCACACCACCGGCCGGCTCTCTTGGGGGCTGCTCAGGTGTTCCTTCAGATAGATGTTCCCCGTGCATGTTGTCTCTCTCCTCCTTTATAGTCCTCTTCCACCAATCCCAACTCTGCTACCCACACGCCGAGTACGCTGCTCTCCTCCAATCAGGAGCAGGATCAGCTCCTGCAGGTCATCACTCAAGTTGGCGAGAGGCAGCTGCGTAGAAGTTGTTACTCCCTTCTCAGCGCCATATTGTGGGAGAGCAGATGCATAGAATAAGTCTTAATTCCAGTAACAGTCTAGTCCGAGTTGCTCCCCACACTCACCCCAGTTAGAATGGCTTTCATATGGAAATCAACAAACAACAAATGCTGGTGAGGATGTAAGGAAAAAGGTACCCTAATCCACCGAAGGTGGGAATATAAACTGGTAAAACCACTATGGAGGACAGTTTAGAGATACCTCAGAAATCTGAATATAGACCTACCATATGATCCAGCCATCCCACTCCTGGGAATTTACCCAAGGGAAATGAAATCAGC
Organism: Oryctolagus cuniculus; assembly: GCF_051225735.1. Taxonomy (NCBI): domain Eukaryota; kingdom Metazoa; phylum Chordata; class Mammalia; order Lagomorpha; family Leporidae; genus Oryctolagus; species Oryctolagus cuniculus. The sequence continues at coordinate 74,214,384 of NC_142882.1, forward strand.
AAATAAAAGAGTTTTCTGTACTCCCATAGTTACTGCAGATCAATTCACAATAGCTAAGAAACAGAATCAACTTAAACACCTGTCAACTGAAGACTTGATAAAGAAGTTACGGGATATGTACTTCACGGAAATCTACACAGTGGTAAAAAAAAAATGAAATCTGGTCATTTGCAACAAAATAGATGAATCTGGAAAAGGGACAAATACCATATATTCTCCCTGATCTGTGAGAAGTAATAGAGCACCTAAAAGGAAATCTGTAGAAGTGAAATTGACACTTTGAGAAGCAATGACTTGAACAGACCTTGTCTTGACTGTTGAGGAACAGTTTGGGTTTTTTTTCTTCTTCATAGTGTTTGTTGAACTCTTTACTTAACATAAAGTTAATCATACATGTTTAAAGTCAATTGAAAGTAGATCTCAGTAAAAAATAAGAAGGAGAATAAGAGAGGGAAGAGGAAGTTTGCAACTGTAAAGCTGTGTATTTCTGCATACATTCCTAAAGACTTACTTCTAAGGGTAGAGTTTAAAAATTTGCCTTGGGACCCTAAATCCCACTAAGATGGGTGGTAAAAATGTGATTTAAGTGTTAAAGTGATCATATAGATAGGATTAAATGTTAAAGGAATCATATAAACAAGATGAAGTGTCTGGTAATAATAATGGAATTAAAAAGGAGAGAATGTTCCAACATGGGAAGCAGTCCACACAGCAGACTTATAGAATGACAATCACTCTAACCAGCACTCTGACCTCAAAATCAGCCCTTAAGCCATTCTGATCTGGCTGAAAAGCCCATGAGAGCATTTCAGATATGGAAAGCCAAGACACCATGGCAAAAAAAAAAAAAAATGTCATACGTGAAGGATTCTGTGAGTGATACCCCAGTGGAAAGAAGGGGCCATCAAAGAAGGATGTGCTTTTCTCTGAAGGGAGGAGCAAACATCTACTTTGCTTATGGCCTTGTCTAAATACTAACAGAGATTGTGGATTCAGAAGGCTTCCATAGCCTTGGCAGCTCATGTCAAGAGCCTCGGGTGATCACTGATGTCATCAATAAGAGTGTTAATTGTTAAATTAACAACAGTAGTCACTGTGTACTTACTCCCCATGTAGGACCTCTGTCTTCAATGATATTGTATTATGAGAATTAACTGTAAAATTTGTTCTCAGTTTGTGTGTGTGCAAATTGTTGAAATCTTTACTTAGTACAGAGTTGGTCTTCTGTGTATAAAGTTAATTAAAAATGCATCTTAGTGGAGAATGGGACTGGGAATGGGAGAGGGAGGAGGAGGTGTGGTAGGAGTTGGGATGAGAGGGTGGTTATGGTGGAAAGAATCACTATATCCCTAAAGTTGACTTATGAAATTTGTACTCATTAAATAAAAGCTTTCTTTGTGTAAAAAAGAATAAAGTAAAAACTTTGGATATAGGAATAAAAAGACTTTATTGTCAGGGGCCCGTGCTGTGGCGCAGTGGGTTAAAGCCCCAGCCTGCAAAGCCAGCATCCTATATGGGCACCAGTTTGAGTCCTGGCTGCTCCACTTCTGATCCAGCTTCCTGCTAATGCGCCTGGGAAGGCAGCAGAAGACGAACCAAGTGCTTGTGTCCCTGCATCCATATGGAAGATTCATAAGAAACTCCTGGCTCTGGCTTCCTCCTGACCTAACCCCAGTCATTGCAGCTATTTGGGGATTGAACCAGAGGATGGAAGATCTCTCTCTCTCTCTCTCTCTCTTTCTCTACCTCTTTCTGTAACTTCGCCTTTCAAATAAGTAAAAATAAATCTTAAAAAATCTAAAATAAAAAAAAACTTTATTAGCAACCTGGGAAATAAACTTCAAGAGAAATAGATTCAGTATAGAGTATAGATCAGTATAGATTCAGTGTTTTTAAAACTTTTTTTAGAAGTAGAGGAAATCTTTTGACTAAATCTTTTGAAGAAAGAAGACAAAAATATTATGAAAAATTACTATCCATGTAAGAAGGTACACAGAATAGTTTTATCAGAATATTTTTAGTAAACATTTTATTAGTTCAAATTTATCACATTTATGCAAATCCAATGAATTGGGAAAGTAAGGCTGTTTAGGTGAATACCAAAAGTTAAATTAAAATTAGGAGACATCATCATTGTATATGAACCTTAGCAATTGCCTCCCTTTTTTTTTTGTGATTTCTTACTGGTTGAATAGTGTCTGCATTTTTTGATTATAAAGAAAATATTTTCAGAGCCAGCATTGTGGTATTGCAGGTTAAGCCACTGTCCGCAATGCCAGCCCCCCATATGGGTGCTAGTTCAAGTCCCAGCTAATTCACTACCAATCCAATTTCCTGCCAATGCCCCTGGCAAAGCAGCAGAGGATGGCTCAAGTGCTTGGGCTCCTGGAGCCACATGGGAGACCTGGGTGAAGCTTTTGGCTCCTGTATTTGACCTGGCCCAGACCAGGCCATTGCAGCCTTTTGGGGAGTGAACCAGCAGATAGAAAATATCTCTATCTCCCATCTTCTCTCTGTAATTCTGTGTTTCACATAAAATAAATTTTAAAAAAAATGAAAAAGATAAGCTATTGGAAATGATAAAAATATCATTTTCAAACAAGGTGCTGTGTAATCTCAGGATATGAGGGATACCTCCTTTTTTCTGAGGGTTACCCTCAGAGATTTAAGCAGATTAAAAAAGATTACATGTTGTTGGTTGCTATATGGCAAACTTCAATGTGCCTGTTTTTAAGAGTTTTGTATTAGTGAACGATGACTTAAAATTCAGTGGACAGTCGCTTCCAGGACATAAACTGGTGAGGCGGTGTGAGGACACTGTTCTAGCTGGTTCTCTGACTTGTAGCCTTCTCAGCTATATGAGGAGGATTTTAACAATAGATCCATCTGCCAGACTCCCTTGCCCCTCAGTTGCGCTGCTACAGGCATAAAGGACATCTCAGTCAATGGTGTCACCACCACTGTGGGCCTTCAGTCCCCTCTGACTTTTCCTTTTTCATTGCCCCAACACTCTTTAAAAAAATACTTATTTAAAAAGCAGAGAAACAGAAAGAGGTCTTTCATCCAGTGGTTCGTTCTGAAATTCGTGCAACACCCAGTTCTGGACCAGGCTGAAGCCAGGAGCTTGGAACTCAATCCAGGCTCCCCACGTGCTCACCCCTAACATTAAACAGCTCATGAAGGTTTATTCAAACTGTGACAAAGTATCCACAGAATCTGAACTTTTCTCTCTCCTCTGTCCCCACTGCAGTGACTTCCTGAATACCACTTGCAGAGATGAGCCTCACCCTACCTCTCATGGCCAAAGCTTCAGTTCTGCGAGATGATTTAATTGGGTTATTCCCTTGCTTGCAAGCTGGACTGCTCTCCTGCACATAACTGGTGAAGGTCAAACCTCTCAGTAAGAACAGAAGACCTTTCATACGCTGACCCCAGCACACTCTAACCTCATCTCCTGCCGGCTCCACCAATCCTTACACCCTGAACCGGTCACCCCTGCAGCCACTTCATTCTTTGCACTTGTTTTCTTTGTGCCTGGAGAACTCTTACTCATCTTTCAAAACCCAGTCCAGCCCTATTGCTTTTTCAAAGCCATTTCCTGATTTCTCCAGACAGCCCATGTTGCTGCTCTGCAGTTTCCTTTGCACCACATCTGCTTGCAGCTCTTGCTCCAGTGTTTCATAGTGGGCATCTGCTCGGGGTCTCTCTTTTCATCCTGTGAGCTCTCAGAGAACAGGCATTGTATTTCACCCAGCTGTTTCATCCCAACAGCTACCATCATGCCTGGTATACACCTGAAACACGGGACACCAGCAGTGCCTATTTTTTAAGTGCTTGTTACAGCATTTCATGTGGAGTTTGTTCCTGATTCTTAGGGTGATATACAAACAGAAACCACAATGGCATCCTGTAGCCTCCCTGTTGCAATGAGAACACAGCCAATTGTCAGTTTCTTTTCTGCTTATTTCAGTTTCTTCATGCAGTTGGGCACCTATAGTCTTTAATTTCCTCTAAGTTCATTAACATACATTCTTGAAAACAAATTTCAAACACGTTTCTGGTATTGTTTCTTTGTGAGGCAGACACAGACAGAATGCCCATAACAGCTGGAGGCTGGGCTGGGCCAGGCCAAAGCCAAGAGCCAGAAATTCAATCCAGATCTCTATGGGAGTAGGGTGTAGGAGGTACCCAATTACTTAGGCCATTACTGTGGCTTCCTGCAGTCTGCACTAGCAGGGAAGCAGAGTCAGCAGCCAGAGGCAGGAATCACACCCAGACACTAGGATGTAGGAGAGTTAAACACTAGGCCAAACGCTCACCCCTGCCTTCATTTGTTTTTAATCCTTCCCAAGTAGGTCCTCTGCCCCATAGCCCTTAAACCTGAAGATACTGAAGTGAAGTTGGAATTTTTTGGATATATAATTAATATGTACATACCTCAACTATTACATGCTTTTTTCATATGTTTATAATTTTGTAAAAATCTGTAATATGATTATTCCCCTACAAACTCAGTTGTTTTTCATTCCTGATCATTTGGGTATTTACAGATTTTCTCTTTATTTACTTCTTGATCTTACTAGAACATTCAATGACACTAACTAGGATGGTAATTTTTCCTCATCCACTCAACCATTCACACCCTTTTTCAAGGCATAACATTTCCTATTTCCAATCCTCCCTGGGTTTGGAAGGAAAAAAATAGCTTGGCAATGGTTCACTAAGAATTGTAATTTAATCCTTTGGAATAACAGGCTTTTCACCGGTGCTCCCTGCAATGATCCGAGGATCTGCCACACATTCAGTTTCTTACAAGAAAACAATGCAACTCAGAAGAAAAGAAAGTCCTGGAAACATGGTAAAGGATATGAGACCTTTAAAAAATCATAAACAGAAACAAATGTTGAGAGTAAATGGCATCAAAATATGAATTATTGCTCTTTTTAGAAAAGAATGGGGACAGTTTTGGCAGCAAATGCAAATGAACCCAAGTGTCTGTGCTTTTGATTCGGACTGTGCAAACACAGGCTCATAACTAGGTGCTTTTGTGTTTATATTGGTGGAGTCTCTGAAGTCATGCTCACAGACCCAGGAACAATGCGACATTCAAGAACCAGCAAACACAACCTCAATTCTTACCTCTCCTGGCCCTTGACCTCAGGACTGTTTGTTTAAGTTGTTTGGTGTCCTTGCGTTTTAGGCAGCAAGTTATTGTAAAACACACACACACACACACACAGAAAACAAAACAAAAAACCAGATACAGCCCTACAGGTCTATAAAGCTGCACATATATTTATTTAAATAGAATTGGTCTGTTGTGAAATGTCCTCCTTTTGAGACAATTATAGGGCATCAACAGTCTGCATAGTAATTTATCATTTATCACCTCGTTTTCAGTCATTATCACTGTTAGTCAACCATGTGTTCTATAGCCTTAACATCACAGAGAGTTCACCGGGATTAGTTAGGTGTTTCAAGATTCATTATCATCACCATTATTACTATAAATCACACTGCTTAGCACCAACAATCTGCTGAAGAAAGCAGCTTGGAGAATTTATAAGAAACAGTCACTCCCTACCTCTCCTCTTACCCCCTACAACGTGCACACAAGGAACATGAGAGGCAGCTCCAGGCAAGAATGGGTGAGGGCAGATGATGTGGGAGGTTCTCAGGAAAAGCTATAGGGGTTACATATTTTCATACCTGGAATGCAGTCTCCTGGAAGGACAAACACTTTGCAAACATCCTTTCGTTTCTCCCAGTGGCCTGATCAGGACAGACTGAAGACAACTGACCAGAAGGCACATTTCAGATGAGACAATCTGGACAATGGCCTATGTCTATGGCACAACATGACTATTTTCTGCACAGCCCATTGAGACAAGAACCCTTGTGAGTCCCTCTTGGCCTGCATCAGGAGTATGAGTTCCCCTGTCTCCCAGTTCTCCCTCTAGCAGCACAGGTGAATTCTGCAGCTTTAGGAAAAGCCATCCATCCAGGCAGCTAAGCTGGAAGTGGAGAGGCCGGCCGTCTGAGCATGGCAGGAGAGAGCACTGTGATACGAAAGCATGCGGTTCACTCTGTCCTAAGAGATATTTCAAGCATTTTAAGCTTATACTATACTAACGGATTCCTACTCTAACACATTTTTCTCTTTTTTTCCATAAAATATAAAATTAAAAGTTGAATAACCCAGGGGACCTGTGTTGTGGTGAAGCAGGTCAAGCCTCTGCTTACTGTACCAGAAATCCAAAATTTTTTTAAAAAGATTTGTTTATTTATCTATTTGAAAGGCAGAGTTACAGTGAGGCAGAGGCAGAGAGAGAGGTCTTCCATTCACTCCCCAGATGACCACAATGGCTGGAGTTACACCAATCCAAAGACAGGAACCAGCAGCTTTCTCCAGGTCTCTTACAGGGTGCAGGGGCCCAAGGACTTGGGGCATCTTCTGCTTTCGCAGGCCATAGCAGGGAGCTGGACTGGAAGCAGAGCAGATGGGACAAAAATCGGCACCTATATGGGATGCTGGCACTACAGGCGGTGGCTTTACCGGGTACACCACAGGGCTTACCCCCAGCATCCCGTATTGAAGTACTGGTTTGAGACCCAGTGGCTCTGCTTCTTATCCAACTTCCTGCTAATGTGACTGGGAAGATGGCCCAAATTCTTGGGTTCTGCTACCCATGTGGTCGACCAGGATGCAGTTCTGGGCTCCTGGCTTCTGCCTGGTCCAGCTCTGGCAGTTGTGGGCATTTGGGGAATGAAGCAGCAGATGTGAGATCTCTCTCTAAATATATGTGTGTCTGTTTGTCCCTCTCTGTTTCTCTTTCAAATAGAAAAGAAAAAATTCAGCAACCCGAAATATGACTATAAAATTTGATGTGGAAACTAAATTTAAAAAAAGCAGTGAAATATCTTTTTGATTTGCCATAGACCTGTCCAAAGTGTTTTAAGAATGAAAAGAATCAATTGGAAAAAATGTTTATATTCCTTCTTTATATTTAATGATTTTGAAAATGTAGAGTGAAGCGATAATCCATATCAACAGATGTTTATATATTGAGAAAAAATAAGTTCAAAACCATCTTTTATTTGATGGTGAGTGAAATCTCAATATCTAATGAAATTCTTTGCATAAAAATCAATTATTTTTCTTTTAAAAAGGGGTCAGCATTGTGGTGAAATGTGCCACAATGTGTCTGGGTTAAACAGGAAAAGAAACACCCAAATTCCAAATGTGTGCCAGTTTGAGTCCAGGGTGTTCCACTTCCCATCCAGCTCCCTGCTAATGAGCTGGGAAGGCAGCAGAAGATGGTCCAAGTGCTTGGGTCCTTGCACCCATGTAGAACTCCATGGAACTCCAGGGTCCTGACTTTTAGTCTGGCCCAGTCTCAGCCAATATGGCCATTTGAGGAGTGAACCAGCAGATGGAAGATCTCTCTCTCTCTCTCTTACAGTTTCTCTGTAACTCTGTCTTTCAAATAAACAAATAAATAAATAAATCTTTAAAAAGAGGTGCAGAATAATCTATTACTATTGGGTCTGCTTTGTGCATAGAATAAATATTTTAACAATTTTTTGTTAATATAAACAGAATAGATTTCATGTATTTCATAGGTACAGTTCTAAGAAGATAACTATACTCCCATCCTTAGGACTTGTTACAATAATGAATTAGGACTAAAGTGTCACTTTGGAAAATCTGGAACCTCTTTAGTCCTAATTCATTATTGTAACAAGTCCTAAGGATGGGAGTATAGTTATCTTCTTAGAACTGTACCTATGAAATACATGAAATCTATTCTGTTTATAAATGCAACTAAGGAAGACAATGTTTCTTGCAATCTGAGTACATCAGCTTGGTGTCCTTTGTGTGAGACAAATACATTTTTACAGAAAATGTCTGCAGAAGAAAAAAAGTATTGCTTAGATACAGAGTCCAAGAATTCTTAAATATCTGGGAAGATTTTAAAAGTGAATATGGAAAAAAAATTGGATTTTTTCAGAAAGTAAAGTGAGCCAATACATTTCATTACTTATTTCTGGCTTTGGAAAAACTCTTTTCAAAAACCTAAACCAGCTAGAAAAATAATTGCCAACTCTTCCCACAATGACTGGTGCCATTTGTGAGGTTGCTACTGGCAGGAAGAAGACTTTTTCAGAAGTCTGAAAAAAATAATGCACAAATATTGTGGTCTTTTTATTGTCTTTATGAACAACTAATTTTTTCAGACCTTGGACCTGGGGGTAATTCACAAGGCTGATTATGAGAGCTCCCGTGGAAAGACTGCACACCTGCATTTGGTGAAACAGAAAGAAAACCTCTCTTGCTCAGTAATGTACCACATGCAAATTTGGGAATCAAAGCAGCACAACAGCTGGCATGCAAAGAACGTTTTGCAGATTCTTAGGTAGTACTAGTCTGAAGGCACTGAGAGCCTCCATCGGACTTGCAAAGGTGCACTGTGAAGTCTGGGTAACCTTAGCTCGAATCTGAAAGGAAATGACTTTTAGAGAAGCAGATAAATATTATGGCCGAAGTCTAAAACCCATTGCCATTGGAGACTGGGCACTGAGAAAAGTGGAAAGAGCCATTAACAAATCACTGATATAGTCCATCTGCTGTGGGAATGTATTTCCCAGCCGTTTTTATTCCAGGCACTTGCCCCCACATGAGAATTCAGAGCAGGGACCTGAGTAAAGGACAATAATGAGAGTGGGATTTATGTAAAGTGAGAGAGGAGTGTACATGCAGGTGTGAGTGTGAGCACCCCTGTGAAGACAGAAGCTCCCCATGAAAGGGCCAGAGACAGGGCTGCTCATGAAGTGAGAGTGTGAGAGAAGACGCCAAAGGGCATTCCCTGCCCAGGTGTCCCCTTTATAGGGTAAGGGGTGCTGCCCTAATTGAATATACACAAGGGGTGAAGGTTGGGTGGGGTTTGGCGTCCCTGAGGTTTTCCGGGAACATTTCATGGTGTATCCATGTGGAGCTCAGCTTACATGTGTGCATCAGTATCTCCTCTTTCCTGGTCCTGGAGGAGATTCAAGGGCATCATAGGAAAGTGGGTATGCCGGATGGGCAGTTGAGGGGGTGGAGTTACAGTCTAGGGTTAGAGACAGAAAATGTGGAAAAATTTCAGGCTCATTTATTCCCTAATTCCCTGCCTTTTCTGGGCCCCATGTCACTCCCATAGACTGAAAACATGTTTAATCTGTACTCTCCTAAATTTATTTGAATCTTTAATGCTAGAAAAATGTACATCACTTGAATTGGATGAAGACATGTCAGGGGCTCACTTTTTATATTTTCAGGTCAGGGTGGGCACATCTTCAGTCAATACCTAGATTCAATGACAGCTGCCTTTGAAGGCCCACAGCTGACTTCATCACAGAGGCTGCTAACCAGACCTGAGGGGCAGTGTTGTCTATGGAAAGAACTCTGGGTCACTTGTAATTTCAACTTGCTCATCTGTTAAATGGGTTAATAACACATGTCCTATCCACATCACACTTGTGAGCATCAAACCAAGACACAAGAGGAGAAAAGCATTCCGAAATGTGTTAGATGATGTACGAATGCAAGATATTATTATTAATGAATCAATTACTACTAACTATCCTTAATGTATGGATATTGCAGAACTCACAAATCCATAAGGAATAGAATGCAATTATAATCATTTGATCCTTACATTTATTTTAACTAATTACCATGTGTATCTCTTATCTGGGCAAGAAAGCTGAATTTCCTTTTCAGGCTATCCTTCTGCCTGTATTCTAGCTTGATTTTTCCATTTTTGCAAAACTGACTGAACTCAGCCAAGGCTTCAGCAGGGGAAGTTCCAATGTTGATTAAAGTGGGCTATTCTGCCACGTAGGTCCTAAATATAATTAACAAAGACAACAGAAGACAAAACAAAACAAACAAAACCAATGTCCCATTCCATGCAATCCCAGGATCTTGAGCTGCCCTGATTCTTGGTCCACTGACCAAAAAACTACCATTTTAGGCAATAATTACATAGACCATTGCTCTTCTGTGTAAGCTTTATAGTAACACATTCATAATGTACTAGGAAGCACTGGCAAAAATAATCAAAATTTAATTGTGCTTACAGAGTACTATTTATTGTTGCAGCTTTTATTTTCTCTTTCTAGAGAAACTCACAGTTGGGCATCTGCTCAAGCAATTCCTAGAAGCCTTTGGCGATGCAAGAAACTTTGAGGCTTAGAGGTGGATGAGCCCTTAAGTTTCACAGGCTTATCATTGGGGAACTTACTTTTCTTGCTTTTTGCCCCCTAAATAACTTGTCTTTTCCTATGAAAGTGGAGAGGCCTAGTAACTGAATATATGTTTTGCAAAGAATTGATAGACATTATAAATAAAATAATAATGACCATGCACAATGTCACCTTTCTCTTCATCTCTGGATGTGGTCTCCAGACTAGAAGTAGTGGGAAGACCTGACTCCCTTTCTGTGTTGCTTTCAGGTAACTGGACTTTCTCACTTCATACGCTTCAGGCAAAATACTTGAGTCAGCCACTCTGGGTCCAGATTTTTCTTTTTTTGATTTTTATTTGAAAGGCAAAGACAGTGACACACACACACACACACACACAATCTTCCATCCAATGATTCACACCTCAAATGCCTGTAACAACTGGGACTGGGCCAGGCTGAAGCCAGGAACCCTGAACTCAATCTGGGTCTTTCACAAGGTTGGCTGGGACCCATGCACTTGAGCCGTCCTCTGCCTCATTCATGGTGCGTGTTAGCAGTTAGATGGATTAGAAGAGAAGAGCTGGGACTCAGACGAGGCTCTGAAATGCCATGTGAGCATTCCAAACAGCAACTTAATTGCTTCACCAAAGGCCCACGGGGTCATTTTTGTGATTTGTAAAATATTCATCCTAGAATTGAAGCTCTCAAGGCCCTTTTCAGTGCTGAAACCATCATGGCCTGCTGAGCAACAGCTAAAAATGGTCCCATTTATTTAATGTATAAGTCCGATAAATACACTTATAAAAATTGAGAGTGACTCCCAACATTTACTATGACAAGGCTTCCAATCTCCTTTATTGAATTGAGTTTCCATTTATGTTTCTACAACTGACAACTATATAACAACAACAACAACAACACAGAGCCACAACTAAAATACTATTTTTGCAAACGACCATTCAAGTCAATCTTACTCGAAGCACTTATCTACCCCATGGGAATGGATATGAAGTATTTCACTGTGAACAATTGTATTTCGGAATTTCAGATGACACACACTACGATGAGCACTGGCATGCCTATTGGTATCAGAGCAGCAATGATAATTAGTAGCTAGCCAGTTCAGCTGGCTAGTATCTAACCTAAGCTCTATCATTCACTGGCCAAGTGGCCTAGAATCAACTTCAGTTTCCTTATCTGCAAAGTGGGAATTGGGCCACTGACCTCGCTCTTGAAAAGTACTAGCAATCATCCTGAGTCTCAGAGGGCAAATGACCACCTGGGACCATCTGAGACTCTTTGGGGATGCATTTGCTCTTTGGGGCCATTAGAGGAGCCATTTAGTACTGAAGCAATGATTTACTAATGTTGCCCCAATGGCCCCAAAGAGTTAATGCACTTTCCATATACCTCCCTCTTTATGTAAATCAGCCAATCTATCAGATGGCACTTTTGACAAATCAATTTGCTTGATATGGGTGGACATTTTACTTGCCTCCTCTTGGCTCATAAAAGAATCAAGGACCAAACCCCAATAGACATCTACAAGCACTCTGCATCAAATAGTAGTTTGGGATTGTTTATGAAACAGATTTGTTAACTGCTGTAACCACTCAGTGCCAACACTGGAGTCTCTGACCTTCAGAACAACAATGCTGCATGACAGTGTTAGAGTTACTTGATAGGAAGTCTTGATTTTATTGTTTCATTATTAATAATAGCCATAGGGTGTGAACATTTACCATCTGGCCTTCTGTCTTCCACTTGGATGATAGAAAGAAGGACTTTAAAGACAGTGAAAGTGGGGCAGACATTTGGCCTAGTTAAGATGCCCACTTCCCATATCACTGTGCCTGGATTTAAAAACCAGCTCTGGTTTCCAACTCCAGTTTCCTGTCAATGCAGACCCTGGGAAGCAGAGGTGATGACTCAGGTAAAGTCTCTGCCACCAACATAGGAGACCTAGGTTGGATTTTTAGCTCCTGGCTCTTGTCTCTAGGCCCAGCCATGGTTATTGTGGACAGCTAGGGAGTAAACCAACAGATGGGAGATCTCTCTGTCTCTTGAATAAGTAAGTAAATAAATGCATTAATATATAAAGATGGAGACCAGTACCTAGGTTCTAGATCCTTTTTATCTTTCTCTGCAAGCAGAATTTCCATCAAATATTCCTATTCTCCTGGACCATTAACTTTTTTATTTTTCACTAGTTTCTTTTAATCCACATGAAAAGCTCTACTTTTAAATAAACCATGCCCTTCCTGGACTTTATGACCCTCTTGGGCTCTCTCTCTTTCTTTCTTGCCTGGTAATGTTTGTCAAAGAGAGGTCTATGCTTACTGTCCCCATTCATTTACTCCATAACCTCTGAAGTCTCCTTGGAATGTGGTCACTGCTGACAAGGACTCCGTGTTCTAGGTTTCCAAGAACCTACCCAATGTCTGAGATCTAAACAAGAATTGTTTGGCTCCAGAATGAAAAGAAAGCTAGCAAATTTTAATTAGTAATCATTTCAAAGAGAAAAAATTTAATCCTCTACATTTTTAGGAAATAAATTCAATGTGGAATTTGAGCACTTTTAATGATTGCTAAAATATGAGGTAGGAGTTCCAAAAGCCAGATATTTTATTGACCCTGATCACAGTCTCCTAATTGCCAAACCCAGTGGACCCTGTTCAATCCCTATTAAAAAATGAAAAGCATTTTGAGATAATAACCATACCCTTCTTCCTCTTCCCATCTCCCTTGGCTTCTGTGATACCACTATATCCCAGTCTTTAACCCACCACCTTGACCACTCTTGCTCAGTCTCCCCTGTATCCTGATCTGCCTGCAGAGTTCCACCTGGGTTCCCATCTCATATTATAGACTTTTCTTGTCAATCTCATCCATACCCACATGCTAAGCTCATTTATTCTCTAAGCTCCATCCATATCCAACTCAGCTTCAACTATTCTCATGTTTGCCCCTGAAAGTATGCTCTTCCTCTTTGAGTAAATGACACAATATCCATTCAATGGCTCAATCCAGAAATCTGGGAGACATCTTAGATCTTTCCCTCACAACTTAGCCAATCATCAATTCCTATCTATTTCACCCCTACTCTTGAATATGTCCATTTTGCTCCCACAATTCCAATTTTGTCATTCCTGTGCTTAATCCCTTCTATGATTCCCAGTGACCTTGGAACAAAGCCACCCAAATGACTCATAAGGCCAACTATGAGCTGACTTCTACTTCCTCTCCTGCCTCAAGCCCATCCACTCTTCCACTAGACAGAACTTCCTGGATTCTCCAGATCTTGTTAGCTGCTCATTACCATTACACTCTCATTGTACTTTGGGCCTCACCTTCCATAACTTTCTTCATGTTTTTACTTACTTGTTCAATGCCTGTTCTTCCCAGTATTAAAGAGTGTCTAATATTTATTGAGTACTTCCTAGGTGCCACATAGCTTTATACTAATTATCTCATTTTAATATCACAACAATGAGGTGGTTTTTACTGTATTCTAGTTTTACAGATAGGGGAACTTCAGCCCCAAGAAATTTAAGACTACAGAGCTGGTGAGAAGTAAATTAAAACCAGAACAGAGGCAGACTGCACCCAGTGCCCACACTGTCTCCATGACCAATACTGCTTCAGTGATACAGCAAAACTTCACAGGAAAGAGGTCAAATCTTGATAGATCTCCAGAGCCCAACACAGGATCAACACACAGAAGGAACAACAACACAAATTGCTGGAATAACGAATGCAAGTCATCGTAGGGTGCTGTCCAGGGTCTTTCATCATCTCATCCTGAGCAACCCCTCCAGCCTCACCTCCAAGTGTCTGTCCCTGCTTCCTCATGTCTTGCCTTCTAGTCATATAAGCTGTTCTCTGAACAGGCTACAGCTATCCATACCTCTACCTTTTGTGTATTCATGCACTCACTCACTCACTCATCCATTCATTCACCCACTTCTCATTCATTCATTGACTTAATACCTACAGGCCAGATGGAGAATAGTCCTATGTAGGAGTAAGCTGCAGGATCCCAGAACAGAGGTTTCCAAGAAGATGCAGGGGTCAAGCCAATCTGCCAAGAGCAGTAACACTGAAATTGCATCTTCATTTCCTGAGAAGGTGCAACCCTGATTCATTTTCCCAGGCTCCACCCCAGTGTCCCTCCAGAGCTCTCCCCATGGCAGAGCTTGCAAACACTGCAGTCCATGTGTTTCGATGCTGGCCTCCCCCATCACACTGTGAGACCCTCTTACCCTCTTCATGTATATCAGTCTCAGTTCAGTGCGTTCCTGGCACAGAGGAGAATTCAATAAAGAACAGATATATGGATAAGTAAACAAAGGACCTTTTTATTCCTTTTCATTGTACAACTTTACACACTTATTTGAAACTACAGAATTTAGGTTCCTTTTTATTTATGGAATAATACAGTTTTCTAAACATACAAACACCCAAGATTATTGCATTATTTTATTTTAGATGTGGATATATAAATTATATAACACACTGTGTAAGCACACAGGCAAAGACACACTCATTCACCTGATTTTGTCAATTTGGAGACTAATGACTTGAGAAGGTAAGAATTCTCACCATCAGGGATGGCTGTCTGAAAGCTCTGGAAAAGCTACAAAATGCTACAAGACATAATGCTCGTGTATTTTTGAAAGACAAGAGGGAGGATCCTAATTATTCTCTCATCAATGAGAAAGGACTTTTTAATTATTACAAGCAAGCCCCATATGTTAGGAGGCCAATGTGCTTTGTGCAGGTGTATAAAAAATGCCATTATACAATGTGGACTAACATAACAGAATATCTCTCTGTTACTACGGCTCTCTTTGGGTTTGCCATGTGGAGGGGTTCCTTTAAATTGTAATGAAAGGCAAACATACCTCCATGTCCCTTCTCTATCAACACATAAAGAGCAGATCTGACTCTTGTGGGGGACCCAAGCTCTTATAGGAATTGCTGAGGTCAACACCTGGCATTATGAAATCCAGTTTCTGTTGGAATGCGCCAACCTGAGCTATAGCTCTTTCTCTCTTGTGGGATAGATTTCTCACCTGCCAAGTAGGGAAGCTGGACTAGAGCAGAGATCAGCAAATGTTTGTGGTAAAAAGTGAGATGGTCAACATTTTTGGCTTTGGCCCAAAAGGTCTCTGTTGAAATAATTTTCCTCTTTCCTTATAGTGTGAAAACCCCCATCCAATATATAAATAAATGGGCATGGGTATTTCCATTATAAAGGGGCACTCTTACCCACCAATGCAATTTTGTTTGCAGAAATAGGTGGTAGGCTAGGTGTGGCCAGTGGGTTATGGTTATAGATTCCTAGTCTAGGAGAACTAGGATCCCTATTAGCTTTTATGAGCCATGATATTCAGTTTCAATGATTCTATGAGAGCTCACAATTGGGAGACAGCTGGAATAAAATAAAAGAGAAGCATACTTTAAATAATTCTTGGCTGGATGAGATTACTATATTTGACTTATCTTTTTACTCAGAATCTTTTAGCTTTGTAGCATAATGCCCCTATTATA
Source organism: Oryctolagus cuniculus (assembly GCF_051225735.1). NCBI lineage: Eukaryota > Metazoa > Chordata > Mammalia > Lagomorpha > Leporidae > Oryctolagus > Oryctolagus cuniculus. The sequence goes on from NC_142882.1 coordinate 74,230,166, forward strand.
TTTAGCAATTAGAGTGCCATCACAAAGTAAAATGTAAAACCATTATTCCTTGAAAAAAGAAAAAGCTTGCAGGATGAAATGATGCATGCAGGCAGAGTGGGTGATAATTTACTCATATAATCATTTCTATTTCAGTTCTATGGCAAGTATTTCTGGAGACAGCTCACACAGCAAGGAGATACTTAAGATGTGCATGCCACAATTAACCTTTTTTATATATGTTGTAAGAAATATCAATAGTCTTCCCTCCCTCTGTTAGTAGTTTTAACTTTACTTATGGTCAAGGGAGATGATTTGAATTAAAGAAGGATGATTATAAGAAAAAAAGGCTTTATACCTTGCTATTAAAACAAAATGTGCATATTCTTCCAGTCCTTTTATTTTATGCCCAGGTTCTAACAGTTGAATCCCTGTGTGTCTTCTCCCAGGTACAGGGGATTAGACACTCTGCAAATGCTTCTGTGGTGCACACACATCAGTGCTTCACAAAGAATGGTTCCTGTGGCAGCAGCATCAGGATCAGCATCAGCCCCACCTGGGCATCCGTTAGAAAGGCAAATTCTCCAGGCCACCCTGGACCTGCTGAGTCAGAAATGCTGGGGATAGGACCAGCAGGCTGAACAAACCTTCCAGTTGAGTCTAATGCCCACTAAAGTGTGAGAAGCACTGGTATAGGTGATTGCTTTCTAAAAAACAAGTTAAAGGGAATATTTGGCTTTATGCGAGGACCAAAATGACCCTGGAGCTTGCACATGCAGAAAGGGGTAGAGGAGGGCTGGGAAAGAAGAGAAAAAGAACTTCCATGAGTAGAAGGAACTAGAAAACTTCAGAGGTTCACCTTGCAGCTGTGGCTAATCTCACAGTCACATCTTTAGTCTCAAAGACATTCACCAGGGTTCTGTGACTCACAGGTGAAGACTCTGCTACGTGACAAGGACACAAAAATGATGAAAACAACTCACACTTCCCCTCCCACCATCTGCAAAGAATTCACAGTCACTGAGTGAAAAAAGAAGAGAAATAGCTCCCTTGAGAATGTAGAGTATACCTGATGGTTATGGTCAAAAGAAAAGGCTGGATGTCATGGGAGAGAAACCAGATGAAGAGTAAAAAGGAAAAAGAGGAGGGACTAAGAGGACAGAGTGAACAATAAAACACCGTATTTCTACTAAGATGTCAGGCGTCTTTTCTTTTAATCCCTGCAAGTACTCAATGTCAAGTGTTGCTTCCATTTGGAGATGCAAACCCCTCCCAGTTCTTTATTCCTTCATTGCTCCACTGGATAGAACCACAGGAAAACTGCAACCAAGCCTCCCCTTCCTCTAGGATGCTTACAGTCAGCAGAAAGCAGCAGCAACGCAGATACACACACCATGAAGCTACATGGTGGTCAGTGCTATAGCCTCAACGACTGTGATGTCACTTCCCAGTGTCCTTATGAAACTGGCCTCACAGGCCTTCCTTGCTCCTTCCACTATGAGAAGACACAGAGACAAGACGCCCACCTGTGAATCAACGAATCTGCTGCGACCTTGATACTGGATTTCTCAGCCTGCAGAACTGCGAGAAACAAGTCTGTGTCATTTATAAGCTACTACTTTATCATATTCTGTTGTACAGCCTGAATGAACCAAGACAGACAAGAGCAGCAATGTACTCTTACGCTAACACTACCGAGTCATTTTTCTAGTCTTGTTGCATAATTTTAATCGTGGAATCTCATAATAAAATCATCACTCGGTCCATAGGGACATATTATAGGTGGAATCAGACTACTAACAGCTAACACCATATCAAACATTGTTGTACTTTTGCAGTTTGGATGATTTTTGGAAGTCACGTTGTCAAATAACCTCAAAAGTTTGAAGACTTCATTATTTTAGTGAAGTATGTATGCTCCCTATATATATATATATATTTGAAAATACAAGGAATACAGAATAGAACAAAGAAAGAAGTAAATAATTCCCCAAAGTAAAGATAACTAACATTTGGTGAACAGAATGCATAAATACAAATGAAGGACAGATAATTAGAAAATGGTTTCAGAAAGAGGGATCATATGGCACATGGTATTTTTTAAAACAAGAATTCTTATTTTGGAATAACTTTAGATTTATAGAAATGTTGCAAAGACAATTTAGGGCATTTATACTCCTAACTAAGCTTTCTATATTATTAAGATCTTATCACACATGCACATACAAATATATATACACACACACATATACACACACAAACACACAGAGGGGCTACAAAAAGTTCATGGAAAATAGGCATTGAAATGTGTGTGTGTGTGTGAGAGAGAGAGAGGGAGAGAGAGAGAGAGAGAGAGAAACACAACAGAATATGAAGGCTGAGAGAAGTCCCAAGATCTGTAGTTGGTAGGCAGCTATAGACCCAGGAGAGTTGATGTGCAATTCCAAACTTAGGTAAGCTGGAGACCTGAGAAGAGCCAATGTTCAGTTCAAGTTCAAGGGCTGGAAAAAAGTGTTGTGTCAGCTCAAAGCAATCAGACAGGTGGAGTTCCTCTTTTTCAGCATTTTTGTTCTGCTCATATTTTCAATGGACTGGATGAGGCCTGCCCATATAAGGGGGGAGGCAGTATATTTTATGCAGTCTACCTACTAGCCTCATCAAGAAATGCCCTCACAAACACACACAGGATAACACTTGAACAAATGTCTGAGCACCTCTGGCTTATTCAAGTTGACATGCAAAAATTAGTCATATGTATGTATGCTATTTTTTAATCCATTAGTTTAATACAGTATCCAAATGATCAGATCATTCACTTCAGTGTTCACAGCAAGCAGATAGCTCTCTAGGCCCCACACTCATGTCCCCAGCAGAATGTTTTCCTGCAGTCAGCTGGGCTGGGAACTCAAATTAAAAAAACAATAAACACACACACAAACACACACATGCACACACAAATACAACTTAACTAAATGTCATGAGAACTGGTAAAATTACAAATGCAAAAATAGCTTGTTTACATGAAAACTAGGTTGAATGTATTAGAAAGACTATAAAATTATAGAGTAATACAGAGTTTACTCCAAAAATAGGTATGAGCCTAACAATGGGAAAATGTTGGGGACTGGGGGAACGGAGGGGAACTGAGGAGGATTCCGCACTCAGATTCCTTCCCAAATCTTTCTCAGTTCTCGTTTCATTTTAAGGAAATTGAAGCTAGAAAACCTAGAGAGCACATTATTTGTGTAGTTCATACAAAAAAGATAGCCAAGCAGCTCTATAATCAGGGACAAGATCTTGGCTCCAAATTGTAAAATTGACAAATGGCAAATGAATGCATAAAAGGTTTATTTTAAAATGAAATACATGATTGGGAAAGATGGAAAAGTTTTGGATAGAAACTGGTGATGGTTGCACTATACTGCTAATGTAATTAATACCACAGAAACATATACTTAAAATAGTTAAACTGGTAAATTTTATGTTATATATGTTCACAATAAACATGCAAAAAGAAATTGTAGATTTTTTCAGATTTTACACTTCAACAAATGCTATTCATGTATACAAGTGGTTGCATTAGATAAGAGGGTTTATTCTGTATTAATTTTTTTGGTTTAGTTTAATAGAAGAAAAGGACACCAATATGAAACTGAATGAACTACAGGGAGATGATGTCTTTTTGAGATTAGAAATCAAGAGATTTTAATTCTCTGACGTTGTTTTTAAATTTAAGAGAATAGAAATGAAAACATTCAGAGGTTAGAACACTGGCTGTCACTCCTGGGAAGTACCAGTCCCTCGGCATGCATTTAGAAATGCACAGATGTGGTTTTGGTCAACACAATTACAGGGATCCTGGCAGAGACGCCAAACGTCACATACTGTGCATGACAGACCTATTATCAAGAACATGCCCACCTCAAATGTCAATATCCCTCAGTGACAAGCATTAGGGAAAAGCCTATATATACATAAGGTATTAGTATACATATTAATTTTTCTAATAAAATGCAATCTGGAATTCAAAAGCTTACTAGGATAAAACCCTATGAACAGCATTCAACATTAAAATTATTTCAACATCTCAAATAGGTTTTAATTCCATTAGCTTCCCTTAAATGCTTTAATGCCCAGGCTTCAAATAATTGACATATCAGTGAAGAAATCTTAAATTACCAAAGATGCATGGTCTATTAGGTATCTACCAGATATGCAGTATCTGTAAGACAGTCACATCAAAATTTAGGAATGGGGATTGGTAGGTACAGCCTATTGGACTAAATATTTCTATAAAAGTTGAAAAAGAGGGGAACAGGATTAAATTCATCCGAAATGAAAAATATGGAACATTTCACAAATCTGCACATCATCCTTGTACAGAAGCCATGCTAATCTTCTCTGAATCATTCCAATTTTTGTATCTGTGCTGCCGAATCCAGCCCTCAACATGTGTTTAAAATTATGTTTCAGTTTTTCAGTATCAATTCCTCATAAATTTGAGAAAAGAGATGCTATTTCACTTTCTTCCATAATCCCATTTTTGTTAGTCTTATTATTATTTATAACATTTAGGTTTCTAACAATTACATCTTGTTCTGAAACTATAATTCAAACTTTGTTTACTCTTGATTCTATTTAAATGATTTGAGACTCACTATAAAGCTGAGGGTGGCCTGGGCAGGGGGTCTAGGGTCAATCGCGCTTTGCCTTTTTCAAATGACTTGTTTTCTGCTAGTGTACATTTATTATTATTATTAAAGCATTTTATTTTAAATATATGTAATAATTGAAACATACAATAGATTAAGTATGAAATATGTCTATTGTAATCAAAATAAAATTAAAACTTAAGTAATCATTCAAGCCAAGAACTACAAAAACCACTAACGCTGCATTTTCTGAGGGATCCTCCTCTGTTCCACACCCCTCTCTCCCCCTGAAGAAGCAAGTCTTCTGTATGTTTACTCTTCTCTTTCAATATTCAAAACAGTTTTTTTTTTTGACAGACAGAGTGGACAGCGAGAGAGAGAGAGACAGAGAGACAGAGAGAAAGGTCTTCCTTTTCCGTTGGTTCACCCCTCAATGGCTGCTGCGGCCTGCGCATCGTGCTGATCCGAAGGCAGGAGCCAGGTGCTTCTCCTGGTCTCCCATGCGGGTGCAGGGCCCAAGGACTTGGGCCATCCTCCACTGCCTTCCCGGGCCTCAGCAGAGAGCTGGACTGGAAGAGGGGCAACCGGGACAGAATCCGGCGCCCCAACCGGGACTAGAACCTGGTGTGCTGGTGCCACAGGCAGAGGATTAGCCTATTGAGCTATGGCGCCGGACTCAAAACAGTTTTCATCAGGTGCGTGCATATCCTGAAACACTGCATCACTGCATTTTATTTCTAAGTTATACAGGAATAGTATCAGATTATATGTATACGGTCTTTCAGAACATTCTTTTCCCATTCAACTTAATATTTTAAAAGACTTATCCAAGTCTCACTGTGTTAATACACAGCACTCATTTAATAGCAATATTGATATACAATTTACCTAACATAGAGTTTAGTCATTAGAGCATGTAGTTCAACAGCTTTCAGTGTATTTAGAGTTGTGCAATCATCACAATATTTTAATCCTAGAGTATTTTTGTCCCCACCAAAGAAACCAACACGCAATGTCCCTTTCCCTTACTCTTCCATCCCTCAGCCTGACTTTCCGTCAGAGATCTGCCTTTGAAATCATAAAGGCATTCTGTATTTTGTTCCATAAGTGTTTCTGTTGTTTGCCTTCACATTTAGTCTTTTGTTTTTTAATTCAGTTACAGCAAGAGAGACAATGAGAGTGAGGAACAGAGAGGGAAGGAAGAAGGCTGCGACGCTGGGCCAAGCTGACGGCAGCAGCCCAGGAGCCCAGGACTCCATGCAGTCCTGCAGCGTGGATGGCAGGGATCCAAGTACTCCAGCCATCACCTGCTGCCTTGCAGGATGTTCCTTAGCAGGAAGCAGTTTGGAAGCAGAGGAGCTGGGACTCAAGCCCTCTGATACAGGATGTGGGTGTCCTGGGCAGCATCGTAGCCACTGAGCCACAATGCTTGTCCCACATTTAGTTCTTACTCCAGTTCAAATTGTTATTATTTTGTTTTTCCCTTTGTGATAACTGTCTTACCATCACTGATCTACAGACTCACCTTTATTGCATATCAAATTTTTGTATGTGTTGGATGTATTCTCTGTACCATTCTGTTACTCTCCATTTGTCCATTTTTCTAAATCTCTCCCAAAATACACCACCTTAATTATGCAAAGTTGGGGCCAGGGTTGTGGCATAGCGGGTAAAGCACCTGCCTGCAGACGCTAACATCTCATATGGCTGTTACGGCCACCTGTGGAGTGAATCAGTGGATGGAAGAATTCTCTGTCTCTCCCTCTTTCTGTAACTCTGACTTTTAAACAAATAAATAAATCTTAAAAAATTATATGAAGTTAAACTTTAAAGAAAACTTTTTATAGAAAGTTTTAGTACCTGGCACAAGTTGTCACATTCAATACTTCAAAAGTCTTAGTTGTTTTTCAGGCGCTTTATCTACCGTACAAATTTTGTAATTAGCTTGCTCATGCCATGAAAAATCTTGCTTTTGATTTTAATCTATAGGTTAACTTGAGAAAACTGTTATCTTTACAATATGAAGTATTACAATCTATAAACAAGGGATATCTCTTCATTTATTTAACAGAACTTTCAATCAAATTACAATTCTCCTATTTTGTGTTCCTCTTATTTTCTTTGTGTATATTATCTTATCCTTTGCTAAATATTTAAGGTTAGTGCTTAGCTCATTTTAAGAATTATTTTTTTAATTATTTATTTTATTTATTTGAGACACAGACAGAGATCTCCCATCTAACAGTTCATTTCCCCCTACAACAGCCAGGGATGAACCAGGCTGAAGCTAGGGCCCAGAACTCAGTCTGGATCTTCCACGTGGTAGCAGGGACCCAAGTACTTAAGCCACACCTGCTGCCTCTCAGGGTGCACATTAGCAGGACGCTGGAATGAAGAGCAGAGCCAGGACCTGAACTTACAGCACTCTGACGTGGGATGCATGTGTCCCAAGCATGGACTAATTGCTATACCAAATGCCCACCCCTCATACCTTTTTCCTTTCTTCTTTTTAAATGAGATCCTGTAAATTTTTTTAAAGATTTATTTATTTATTTATTTGAAAGGCAGAGTTACAGAAAGACAAAGGCAGAGAAAGAGAAATCCTCCATCCGCTGGTTCACTCACCAGATGACCGCAACAGCCAGAGCTGAGCTGATCCGAAGCCAGGAGCCAGGAGATTCTTCTGGGTCTCCCACATGGGTGCAGGGGCCCAAGGACTTGAGTCATCTTCTACTGCCTTCCCAAGCCATAGCAGAGAACAGGTTCAGAAGTGGGGCAGCCGGGTCTTGAACCGGCATCCATACGAGATACCAGCACTGCAAGTGGCGGCCTCACTTACTAGGCCACAGCACTGACCCCTCATACTTCTTTTCTAATGAAAGCATTTAGGGCTGATATTTTCTCTCAGAAACACTGATTTTTGATATGTTATATTTTAGCTTTAAATACTTTTAAAAAATGATTATTTCTTAATTGACTCATGAATGATTAAGTATTCTTTCCAAAGATATATGAGTTTCAAATATCTTTCTGCTACCAACTTCCATCTTTATTAAATTGCCATCAAATATCATCTTTTCAAGGAGTAAACTTTAGATTCAGAGTTCTGTTAAACTCTATCAGTGATAAACTGTTTTTGTTACATTGAAAATGTTTTTTTAAACTCATCTCAACTAATAATAGCTGTTTGTGCACTACACGTAAATGTATTATCCCATTGCCTTCTGTTTTCTGTTGTCACTGTTGAGTAATCTTCTGAGCATGAAATGTTCATGACTTTGATGTGATGCCTTTCCTCTGGCTACTTTAAAAATCTTGGCCTCTGGCCGGCGCTGCGGCTCACTAGGCTAATCCTCCGCCTTGCGAGCCGGTACACCGGGTTCTAGTCCCGGTCGGGGTGCCGGATTCTGTCCCGGTTGCCCCTCTTCCAGGCCAGCTCTCTGCTGTGGCCAGGGAGTTCAGTGAAGGATGGCCCAAGTGCTTGGGCCCTGCACCCCATGGGAGACCAGGAGAAACATCTGGCTCCTGCCATCAGATCAGCGCGGTGCGCCAGCTGCAGCGGCCATTGGAGGGTGAACCAACGGCAAAGGAAGACCTTTCTCTCTGTCTCTCTCTCTCACTGTCCACTCTGCCTGTCAAAAAAAAAAAAAAAAAAATCTTGGCCTCTGTTACTCTACTATATACTAGGCTTTGAGTTTCTTTTTACTTATCCCTCTTGGAATACTGTGCTTTCTGAAACTGAATTAATCGCTTTCAGCATTTCTAGAAATTTCTCAACTCTTGTAATCCTCTGAATAGCTTTATTTCCCCCTTCTGTGATTCTGATTTGACATGTTCTATCTTCTCATTTTATCCACAATATTGTAAATTATTATTATTATTATTCTAATATTTTCCCGTCTTCTTTATTTCTGGATGGTTTGTTAACTTCTACCTTAAAGCTCATTCTCTTTCAGAGGTAGCTAATCTGCTTTTTAACACTACACACACACACACACACACAGACACACACACATATAGATGGTCCATTTAGTTTTTTTAAAAAGAATCGCCTGATTACTCTTGATAGTTTTTTTCTGTTCTCTGCTCATTATTTTGACTTCTATGTATTACTTCTTGCAGATAGCTATTCTACATCTGATAGTTTTTTTATTTAATAAATGTGAATTTACAAAGTACAACTTTTATTATTGTGGCTTCCCCCCACCAACCTTCCTCCCTCCCGCATCTGATAGTTTTTAATATAGATATTTGACTTCCTCATGTGGTCTGACTGTGACTAATATTTGCCTGATTACACTTTGTAGGGATCTGCTGGGATATGCTATTGGATGCTTTCCAATGGAGATCTGGTTTGTTTTTGCTAGAAGTTGGGGGTACTGCCAACCTGAGGCCACTTTTGCTCTCTTTGAAGGTCTGAGATGTCACCTCTGGGGTTCAGGTCCCTTTCCTTACTGTTGAAGATAGGCTCACTATTCAAGTCACAGTTTACAGCACTGCGACTGGCACTTTCTGTCAGTAGATTTACTCTCCTTGCTTCTTGCTCAGCACATTATGGGCTCACAAATTCAAGCTCCACCACTGACTCAGCTTGCTTTTATTTTTAGTGGGGAAGGCAGAGGGAGAAGTTGGGTTTCACTTGGAAATTATTTTGTCCATTCCCATGGTGCCCAGCAACAAACCCATATGTTTTATTTAGGGTCTAATTAGTTTTCATCAGAGAGTTACTTGTCTGCAAGCTATTGGAAGTGGAAGTTCTATTCTTAATCTATAAAGCTCAATAAATAAAATACATGTGTTGACCATTTTCAGTTTTCCCAACATATGGTTCCTTATTTTGATGTAAAGATGTAAAGGATCAAATATCTATAATTATTTTTGCATTTTTAATTTATAAATGAAGAAATTAGGCCTCAAAAGGCAAAATGATTCACCAAATTCATGATAAAGGGGGAAGCAGAAACCAAGTTTTATGCGTAGCTCCAGTAATCTTTTCAATAAACCTTTCTAATAGTGTTTAGACCTGATTTTAAATGACATGTTGAATTCTACCAGCAATTGTTTAACAAGGTCTATAATTTATAACCAGGTCTATGCATACCCATGTCTAGATCCAAATATCTATGTATCATTATACATGCATATATAAACCCAAGCCTACAGAGAAACTGTTATAAATACAATTATATATAACTCTAAAGGAAGATATTTTGAGAGTATTTAGGGAAGAATCCTAATCCTGTCTTACTCTAATAAATATAGTTTCCAAGATCAGAATATTTGTGCACATAAAATATTGGTTTTGATTCAGGAGGAAACAATTTCTAGTGAAGATGACGATGGCCTGGATTTGCTATCTACTAGGCCTCAAGCAGCCTTCAGATAATTTCTCCATTAAGTTAATTCACAGACTAAGAGGATAAATTAGAACACTCCAGTGAAGAGAGAAGGTGAGATTCCTTGCAGGCAGATGCATCAACAGACCTCTAGGAAGGAGGCTACCAACACGCACAGTAACCAACATGGCAGAAAATTAGCGATGCGGTCAGGGGAGAGCAAAGGAGGAAAGCAGAGGCAGTCAGTGGAGCAGTAATTTCAGTTCAGGGCACCAGATACAGAGAACCTGAGAGCAAAGAAGTAGAAATGCACAATTTTTCAGGAAAGTTAAGAATAGCTAAGAAAATTGACTTTCATTTTCCCTAAATATTATCTGATAATTTCTGTCAACAAAACAATTGTTTAGGAGCGGTATTTTTAAAATTAGTTAATTGGGTTTAATGTCCTAAACTTCATTTTAGGTATTTTAAGGGTTGAGGATGGAGAGAGAAGTTTCTTAAAGTTCTGTTTAGATGACCTGGTCATAAGTATCCCTAGTTTTGCATACATTCTCACCCATTATTTTCACTGCACCTCCCCTCTGCCCCCAGCCCCAGGGGTTTCTTCAGAAATATTTCAGTGTCTTTAGTTTTAATTCCCATGTTAACAAGCTAGGGATTGTCCTTTGATTTTTTCCTCATTCAGCTTTTTATACTCCTTTTTTTTCTCCTCTTATTTCAACCCCTTCCCCTACCAAATCACTGGCATACAGACCCACTCCTCAAAAGCAGATACTGTTTCAGTTATATGTGGCCCTCCTTTGAATATGGCTGTGCTTTTGTATTTTATTTTGGGGGAACTGTTAACTTTTTAAAATCCGCACTCCAGGGGTGGGCATTTGGCGAAGAGTCTAAGACACCTCTTGGGATGCCTGGATCTCCCATCAGCGTGCCTGGGTTTTATACCCGGCTATTGCTGAAGCCAGCTTCCCTAACAGACCTGGGAGGCAGGGATGATGGCTGAAGTGACCCACATGAGAGACCTGGATTGAATTCCTGGCTCCTGCTCCTGCCCCTGGCCTGGCCAGGAGCTCTTGTGGGCAGTTGTCTCTCAGCCTTTCAAGGTGAAACAAACAAACAAAATCTATACTGGTCAAAATTGTTCACAGCATGCTTGGTCCACATGTACTATCACTCTTGAAAACCATTAACAGATGAAGATATTTATGATTTTATGGGTGAGGGTTGAGGTATGGAACTTTGGAGGGTCTCACACTACAGCACTCCTTTCAGAATGGGACAGCTTCAATAAGCCCCATCTATAAAATGGGATTCCCTAGCCGACTTCCAAGTTTTCAGTAAATGAAGTAGCTGATTTAAGGGGGCTGCTCAGGAACTTTGTTCTTTTCCACTGGAATTTTTATATAACAACGTGAAACCTTAAATTACTCATATTACATGTGTTTTCAAATCTACTATAAAGTTGAAGAGTGAAGTTACTGATCTATTTCATTGTCCCTAGGCAAGCCCTGGAAGTTCCAACATACCCATGGCCTAGGAGACTAGTCTCTCGGTACCTGGGAGCAAATGGAGGTTCACCACATTTGCTGCCCCTGGAGGGCTGTAAAACACGGCACTGCCAACTTAAACATCCTGTGCACTCCAATAGTAATGTCTGGCATTACTACTATTATTATTTTGTAATAGGAATGACAGTTTCACTTACTAGAAAAACTGGCCAGTTCTGAACAGTTAACAATGGGAGAACAATGGGAAAAGCTGGTGTGTAATAACATAATAGATTGCTTCTAATTGCCTTAAAAACGTCCTGGCAAATCATCTGACACTGCGTCAGAGGCAGGGCAGGGAGAGCGGTGGAGGGAGCTGTGAGCCTGGAGTCCCCGGGGAAGCAGCAGGTGCCAGCAGGCGTTTCCCCAGGAGAGCCAGGTTACTCATTATTGTGGTGTTTGTGCTAGTGAACACCTTCAAAGTGAAAATTAATTTCCCTTTTGGATTACTTAGGATATTATTTTTAATGCTTAAGTTTTCCACGTCATCCTTGGCCGCAGGTATTTTTTTTTTTCCAGAATGAATAAAAAAAAATCACATGGTTGTTTCCAATGCACACAAAAATAGATTTTGAGAAATTTTTATTTTCCATGATTTCCTTATTGACATTCTTACAGAAAATATTTAAGGAAGAGAGAGACTGAGGAGAGAGGGACAGGGAGAGGGAGAGGGGGAGAGAGAGAGAGAGAAGAAAGGGAAACAAGGGAAGGAAAGAAAGAAGGAGGGAGACAAAGTACGAAGTGTTAAGTATTAAAATGGAAGTTCAGTGTTTTATTAGGGAGTGGGGAGGTGTGAAACATCCAAGGAGGAAATCCCACCTACTTCTATGAAATGTAAACAATTAAGATATGAATTCTAGTTAAGCAGGAGTAAGCTTCAGGATACAAAGACCATTCTGGCACTGTCTGAAGTCACGCCTGTGCATTCTGCATCTGTCCCCCCAGACCTGATCCCTCAGAGGATGGTAAGGACAAAAGGCTGTTCTTAATCTAACCAGCTGCCTCCCGCTCCTGCCAGAGCATCTCTGGGCTGTGCCCAGGGTGCAAGAGGCAAGCCAGAGGAGCATGAAATTAACCACAGTCTCCCCTTCTCTTCTTACTGCTCGCTCCCCAGCCATCCATCAAGACCTTTGGTTCCGAATGGCTGCAGAAGCGTGTAAGGCCTGTCCAGGCCCCTCTCTGCCTACTGTTCCGGGGCAGCTGTAGAGAGGAGTACTTTCCAAACGGAGCAACTGCATGTCAATGTCCAGTGCATCAAACTGTCAGGTGGGCAGTTCTGCTTTCGCCTCCTTAGGAAGGACTTACTGGTATAGGTTTTACTTTCTTTTTTTAAAAAAACTTTTGATTTATTTATTTGAGAGGCAGAGACAGACAGATAGGAAGCTCCCATCTGCCAGTTCACTCCCCAAATGCCTGAAGCATCCAACTGGAGCTAAAGCTGGGAGCCGGGAAAGGAGCTGCGAATTCAACCTGGACCTCTCACATGAGTGGCTGAGAATCAAACTACGGAAGCCATCCCTTGTTGCAAACCAGAGTATTCATTATTAGCAGGAAGCAGGAACGGGAAGCAGAACTGGGACTTGAACTAGGCTTTCCGGATATGGGATGTGGAAGTCCCTAGCGACATCTTGACCATTCCACAAAATTCCCACATCCCACCTCTGGTTTTTAATGTCCTTACAGGGAGCTGTATTTAACATAGTAACAAATTATTAAATTATCTTAGTGGATAAAATGCACTACAAGCACAGTAGTAAATAATGGGGAAAATCTCATATTCTACTCTAATACTACGGAATGGTGTATGTAAGATTTCCTTTTATTTGCTTTAGGGGCTGAGGAAAGAGATGAATGTTAATTATAAAGCAAATTGACTCTACAGCAGATACAGGGAAGTTGAAGGACTTTTAGGAGTAGCAGAGAAATTAGTTTCCCATTTGGCTTAGTGGTATCTCCATTTTCTGACTTTCTATACACTTTAGATTAAATGAAAGAGTAATAGCTGTAGGAAAGCAATTGTTTATCTTTCTTCTTGGCACAGCCAATAGGTTCTTTCCAATTTTTAAATTGAAGACCAGCAGGCAAAGATCATTGTCACTAGATTTGAAAGACATTAGAAATGTCCTCAAAGAGCTTAGACTGCACAAGTCCTGCAAGGCTCAATATTCCAGTTGGGATTCACAGAGGCCCAGGAGAATACAGGGTTTGGATTACAGTGACTAGGAATAGCACTTAATGTTAGCAAAGCACTTAACCACGCTAGATGTATGAATTTCTTTAGCCTTCACTCTATATTGTCCCATAATTAAGCAGAACATTCCTTTATATTTGGATTTACACGCTTCAGTAAAGTTCTATTTTATATAGGAATCTAATAACTGCTCTTTGGCTCGGTTGATACCATGCCTGCAAGATCTGCAGAATGACACCAACCAGACACAGGCATCTACCATGCAGAACCCAATCTCCATGGCTGTCCCAAATGATATATATTTATAAGACACAGGAATAAAATAAAACACTTTAAGATCAAGTTACTATTGCATTCACTTAAGAGACATTTACTAGGAGTCTCTATTCATTCTCCCGGAGCCCGAAGGCCAATACAATAGATGCCCGAGTTACTTGCCATATTCGAGAATTGAAAAGGGATAGATGCATTTAGACAATGAGTTGCATCCCTGAGTCTAACAAAATTATTTAAGTCCTAAGGGATATCAGTTTGGGATTATACACTTTATAATTTTCTTCTTCAAAATATATCATCTCCAACCTTGCCCTGCCTTAGAATAAAGGTGATAAGGTAAAAAGATAAAAGAGATTCAGGCAATCCAAAGTGAAAAATACACTTGTACACAACACATAAAATGCCAAGAAACCAAAAATTAATGTCTTTCAAAAAGGATGGCAGATGACTATGTGGGCCATTAAGTGAACAGCGAATATGCAGGAAGGGCCACATGGGGGTTTACCGCTGTTAGGAGAAGCTTATCTTGGAATTTCATGACTTCTGTGCTTTTAACTTTATGATTAGACAATTCCAATCCTACAGTTAAACAACAACAACAACGACAAATGGCTCTCAGCTCTTTACTGAGAAGCTCGCCAGGTCTGCCTGGCGTATTCTTTTTCATTAAACTTTATTAGCATGCTTATTGCTAAAACAAAACAAAATCAAAAAAAAAAAAAAAACACAAAAAAGTCACGGACCAGTGTTTGGCACAGTGGTTCAGACACCATGAAGGACACCTGCTTCCCACATCAGAGTGCCTGGTTTGAGTCCTGGCTCCTCGGTTTCCAATCCAGCTTCCTGCTAATGTACATCCTGGAATGTAGCAGGTGATGGCTCAAGAAATCGGGTCCCTGCCACCCAAGTGGGAGATCCAGATAGAGTTCTGGGCTCCTGTCTTCACCCTGGCCCAGCACTGGCTATTGTGGGAAACTGGAGAGTGAACCAGCAGACCGAAGATCTTTGTATGTCTCTCTATCTTTCTTTCAAATGAAATCAAAATTAAAAATTAAAAGCCAAACAGCTAACAGATGATAAAATTAATAGTACAAGGAGTAGGGGAGGAGTGACTCTAACTGATCTGAAAGAAAATGTTTCAAAAGAGATGAATATATACCTTCAAGTTCATTTCTGAGAGAACAGCTAAAAGGCCTTAAGATTTCTAAGTCTAATAGTTGGGACCAGCAATAACTTCACTTCAAATGCTGGAGGGCATTGTACCAGCCACAGCTAAGCAAGTAGAATCCTTTTGACATAGAATCCAAGAAGACAAAATCCAATGCTTAGCCATGCACATTTTGTAAAATTATCCTATGACTTCCCACATATTTGAGTTAATAACTGTTCCCCAGATCAAAATTCAGTCTAGAATATATGCCTCTGTAGCAAAGAAAAGCAGCTGTTATGTTGATTTTTAAACCACAGCCTCCAGTGTAAAAGTGACTGCTGTATTCTGTGAGCCATTCACTTCTAAGCCAGGTGAAGTCACAAAGATAAAACAGAGCTAGGATTATCTTCTTGTATCTCCTGAATGTTAGCATTTCATGTGTATTTTAAGACCTGAAAAAGAATCAAAAGATAGGGTCCAGAAATAAATTATATATTCCCCTCTTCCAATACCCAGCTATAGCTTCAGTCATTCAAAGAAATCTTAACTAAATAGTAAAGTGGTGTTTTTTTTTTTCACATACAGGACTTTAAAAACAGAAACAACTGCTCTCAAAAGTTACCTACTGTCTAACCCATAATAAAAAGCAATTACTCTTTGAGCACTTTTTTTACCCAAAATCAATAGACAACTGACTTGCGTGTGCAGAAAAGCTAGCTCTTCCAAACTTCCCAGGCAACAGTGGAAACCCACTTCCAAAGGCCATCAAATGACATTACAGTTCAGGTGCACTTTAAATGGGTGGATTCTAGAGAATAACAATAAGTCACTTTTCAAGTATGAAGCACTAAGGAAAGGATTTTAAATAAGCAAGAACGATCCTAGGCTCAGTTGAGCAAATAGTCCAGAAGGTAAACACTGTGGAGCTGGGGCCTATGTCTTATTCCACCTTGCACAGAATGAATTGATTTGATCTCCACAAACGATCTCATGAGGTAAGAGAGGCAGGAACCATCTTCCCAGTTTGTTAGAGGAGGATGCTGAAGAAGAAAGGTTAAGCAATTTTCTCAAAGTGTTTGACAGCATCAGCTCTAGGGAACATGAGAGACCCAGAGATGCCCCTCTCCTAGATGAACTTTAAGCATTTTGTCTATGTGCCTGGCAAGGACCAAGGTTTCATACAGAACAGGCACAATCAGTCTTAGACTACTCTCCCAAGTCAACCAATGATTGCAAATAATCTTTCTGATCACTTTGGCTTGGACAAGCCAGGATCACACTACTTTGGAACAAGACTGCTTTATTAAATATTATTGACAAGCATGATGGCGAGAAGCTGCCACATGCTGCGCATTTACTAAGTGTGAGGATCTCTGTTAAGCAGCTGACATTAATATCTGCTTTAATTCTCATCTCAACGTTATGAAGTAGAAATTATTCCCTCTTCAAAGATCAGAAAATCGAGGCTCACTGAGGTTACATAACTTGCTGAAAGTCAAGGAGTAAAACGTACATCTATTGAATTTTATGGCTATTAAACTTGTTCACCTCACTATAATTATTATTATTATTTTAAGATTTATTTATTTATTCAAAAGGAAGAGTTACAGAGAGGCAGAGGCAGAGAGAGAGAAATCCTCCATCTGCTGGTTCACTCCCCAGTTGGCCGCAACAGCCAGAGCTGTGCTAATCTAAAGCCAGGAGCCAGGAGCTTCTTCTGGGTCTCCCACGCAGGTGCAGGGGCACAAGGACTTGGGCCATCTTAGTCTGCTTTCCCAGGCCATAGTAGAGAACTGGATTAGAAGTCATGCAGCTGGGACTCAAACTGGGTGCCCATATGTAATGCCAGCACTGAGGCGGCGGCTTTACCTGCTAGCCAGAGCGCTGGTCCCTACAGTTTTATTTCTTAAACATTAGCATGCCTCTCTGAATAATTAATATATGAAAAAGAGTGAGCAGGAAATTCACCTTTTAGAAAGGCATAGTCCAATGTCACTAATGTGATAACAAAAAGATACAGATATCAAAATTCATTTCATCATGGGTAGAGAGAATGAACGTGAGTTCACTGGATGACTAATGATGGAACAATAGCTGAAGGGAGGTACTATTTAAAACAGCAAGCATGACTCTTGAGAATTCCCTCACCAGTCTGGAGATCCCATGTCATCTCATTTTTTTTGATTACCTAACTTTCTTGCTTGAAAAGAGGATAATTAAACCTTCTGGAAAAGGAGTGACAGCTTTTCTGTAAAGAATCTAGCTGGACACCAGATCCTACCAGGAGATGCTATGACATTGGATATGATGTGTTGTGCAGGGGTTCAGATTATAGCAAATGCTATCTTGCTAGTTTCCAAAGCCAGAAATTCTTTGTTTTACTTTCTATTATCCTTAATTCCAGAGTTTTGTAATGGACAGTCACCCCCACACTGAAGCAGGAAATAAATCCACTATTATGAAGGTATCTCTATGGCAGAAAATATGGTATTTTTATATTACCAGACTTAAATGGGGAGTATATTTAAAAAGACTCTGTTTTGTGATGTGAAAGCTATGGAATGGCCTCTTGTATTCGAAACTCTCTCCTAATTTCTAATTCCTCACTCCTCTACTACTTCACATCTGGGTGCACACATAAGGTATTAAACTAAGACAACACAATGGTCCATAATTGATGTCTTTATCCTTTTCTTCTAATTTTTGCTTATATAATATTTATTTGAGAGGCAGAAAGAATGTGTTATTCCAAATGCTAGTTCACTCCTCAAAGCCCACAATGGCCACATTAGCCAGGTCAAACCCAGGAATGGGAGAACTCAATCTAGAACTTTTCAAGTTCTGGGCAACAAGAACCCAACTACTCCAGCCATCAACCGTTGCCTCCCAGGTTACACATCAGCAGGAAACTAGAATCGGGACTGGAGATGCAAACTCAGGCAAGTCCATGTGATATGGAGGCATCCCAAGCACTATCTTAACTACTAGGCAAAAGGCCCACCCCAATGTCTTTGCTCTTATTTCACAAATGTTCTCACCTAGAAAACGTTCCAGATGCGTACTGCTACATAACAGACTATGACCAAGTCTAATGGCTTAGAACAAAAGCAGGGACCAATCTTAATATTCAATTAGTTTAATAAGGATAATATTAAATTAAATCAAGGTAGAAAGAGTATTTCTCACCTACTCTAAAATTACTCCTGGCTGCACTAAGTTCCCAAGGCTATTGCATGGTTCTCAACTTTGTTTTTTCATTATTGCTCTCTCAAAGTGAGAAAAGATTAATTGAGATACAGCCAAGTGCTGCACAGCATGTTTCAGTCAATGACAGACCACAAATACTACAGTGGTCACATTGTAACGGAGCTGAAAAATCCCCATCACCCAGTGACTCTGCAGCAGTCCTAACATCCTCAGGCAATGCATTACTCAAGTGTCTGTGGTGATGCTAGTGTGAACAAACCTATTCTGCTGCCAGGTCTGTGAAACACCTCACACACAGTTTAGAGCAGGACACACTGTCTGTTAGCTGTAATAACTGACCCTGTTACTACTTTATGTCTTTACTGTACTTTTTAATCATTAGAGTATATTCTTTCTACTTATACATAAAAACACTTAACTGTAAAAAGCCTCAGGCAGGTCCCACATGAGGTATTCCAGAAGAAGGTATTGTTGGAGGAGACGAGAGATGCACCCATGATGCTGCCCCTGAAGTTCTTCCAGTGGGACAAGATGAGGAGGTGGAAGACGGCGACCTGATGATTCTGCCCCTATGCAGGCCTAGCCTAATGTGTGCGTTTGTGTCTTAACTTTTAACAACAAAAATTTCAAAGTTAAAAATAATAGAAGGGCTGGCATTTAGCCTATTCAGATACCAGCTGGGATATCCACATCATATTTCAGAGTGTTTGGCACAGTTCCCAGTTCCAGCTTCCTGCTGATGTGTACCTGAGTAGGCAGCAGGTGACAGCTCAAGTAGTTGGCTTCTTGCCACATTGACTGAGTTCCTGGCTCCCCACTTGAGCCTGGTCCAGCTCTGGCCAATGTGGGTATTTGGGGAGTGAACCAGTGGATGGGAGCTGTCTGCCTCACTGCTTTTCAAATAAATAAAATGAAAACAGAAAAAATCATGTAGAATAATAACATTTTTTTCTTATAGCTCTAAGTAGCCTAAGCTGCTTATTACAAGTTAAAAATTTAAAAATAAAGTTTATAAAGTAAAAGTCATAATAAGCTAAGGTTAATTTATTATTAAAGAAAGAAAAATAATTTTAATAAATAAAGTGTAGTCTGAGTGTACAATTTTTTAAAGATATTTTAAAAATTTATTTGAAAGGCAGAGCTAGAAAGAGAGAGAGAGAGAGAGAGAGAGAGAGAGAGAGATTTTCCGTCCTCTGGTTCACTCCCCAAATGGCCATAGCAGCTGGAGCTAGACCAGGCTGAAGGCAGGAGCCCAGAACGTCCAGGTCTCCCACGTGCGTGCATCTTCTGCTGCTTTCCCAGGCACATTAGCAGGGAGCTGGATAGGGTCTTGAACTGGCACACATACAGGTGTTACAGGCAGTGGCTTAACCTGCTACACCACAATGCCAGCCCCAGTGTACAGTGTTTATAAAGTATACAATAATGCAGTAATGTCCTAAGCTATTGAAAGTGCCGGGGGTTCACTCCCTATTTACTGACTCACCCAGAGCAACTTCCTGTCCTGCAAGCTCTAGTTACAGTAAGTGCTCTGCATAGTTACATCATTTTTATCTTTTATAGCACATCTTCACTGTACCTTTTCTGTTTAGATACACAAATACTGAATATTGTGTTATAATTGCCTATAGTAATCAGCACAGTAATGTGGTATACAGGTTGTAGCCTGGCAGCTACACCTGGAGATGTACTAGAGCTTAGGTATGCAAAAGGTTATGCCATCCAAGTCTGTATAAATACACTCTATGATGTTTGCACAACAACAAAAATTACCTAACAACGTATTTCTCAGCATATATCCCCGCTGTCAAGTGATGAATGAATGTACTCCCTATTGAGGGAACCTAAACACTAAGGAGTAAGATTTGTTGGGTAGAGGTGAGGTTTGGAAGGCCACACACCCAAGAGCCAATTTTCCCTGCTGAGAATGCTTAGGCTACAGCTGCTTGATCCCTGCACCTCCATCACAACTCTCTTCTTCCACCCTATGGGCGTTATGGCCAAATACCAACACTCAGGAAAAACATGGAGCTAGTCAGCACAGCATTTCGTGGGTGCCTCATGAACTCAGTCCATGGTGACTGACCTCAGGTGATCTGTGCTCCTGCTAATTACGCACCTGTTCCACTGCACAGTATAGCCAGAGAATGGCTAAGAGGAAAGGCTCGAAAGTCGCATGTCCTGGACTGAGATTGCAATTGCACTGTTTCTCTGCGCGGACACTCAGCTGGTCATCTAGTGCAGTGGTTCTCAGCTGGCCGTGGTTTCCCTCCCCTCAGGATACTTGGCAATGTCTGGGGACATTTTTGATAGTTACAACCAGGGGGTAAGGTAGGAGCAGGAAACTACAGGCTCATGGGTAGAAGCCAGAGATGGAGCTAAATATTCTGCAATGCATGGGACAGCCTCTCACGACAAAGAGTTGTTCAGTCCAGAGTGTCACCTCCCAGGTTGAGAAATTCTAGTGTATTCTCTCTGTTCCTCACTTTTGTCACCATGCCAGATGCTGTTCATCCCTTCATAGACACATCTAACCTATCTCTTTTCTGTCTCCTCTGTAGTGGCTGGACAAGCTGAATTTAACTCATTCTGCTGAATTTTACCCATTCAGCAAGGCAATCCTTACCCTGCTGCTTGGAACAGCCCCAAGACCCACTGCTGCTCAGTCAGCTTTAAGTAGATACTTAACAGAGGCTTGAGGAAAGCTTTTGCTTTTTTTTGTGATAAAAAAACAAGGATTTGACTGTTTCACTCCCTTGTTCCTTTTTCTACCTTTAACATGAGTGCATTGTATAGAGTTTCAATAGCCCCCTTGCTGTTATTAGGGAAAGCCAAGGTATCCAAAGAGAGAATGACCCTGAACCAGGGCCACAGCATCTTCCCAGGCTTCTCATCATGTCCTAATACATAACTCCTATTTGTTTCAGCATTCCAGATACAGAAAACATTATCATTAGTGTACTGTAATAAGGGTTTAAAACTATTTTTATTGTGATTAAAATGCATATACCTTAAAAAGTTTGTCATTTTGCCATTTTCACATATTATTCTGAGGCACTAATTAATTTCATCACCCCAAAGAGAAACAGTGCCCATTAAGTAATTCATGCCAATCCGTGACTCAAATCCTACATAACTTCTAATCTACTTGCCATCTCCATGAATTTACCTATTCCAGACATTTCATATAAGTGGAATAATACAATATTTGTGCTTTTTTGTCTGACTCATTTCACCTAGTACAATGTCTTTAAGATTCATCCATGATACAGCATGTATTGGAACTGCATTCCTTTTTTCTAACTGAATAATATTCCATTGTGTGTATAGTATATATATATACACATATATATATTTCACTTTTTATTTATCCATTCATCAGCTGATACACGCAGTTGTTTCTACATTTTGGCAATAATAGGGCGTTAAGAGAGACATAAAATAGTATGTATTAAGCACTTAGGACAGTGTTTGGTACCTAAGAAGAACTCGGTAAATGTAAGCTAAAATTACTATTGTTACCACTAAAAACCAGCCTGCCACACATCCACTTTGTCAAGCGCCTTTTGTTTCAAGGGGAAATAATGTTGTATGTGGGTCTCTAGCATAAAAGTACGATCAATAACTACCACACAATTCAAAGCAAATACACTCATGGGTCTGTGACCATTTGCAGATATAATGGACACAACTCAACTTGCATTTATCCAACCACTCACCCATTCAGAATGCAGAATTCATTCTATCCACTCTTCCATTTATTCATCCAGAATTTATTAACCTCTTTCTATAGGAGAAATCGATGCGTCAAACCCAAGTTGCAATTGATACATAATTAAATTGTTGAAAATGACAAAGAAAAAAAAAAGGAAGAGGCACTTAATAAACATTTCTAATGATGACAAAATAGTTCTACCATCAGTCACAAGCTTCATTTTATTTTTCTGGGGCTATGTTATTTCAATAAATTTATCAATGAACTAGGCAATTACTTTCTTTTTTTAAAAAATATTTATTTATTTATTTATTTGAAAGAGTTAGAGAGAGACATGGAGAGCAGCAAAAAACATCTCCCATCCAATGGTTCATTTGCCAGATGGCCGCAATAGCCAGGGCTGGGTCAGACTGAAGCCAGGAACCAGGAGCTTCATCTGGGTCTCCCATGTGGGTGTAGGGGGCCCAATCACTTAGACCATCTTCCGATGCTTTCCCAGGTACATTAGCAGAAAGCTGGATTAGAAGTGGAGCAGCCAAGACTCAAACTTGTGCTCACATGGGATGCTTGCATTCCAGGTAGAGGCTTTATCTGCTGCACCACAATGTTGGCCCCCATGCAATTACTTCATAAAAGTTTTTATGCTGCTAAGTACTTTGCAAATTATTTCATAAATATTGTTGATTTTCATCTTTTGCACCTGTTTCAATCACAAGGCTATGAAACAAAAGCTCTGTATGCTGACTCTCACAAGGGGTACCAGGGAGAGTGATTTTTTTTTTAATAAGAGAAAAACTTCTACCTCCAAGTAACAAGGATAGGTAAATAGTAAAGGGAAAGTGTCTGTCCCTGGTAGATGGGCACCATGGGTCACTGTTTAGCTACCAGGAGGTATGTTTTTGGGAGAGCAACTGAAGGGAAGGAGCAGACACTAAAGAGCAAGTTTAAATGGGGAGTGAGAAGGAAGCAGTGTGGGGAAAGGTCCTCAGATGACCATGGTGATGATCAAGGTTACTCTGGCAGTGAAGACCTAATGGATGGTCAGCAATTTTAGATCCATCAACTGGAATAATGATTGGAAATCAGGTATTCATGTGCCTTGTGCTTTACAATATAAGAGTTATTGGTTGTCAAAAAAAAAGAGTTATTGGTTTGCCCTCATGTTTCTTACATTTCACACTGAATTAAGATTCATCACACAGGGTTTGGTGTGTGGCACAGTGGGTAAAGCCACCACTGTGACATTGGCATCCCATATGGGCACCGGCTTGTGTCTCAGTTGCTCCCCTTCCCATCCATCTTCTTGCTATTGACCTGGCAAAAGCAGTGAAAGCCCAAATGTTCAGGCTCCTGCTCCTATTGGGGAGACCTGGATGAAGCTCTTAATTAGGCTGTGTCAGCCTGGTCCAACGTTGGCTCTTGCCTCCATCTGGGGAGTGAACCAGAAGATGAAAGATCTCTTTCCCTCTCTCTCTCACTGTCTCCATTTCTCTCGGTAACTCTTTCAAAATAAAAAAAAATTTTTCAAAAAATGACTCATCACACAATATCATGAGAAAGCAAGTGGAAGAAACTGTCAGAATGACCTGGGATTTCTGAGATGATAGGTGAACACCACCCCTGGAGAACACTCACGAGGGAGCTAGAAACTGAGCTTCCCTGAGCACTGGGCAGAATGTGCAAGGCAGAACAGAAGACAGAGGAGGAAAAATGGCCTCAGCAGAGGAAAGGAGGTGTGGCCTGAGGAGGCCTGGCTGCCCTGGTGGGAAATAAGGTTCAAGTGAGAGAAGTGCCCAAAAGGAGACAGGCAGTAAGTAGCTGGTTACCTCCAGGCTAATCATAAGAGAATATAGCCGCATTTCCAGGTGCTATAGCTTATCGTTCTATTCCCCCACCACTATGCTACCTTACTTATTCTTTGCATATCTTATTGCATTTCAAATCATACATTGTCGATAAGGTGATGTTCCAAAAATTAACTAGTTTCAACACACATTCATGGGGTGCTCTGAATAGCCGTAGCTTGTCCTCCAAATCACCTTCTTACACCATTTTCATTTAAGTTGGCTCACTTACCTGGCATTTCATGATGATCAAACCTGTCTCTGGTGGTCAACCCGATACTGTTACTGCTACCTGCAATTTTATACTGTGGAATGAGAAGTGCTGAGGAGAGAGCCCTTGTCTTTTGTGTTCTATGTTTTGTCCAGTGCAGGGTGTATTTCTAGCACTTTGTATTTTATAGGCATAACAAAGCACACCCAGGCCGAAGGATATCACATCTGCTGTCCTTCCACACAATAAAAGCAGCAAGCCCAGTGGCCTCCGACCTCTAAGGTGATGATAGATTACACTGGAAAATGAGGCCCTTATCACAATCCACATGAAAAAAGAAATAGTACCTCCAGAGCATCTCCATGAACTCTGGAAAAGCCTCAATGGAAATAAACTATACCTGCCAGACAACTGCTTCGCTGAACAAGGGTTTTATTCCCACAACTGCTCTGATAGTTGTACTTTGCCAAGTGGGGAAACTTAGAATCACTTAAAGTTACTAGGGTGGTAAACCTGAGATGAGTAGATAGTTTGAGCAGATAGTCTTTCAATTTGAAAGGAGAGAAAGAAACCATTGACCCCTGATACTCACTTAACAGAGTGTTTCAATCGAGAATAGGAAAGTAATAAAGATTCTGAATTTGCTTTTCAAGTTTGGTTCTGGATCTGATTTTTGCTGCAAATCTCACCTAATGAAAGATTTTATGACTGTCTAGTGCTAGAAAGTATGGTAAACTGTTTTTAGACAACAGAAATGTGAATTTTGTTAACCAAATTGATAGGGTTTCTTTTCTTCTCTTTCTTTTTATGGATTAAATTTTGAAGAAATTGGCTACCACTGCTTTTTGGCTTGTATTCGAAAGGATGTACGTCTGTATCCCTGCATCTAGGGACCAGTGAAGACCTGTAAGAAGGGGAAACATTGCAGGCTGCAGTAATCACTGGAGGAAACACACTGGTTAGAAATTTGTCTGACTAATGTCACACAAAAACATCAGACTCCATAATAGAAATCAAAAACATGAATTCATTCAGTAAACTACCTACTAAACGAATGGGCCATTAATGAATGAATATTTTAGAACTTGTTTTGATTGCCTGAAAAAAAAATCAACATAATAGTCTTCCTTCTTCAGATAATTATTTGTTTTTCCTCAAAAGTAAAATGAGCTTATCCTTCAAGAGTGTGGACCACCACCAAAGGGGTTAGTATTTCCAAATTCTTCAGTGAGGTTAGGTTACATAAAAACAGAATGCCACAGCCCATTAAGACAGCAGGCATTCTGTTTTATGGTACATATTTAATACAAATATACAAATCCACGGCTTAAAAAGAACCATGTAATTTAATTACCACTGATCAATGTTGATTTAATAAAAGGCAGAAGAAAGTTTCTTCCAGGTGGATATTAAAGAAAAACAAAAAATAAAACCCAAGTTACAATACATAGATCCATAGTACTTACATCCCCCCAAATTTAAATACTTCATGCTATCTGAAAAGTTACAATAAATAGAACATATTTTTATTCTGTTAGTGCAGACATAGCTAACTAAACAAAAGGCAAATTTCTACTTTCAAAAATTTAAGATAAATCATTTAGGATACAAGATAAATTTGGGAGCATTAAGCAAACGTACTATATTCTAGTACAGATACCTTAAAGATTGCCTAAAAGCTTCCAACACAGATGCAAGGACAAATTCTAACATAGAATTCAAACCTCATACATTTCCTTGAATCAATAATCAATAGTGATTCAATTATTCATCTCTTCAATAAATTTTAGCATACATTTTATGTCATGCATGATGTTTCAGTATGGAACTAGATGTTAGGGTTCATTTAGAATCATGAAGCAGATGAGTAAACAATTGCAATAGTACGTATCAAGATGTGAGCGGCCGGCGCAGCGGCTCACTAGGCTAATCCTCCGCCTAGCAGCGCCGGCACACCGGGTTCTAGTCCCGGTCGGGGCGCCGGATTCTGTCCCGGTTGCCCCTCTTCCAGGCCAGCTCTCTGCTGTGGCCCGGGAGTGCAGTGGAGGATGGCCCAGGTGCTTGGGCCCTGCACCCCATGGGAGACCAGGAAAAGCACCTGGCTCCTGCCATCGGATCGGTGCGGTGCGCCGGCCGCAGCGCGCCGGCCGCGGCGGCCATTGGAGGGTGAACCAACGGCAAAGGAAGACCTTTCTCTCTGTCTCTCTCTCTCACTGTCCACTCTGCCTGTCAAAAAAAAAAAAAACTTAAAAAAAGAAAAAAAAAAGAAAAAAAAAAAAAGATGTGAGCACACAGTGGGATAGGGACATGGACGGGCATTCAGTCCAGCTTAGGAGGATTAAGGGGAGACTTCTCCAAAGAGATATTTGAAACAATTATTTTAATAGGATTTAGCCAGGTGAAGAAGGGAAGTTCAGAGCATTCCAAGCAAAAGGGACAGAATAAAAGGGTGGTGAGAAAGGTACAGTGGGTTAACCAGCGCAGGACATCGCCCAATAGGGCAAGAACAGAGTGCAGGAGGAGGAAGTTCACATGTAAGACCCAGGAGCAAGCAAAGAACCCCTGTTTGCATCATGACATTTCATTCCTCTTGCGACACTACAGAGCCCTCGAGAGATTTAATCTGTACTTCTCAGTAGGTGCCATCTGGTGTTAGTGTGTAGGATGGATGGGAGGGAGAGATCAGTTAAGGGAAAAGACAGCCTGAAGTGAAGCAGTTTCACTGGGTCTGAAGACACATTTGACAGATCTTCACAATGTGTAGCTAACAAAAGTTTATCATCAACTGAGTTTGGAGGCAACACAGAAGAATGGAGAAATGCTTGGATTTCTTGCTTGGAAAATTCAAGGCCTAAAACATGAAGTAAGGGAAGAATGGCTAACACAGTAACAGCAAATGAGGGGTGTGTGTGTGTGTGTGTGTGTTTTCCCTCCTTAGTATCTATGTGTCATTTCATGGAGAGGGCTGATTGGACCAGGCCAAGCTCTGTCTCCGTTGCTTTGGGGTACAGGAATTTTAACAAGTATGAGAGTTCCTACCAGACCACATATGGAGGGGAACAAATCCCTCAAGGAAAAATGGAGCAGAGAAAGGGATGTGAGAAAGAGAGTGGAGCAAATAAAAATAGCAGCTCCCATGTGTGGTGTAGAAGACATCTGATAGCAAATTATGTATATGGGTATCAAACTCAGGAGTTCTGGGATGGAGAATGATACGGATTCAAGTGCAGAAGATATGCAGGGAGAAGACACATAGGATAGAGTGTCAAAGATGAAATTCTGAGGAGCACCAACATTGTAGGGGTGAAGCCAGGAAAACATGTTCCCAGAGGCGTAAGATGAAGAGATAAAAGGAAATTCAAAAAGCATTGTCATGGAAATCAAGGGCTGAAGAAAATTATGAGAGAATATGATCAATTAATAGAGACAAGTGCATCAAAGGAATAGATGGGGTTTTGTAGGTTTTAAAGGTGCCTCTGGTATGAACCAGTGCAGTGGAGGTTCTAACCAGGGATGGGAAATTAGATTGCAGAAGTTGATGAGTGAACAGAAAGTTAGGCAGTAGAGTCACAAATACAGACCACTCTCTGGAGAAGGTTGAATCTAAAAAGAAAAGGATTGGGTGGGAAAGATCTATGCATATTTATTTGATGAAGGAACAGAATTGGCTGAGTAGGAAGTATAGGAGAGTACTAAAATAAAGGTACACTATTGCTCTTAGAAAAATAAGTCTTTGTACCACAGATTCATTTTAATACCTGAACATTCCTGGAGAAAAGTATATGAAAAAGGAAAACATTTGTCAAGGACAAGTCAGATAGGATTAATAAACTCAGTTACAGGAATAAGTGCAAACATAACCAAGAACACACAAGGAAACTTGGCAGCTAGATAAAACCTCAAATGAGTTAACCCAGAACACTAAAACATACTGCATTGTCTAGAATCAGCTCTTACTCATCAAGTAGACTCACATAGTCATTATGGGCAAAAGAAAATACAACCTGAAAAAACATGGAGAATACCCAAAACAGACAAAAAGGCACAATTTGTAGAGACCTGGTAAACTAAGCATTATTTTCAGCTGCACAAACACAGCTCTTACTGAGACTAGAGACCCTAAAGAAATTCAAAAATTCCATTCTTTTGTTTTTGGGAAAATTCATTCATAAATAATGTAGTGAATTGTTTCACTGGTTTACTCATTCATTCAACAAATCCTGGTTGCAAGATTATTATGTGTTAAGTACAAGTCTGACAGAACATCCATGAGAGCAGAGATTCCTAAGAGAAATGGGGACTAGGGATTGTACTTTCAAAAAGCACATTCAATTGACTTGCTGTCCTTGTAATAAGACAATACAGAGTGACAATACAGAGTAAAGCTTGTCAAAAATCTATAAAGGATTCAGCAAAAAAAATTCTGTGATAATGTTGGTTCCATAAGCAGAAAAGACATTGGCTTAAAGGGTTACAATATCTCTCTTTTAGAAGCAATTTAATAGGAAAACGATATGTGAAGAGATCTTTCTCCTCCATCAAGTTCAATTTCTAACTTTAGATTATGGGAGCAGCAAGACAAGGCATAGGTATTTACTTAGCTATGGAGGTCTAGACATAAAGTTTTTTTTTTTTTAAACCTATGGACTACTGGTTTTTTACAGTCCTCACCAGAGTTATCTCCTTCTCTTTGTTATTATTATTTCTTCTACTTCTGCCTACATCTACAGGGTGAAGAAACGCAAACACCTATCTGAGATAGAAACTTCCAGATTTTCCTCATAAATCACAGCCAAGCTTCTTGCAAGGGGAAGAGCAGAGTTTAGAGCTCCTGTTTTTAAGCTGTGTTAATTGATGGTTACAGCTGGTATAGCGTGAGATGGAAGACTACATACAGTCTGTTCCAAGCTCAAAAATACATATGGATAAACGCAAATTCTCCTGAATGCCCAAAGCTACGATGAGGGGGAGGCTCCAGGGAGAGAGTAGTTAGGCTTTGTCTTGGTCCAATTGCCTGCTTGTATCCATTTTATTTCATCCATCTATTCAAATGACTAAGCTAATGATGTCACAGAGGCATGTGAGTGTCCTGTGTACTCTGCAGGTCTAAGAGCTCAGCTTTGTTTTATCCTTGTTTCTAAACAAAAGATTCTTCTTTGCTAGTCTCCCAAATATGTACAGCCATTATAAAGACACATTAATTTTTTAGAAAATGATGAACTATGCACCCTCTGAAAAACAAAATTTAAAATCCATAGACATGATCACATAAATATACAACAAAATGGACATCATCCTCTTCCTCCTATGTGCCCCAGAGTTAGAGCCAACACCTGTGGCCATATATTGGGGTGGCCTGGGAGCTGCAGAATCCAGATGTCAGACACTGCACTGTAGGTCCCCGGCAGCAGTCCTAAGTCGGAGCCTGTCTCCTGAGCTGACCTCTGAAATGGTCCATTGTCTGACTCCCCTCCTGGCCTGGGCAGGAACTAACAAGCTGTCTGTTGGGCTAGTTCAGAGTTGGCCTGTTGATGGGCTGTTCTGGATGCAATTATCCTTTGCTTTACCTTTGATTGTAAGGAATTTATTTCCTTACTTTGTAAAAAAAAAAATGGGAGTGGGCAAATTCTTGACAAATAACCATATTCAGGTTTCTTCCAAGGCAGAATAAGATGCTTTTTGTGTTGATTGATTTTTTTATTCCCAACTGAAATTGGACAACACCAACGTTATGCTTGGCAGTCAGTGAACTTTCTTTAATCAGTGGTAAAATTAAGAGTTTCTTGGGCATGTTCTCCCTCCAAAAGAAGAGTCAATTTCCTTTTACTTAAAACTCCTTAAAGTTTGAAAATGAAACTCATTTTTCTTTAGAAAATTAAGATGTTACAACTTTATATTTTTGCTGTTTCATCTATTATAGGGAAAAGCTCCCTGCATCATAAGTTTTCTTGGTTCTATAATCTGAGTTCCATACCTTCTGTTCAACAATGACATTATGTGTAGGATGCAACTATCTTGTCAGTGAGGTAGGAAAAGGCCAAATACCTGAGGGGGCTCTACTTAGAATGCAATTCCTGCAGTCTCACAGGGAAGGTCTATTGTAGAGTCCGGTGCGGTGCCCCTCAACGACAGTGGCACAGGAGAGTTCCATCACTGTGGAAACATCACAGGGTATGCTTACACACACCACCAGGTTTTGCCTACTCTACAGCCAAGCTATCAGGCATGGATCATAGGTAGCCCAGGCTATCAGTTGTTGGTCCTAGGCTACAAACCTGCATAACATATTCCTATACTGAACACTGTAGGCAATTATAACGCAGTTTAAGTTCATGCATCCAAATATAGAAAAGGTATAGTGAAAATAATAGACAATAGGAATTTTTCAGCTCCAGTACTCTCTGGAACCACCATCATATTTATGGTCCTTCATTAATCTAAACATCATCTTGCAGGTCATACATTTATTGTCATGCCAAAGTGAGGAGAAATGTCCTTGATATTTATAGGAAGATAAGTTTTGAGGAAGTCATGGAATGTATTATCATATCCAACATCAGATGCTCATCTATACCATAAAAACAGTTTTAAATTTTCCTTATTAACTTTTATAAAAATGTACTTATGTTTCTTGGGCAGCACTGACTTAGGTTTAGAAAAAACATTGAGTATCCATAAGCTTATACTAATATAAATAAGTAACTCGTAAATACATTGGAGAGAAATGACAAATCTCCCACAGAGACACATTCATGTAATACTCCCTGCTAAAGGAGTTGGAGTTTAATTCTCTACTCCTTCAGCATGGGTGGTGGTTTCTGACTTAATTCTAAAGAGATCAGCATAAAATAGCTAGGGAAATAACTTTACAGTGGAAGCCTGGCAAACAATACGTTGGTCAGGTGGGCAAAGCTATCATGTGCAACAACTGATCTTTATAGCATGCATATGTTTATAGCATGTACATGTTTATAGCATGATATAAGTTCACTTTTATAATTTCTTCTAAAAACCCATACCAAGTCCAACCATGGGAAAACATTAGATAAACCCCAGCTGAGGGACATTCTACAAAATACCAGTACTTCACAAAACTGTCAATGTCATCAAAAACAAGAAAAGTCTGAAAAACTGTTGAAGTCAAGAGGAGCTTAAGGGGCTAGCGCTGTGGTGCAGTAGGTTAATCTTCAGTCTGTGGTGCCACTTCCCATATGGGCCCTGTTCCTAGTCCAGGCTGCTACTCTTCTAATCCAGCTCTCTGCTATGGCATGGGAAAGCAGTAGAAGATGGCCCAAGTGCTTGGGTCCGTGCACCCATGTGGGAGTCCTGGAAGAAGTTCCTGGCTCCTGGATTCAGATCAGCTCAGCTCCAACCAATGTGGTCACTTGAGGAGTGAACCGGTGGATGAAAGACCTCTCTCTCTGTCTCTCCCTCTCACTCTATGTAACTATACCTCTCAAATAAATAAAATCTTCTATTAGAAAGAAAAGAGGAGTAAAGGAGACATGATGACTAAATGCTACATCACCCTGGACAGGATGCTCTAAGAGAAAAAAAAATTAACCAAGGAGAATCATGAAATCTGAACAGGAGGAGTTTCAGTAACTGTGATGCACAACATAGATTCTATAGTTATGATAAACATACTCTAGTAACCAAAAATAATAACTAGAGGGGAAAGAAAGTAAGGGGTGTATGGGAACTCTTTCTACTATCTTTGTAATTTTTCTGTAAATATTAAACTATTATATATTTGAAAACATTATTTTTAAGATGGTTCACGTATTGCTAAATTGAATGTAATACAGTTTCTATGCATCAATCAATACATTATTTTCTTCCTTTCTTTCTCACACATACCTATCCACCAAACCATATGGCATCAAGACTTATTTTCCTGAAATCTAAAAGTACTTCATCCTTCAAGCCAGTGTCATATGAATAGAGTCAGACACTCTGAGAGTTTTAGGTCATGCCTTCAGTAATAAAAGAACAAACCCTCAAAAGTTAATATATACAACCCCGTATTTCTCAATAGCTTTTAAAGACATAACATCTTCCAACCACCTATCAAATAACTTGTATTTCATGTGGTTATTATTAATGGTATGATTAATAAGACAATGCATTATTCTCTGAAAGTAATGTATCCATTTATTGATCAATTGTTATCACGGGAAGGAAAGGTGTAAGGGTTGACGTGCTAGTTTCAGAACATGAATGAGATTACTTCCTTGTTACTCCTCACCTGTCCTTTAGAATGATAATAATGAAGTCTCTGGAACTTTTAGAAAACATGTATATATATATATATATATACACACATATATATACACACACATATATATGTGTATATATAAAAATATATATACACACACACACATATATACTGCTTCAATTTATCATTTTACTGTGAGAAAGAATAAAAAGGGTTGGTGTCAATGAATGCTTACTTAACAAATATTGTGTGTTTCTAGAACTGTAAACAAGAATTGTGCTTTTGTTAATACTGTAAAGTTCCAATTTTAAAATTTCAGTTAATCAAAATTTAATTAACCAGAACTGCCTCTAAAAAGAAAGCTGGCAAAAAAAAGGCAACTTTCAGAATATATCTTAGGGTAAAACAAAATTTAGTCAAATTGTTTCTATATTCTACACTTATAATATTTTACAATAATAACATATTTAGGAAAAGGCCATAATTCTCGATAATAAGAAAAAAAATCCCTATGGAATTCTTATCAAAGACAGAAGAGTCAACTGACACAGTGTGGGAGCATTTTCCATAGCTATGTATTTAATATGAAGAAAATATTGCAATGGGGGAATCTATAATTAAGTAGATGGCCATTTATTTGCACTATTGTCTGTGTATGGTTAGTGCATTCCTATGATAATTATGTAAGTCTCCTCCTCAGAACATGGCTAGTTTATCATGATTTAGGCTGTCTAAAAATTATTTTTAAAAAGTTTTTGGTAGACACATAAAAATTATGCACATGACATTTTGATATATGTATGCACTGTGTAATGTCCATTTAGGGTAAATACACCAATAGCTTCAAACATTTAATATTTCTTTATGACAAAAACATTCAAAACCCTATCTTCTAGTTTTTTAAAAAGAGAAATACACAGTATATTATCTATAATCACTCTACAGTAGAAATCCAAAATTTTTACTCTTGTCCAGCTGTAATATAGTATCTATTTCTTAAAAGATTTATTTATTTATTATTTGAAAGGCAGAGTGGCAGAGAAAGAGTGAGAGTTAGAGAGATCTTCTATCTGCTGATTCACTCCCAAAATGGCGCAACGGCAAGGCAATGCCAAAACTAGGAACCTAGAGCTCCATCTGGGACTCCTAAGAAGGTGACAGGCGCCCATCAACTTGGGCCAGCTTCTGCCTTTTTCTCAGGCACATTAGCAGGAAGCTGGATCAGAAGTGGAGCAGCCAGGACTCAAACAAGCACTCTGATTTGAGATGCCAGCATCACAAACTATGCTTAATCCACTATGCCATGACACTGGCTCCAAGAACCTATTAGTAAAACTTTCCCATCCCTCTCCCATACCCTTCCCTCCCCAGCCCCTGGTAACCAAAATTATACTTTTAACTTCTATCAGATCACCTTTTATATTAGACTTCATATGTGAGTGAGATTGTGCAATTCTTGTCGTCCAGAGCTTTGTTTGGCTTATTTCACTTCCCACAAGGACCTCCAGTTCTAGACGATGGGTATTTTTTTCTTTTTTGACAGGCAGAGTTAGACAGTGAGAGAGAGACAGAGAGAAAGGTCTTCCTTCCATTGGTTCACCCCACAAATGGCCGCTACCGCCAGCACACTGCGCTTATCTGAAGCCAGGAGCCAGGTGCTTCCTCCTGGTCTCCCATGCAGGTGCAGGGCCCAAGCACCTGGGCCATCCCCCACTGCCTTCCCGGGCCACAGCAGAGAGCTGGACTGGAAGAGGAGCAACCAGGACAGAATCCGGCGCCCTGACTGGGACTAGAACCCAGAGTGCCAGCGCCGCAGACAGAGGATTAGCCTAGTGAGCCGCGGTGCTGGCCAATGATGGGTATTTTTTGATATTGCTCCTTAAGCAGTTCAGTTAACATGTACTTTGCATTTCACTGCACTAGAGTCTGTGTGTTTACTGCGCTTTGATAAGAATTTTAACAGTCCACCCAGAACATGGACAGTATATCCGGCTTCAGGTTGCCAGACATTTGACATACACCAAGTATCATCTAATGCAACCCTGTAGGGTATAGATAATTACCATTTAACAAGCAAGGGAACCGAGGACCCCAGAAGTTAGGGGACAGATTCAAAGTCCCTCAGCTTGTAAGTGAGGAAGTCATTACAAACTCTGTATGGCTGCCTCAAATGCCTCAACTTTCCCCTCTACATCTTACAGTTGAGCTATACTCAAAGAAAAAAACTTGTTTATTTATTTAATTTTACTTGAAAGGCAAAGACAGACAGAGATCTTCCATCAACTAGTTTACTCCTCAGATGCCCACAACAGCCAGGGCTAGACAAGACTGAAGCAGGAAGCTGGACCCCCATCCAGCTCTCCCACGTGAGTGGCAGGGACACAAGTATTGCTATCTGCAGGTGCACATCAGCAGGAAGCTGGATTAGAAGCAGAGGAGAGAGAACTCAACAGGCACTCTGATGTGGGATGAAGGTGTCCCAAGTAGTGACTTAATGTTATGCCCAATGCCTGCCCTCAGCTTTCTAAATACTTTATATTATAATTATTGAAACTATTAAAGTAAACATTTATCACTAACTAGGTAATTTAAGTCATTTAATCTTTTTAGGTTTTGACTTTCTCTTGGGTAAAACAGAGTTCACTGTTGATTTCTAATGTTTCTTTCAGTTTAAAAATAGTAATATTGATCTATATATGGGATAAGAAAACAAATAATTTCATAATACTTTTATTAGAATAAGTCATTAAATGTGAGTTAATGCTATAACTAGTACTCAAACAGTATTTTACACTTTGTGTTTCTGTGTGGGTGCAAACTGTTGAAACCTTTACTTAATATATACTAAATTGATCTTCTGTATATAGAGAATTGAAAATGAATCTTGATGTGAATGGAATAGGAGAGGGAGTGGGAGATGGGAGGGTTGTGGATGGGAGGGAAGTTATGGGGAAGAAAAAGCCACTATAATCCACAAGTTGTACTTTGGAAATTTATATTTGTTAAATAAAAAAAAGTTCATGAAAATAAAAAAAAGAATAAGTCATTAACAATGACCACTAATTCCATGATGATGGGAACCTCGCTAGAAAATTCATGTCATTGTCTGCAAATCTCTCCAGTCTTACCAATCCAAGCCAAGTGATTTCCATTTTCAATGTTTTTCCTTAAAACTTACATAAAGAGGAAACTACATACTCTTCTCTGTACCAAACTATGTACTTACGTTGTTTCCTCCTAAAGAATTAATAACTGTATTAGTACATGAATAATGCAAAGAAATTCATTTTTTCTGGATCTGACAATAATCAAAATATTTATTTAATTCACATTTATTTAAATATAACAATTCTTACAGACAAACAAAAGTACTTGCAATCATATTCAGAACATGGTAGACACAAACATAAATAAAATGTGCAATTATTTTAACAATTTAGTACATATATTAGATTGACTATATGCTTATATTTAAAGAGTACCTTAACATATATACATGAAAACCATGTGCTTTCACAAAAACTCCTATAAAATGTTCACATCTGTGTGATAATAAGTCATATTTCCTAAGCTGGTATTTTATGAAAAGTATGGAAAAATATAATTTAATTATTGACCTAATGTGGCAATCCTATTTGTAAATGAAGTATACTTTTGTCAATAGAAATGTTCAACTTTTAAATAATACAGCATTTTTTCCAGACCACGCTACATTTATTAAACAAACGTGCATAACACATCAGAACTTGAATAATTCATGTACCTTTATGCACAGTGTTTAGTTTTGTATGATTCTCTATCTTTGTGGAAAAAAATAGACTTAAAATTTGGCACAGAATTCACCAACCATATTGCCACTGCTCACAATGAATGTGATTTAAATTTTTCATGGCACTGGGGAAACACTATCACAATTACTCCTTCCCTTTACAATTTGTTGACCAATGGTACTTCTCTTCTGCTTTAGTTGGAATAAATATGGATATTTAAAAATGAAAAGTTGTATCTAGGTGTTTCCTCTAATCTCTAATTGGAAATAAGCTGATTTCAGTTTTTCTAGCAGTAAAACATTTCCATCTGTAATGTGGCCAACAAATTTCTAAATAAGGATGTTATCAGCAATAATATGTACCATCGTGAGATGTTTTTTCTTTAGAAGGCAGAGAAGTTGAAAAGGAAATGTGGATCTCTTCATAAACTGGGAACATATGTGGTAAGGACAGCAAATGCCAACGGAGAAGGAAGCAGGCAAAGTTCTTTGGAAAGCCGGTCAGCAAGCACACTGGGAACTAGCTTTAAAAAGGCAGAGAACAGAGGTGGGAACACAGGATTCTCTAAAGGTGAAAAGGACGGCCACAGGCGTGAGAAAACAGAAATGGACCACTCGAGAGGCAGCATCCATGGCAGTTATAGCATTCTTTTTTTTTTTCTTCTTCTTTTTTTTAATTTCAGAGGTAGAGAGGCATGGGCAAGAGTGGGGGTTCTAGCTGCTGGTTTAATTCCCAAATGCCCACAACGGCTAGGAATGGGGCTGGGGCTGGGCCAGGACAAAGCAGGAGTCATGGACTCAATCCAGATCTCCTATGTGGGTGGCAGGAACCCAATTATTTGAGTCATCACTGCTGCCTCCCAGGGTCTGCATTGGCAGAAAGTTGGAGTCAGGGGCCTGACCTTGGAATCAAACCCAAACGCTGTGATGCAGGACACGGGCATCTGATCCACCAGGTCAAAGGCCCTTCTGAGTGACAGCATTCTTGTATTAACAAACTGCTGCTACTGCTGAAGAAAAAGTTTTAAATTTCCACATCCATATGTCTACATTGAGCCTGATGCAATTAGGCCAACCGGTAATTATTTTTTTTAAAAAAATTCATTCATAAACACCATATAAGAAGAACAGGGATAGCATCCAAGTTTCCTCCAGAGAAGAGACTTCACATTTACCCTGAGCTCAGGCTGCAGATTGGTGGTAACACAGAAAAATGCCACAGTTCTTTTTCACAGTTCTCTATCTCAATGTTACAGTTTGGGAGACTGGCTAAAGGAATATACTTTAATAAAACCTTGGTGGCCTCCTTTTAGTATTTATTATGAGGGGGGAAAGAAGTTCAATTTTTATACATGTATATTTATGTCAAAAATCAAAGCAATGAACATAATGCTATTTTCTTTGCTTTATGATCCTTGCTTTTCTGAGGCCCTTGAAACAGAGAAATGATGAAGATCATCAAACAGGTTAAATACAACAGGAAAATTTTTGTTTTTAAAGCTGTTAAGGTGGAAATAGACATAAAGGTTACGAATCACAGAGCACTGAATTTTCAAGAGTGAAATCATACCAAAAACGTGACAAGTTTTCGCTGACGTCATAGGAGAGTAAGTGTTCGGGAAGGTCGCTGATGGTGCCCTGCACTGCCAGCACATGTGGGGCCAAGGTGAAGGGGACGTCGCTCAGGAGCTCGGTCATTAGCGAGCTGCTCTCCAGAGTCTGGCCTGCCTTATTTTCCGTCTCAGGGCCTGCCACAGTCCCACTGGATGAGTTTTCTTTGATGGTCTAAAAATACATATATATGGCAAATGCAGCATTAATCTATCAATCTAAATGAGAAATATGAAATATATAAGCATACTTCAAAAAGTTCATGGAAAACTGGATTAAAAGATAAGTTTATTTTGGTGAAGAGAAATTTTGAAATCCATGCATACAGAGGGTCTTCAAAAAGTAAATTAAAAATGTGTGTTATGAAAAACTATGGATTTAATTCCATTTTCCAAGGCCTTTTCAAATTATCCCCACATACATGTTCCAAGATTTGGGTGCA
This sequence comes from Oryctolagus cuniculus, assembly GCF_051225735.1. Classification (NCBI taxonomy): domain Eukaryota; kingdom Metazoa; phylum Chordata; class Mammalia; order Lagomorpha; family Leporidae; genus Oryctolagus; species Oryctolagus cuniculus. The sequence continues at coordinate 74,268,314 of NC_142882.1, forward strand.
GCTGTTGACTTTACTTGAGAAACACATCATCCAAATGTCTTCTGGGTTGTAACATTGCTCCAAAACTCTATTCTCATTCAGACTGACCCTCACAGCCCCCTTACATACAAACTGACAATCTTGCTATTTCCCTAGTCCTAATAATGTCTCTGAAGTCCCTGCATGTGTTTTCAAATCCCATGTATGCTCTCTGCTGACTGCCCAGATTCATTGAGAAATCTGTCACCGTCAGAGTCCAAAGTAATCTTGCCCATTCCAATTGCTTGGGGCACAGTGCCTATGGTACAACTTGACATTTCCTGTCTGTTCTTACTACTTACTGTTGCACATGCAGGTGTCTGTCAATTAGATTCTAGGGTCCTTGAGGGCCATTAATCTAGTTGGTATATCCTTAGAATCCTCATTTTGCACATTTCACTCTTTACCCCTAAAGTAGACTTGAGAACTACCTCACCTGTGTACCACAAGTATTGACTGATTGGCTGACTTCACTGGAACTAACATTTATGTCACAGAAGTTACACAAATAAGAATTGATATATGTTTGACTTCTTTAAAATTAGTATACTTGCAAACACTAGTTTACCAACAGATGTGCATAAGGATGATTACACATGCCCTCATCACAACCCCAAACTGGAAATTACCTACATATCCATTAACAATAGAATGGATAATACTCTCAAGTCCATTCACAGCAATAAGAATGATTGAAATGACTGACTTGCAATGACAAGTGGCTGAAACCGAACTCAAGCCAACACAGGACTGCTTCCGTACCTCCCATTTTCATGCAGAACAAAACATCCAAGCTTCTGTGAGGCCTACCAGGTCCTTTGCGATCAGATGCAGGCCTGTCTCTGACCCTATCCCTCACTGGTCTACCCTTGCTCACTGCTCTCCAGTCCCAGGTCTCCTTCTGCCTCAGACCCTCTGCTCCTATTCCCTCTGCCTAGGAGGTTTCTATTCCAAAATACACAAGACATCTTCCTTTTCCTTCTTCCAGAAGCCAACCTCTCAGTGAGATCTTTCCTTGCTGCTTTATCTGAAACAGGACACTGCACCTCACCACCTCCACCTGCACTCCTTGCCTCTCTGTCCTTCTTTCTACTTCTGCAGGGGACCTAGTTTCATGGTATATGTGATCTAACAGATTCTGATTAGTGGGTCTCAGAAACAGAAGGTACACATATTCACTGCTGTTTCCCAAATGCCTAGAGCAGTGCCTAGCGTTCAATCCATGTGTTGAGAGGTTGACAGTGAACAAAATTTCTGCCCAAGTGCAACGTGTATTCTCTTTATTTTAATGATGTATTCATTTGTTTGAAAGGCAGTGTGACAGCAATCCATATGAGTGCATCCTAAATGAAAAAGTCTGGAAGAAATACTGCTGCAGAGAAGACGTAGGAGAAAGATTCAGAAAGATTGTGGAAAATGAAATTAAAAGGTAAGTTTATTTGGGAGTCAAAAAATTTTTTATGTCTGTATACAGTTTTCCTCTTAGCATGCATTTTCCATGAACTGTTTGAAGATTCTTGTATTCTTTGTGATGTCTTCCAAGAAGCATTCTGTTACTGTGTTGACAGCAGATAGTGGGGGGCAGGAAGAAGACTGGGAATGAGATGACTGCAAAGGAAAAGGTGAAATGAAGGGACTGAATTTTGGACAGACTTTGAGGGTAAAACCAACAGGATTTGCTGATGTGATGGATGGTGGCAGATAAGAACAAGTCTGTTCAAGGAGGAAGCCACAGTTCTGGGTCTGAGCAATCGGAAGGATGGAGCCACTATTCACAGGGTGGAGAAAGTGTGTGGGAGGAGGAGGTCTGAGAAGATCGAGAGATCAGTTTTAGATGTGCACAGGGTCTCAGGGACACCAAGAAGAGCTGTGAAAAGGCAAGGATGATTTGAGTCTGGAGATGGATGAGATCTGATGGAGAAAGCAGAGATAATCCTGAGAGCAGACAATGTTTTCTAGGTGTTAGGCTGTAGGTGGGAAAGAAGATGCGGGCCAGGAATTGTAAGGATGTGGTGTCAAGAGACGTTTCTTTTGATTTCTGTTTCTCTTTTTAAGTTGGGAGAAATTATGGTGGCTAATAAGACTGAGAAGAAAGCTCGTAAGAAAACGAAAAACTCCACAGAAAATCTGTAGAGAAAGATCCATTCTTTTCACAAAGCAACCCCAACTCTTAGAACAAGTGTCCTCCAGACATATTTGTTTAATGAATGATCTCAGATTAATAAACTTGCCATGCACATGGTTATCCAGAGTTGTCATATAATTGAATTTTAAACTAACAGGCAAGTATTATCTTAGGACTGCAACTAAAATGAATGCAATCACACCCTGTTATGGCAGAGCTTACAATAACAATCCTTGTGTCCAGTGGACACATCCTGTCTCCTGAAACCTAACTGGGACTTACAGGGCTCTGTATCCTAGGGTTGGCGCAGAGCACAGGCTCTAGTGAGCAATGAGGTTACTATTGCAGCCTTTTAAAAGGGTTTTCCTATGCAATGGCTTGTATAGAAAAACTTAAAAGGAGGCAACATTTATATGCACCATAAAACCTCAAGATTACACATGCACCAGGCCTTTACTACCCAGGAACAGCACTGCAGAGTGGTTAGGAGCACTGATTGTAGAGTCAGACTTCTTAGGGGCAAATCCCAGGTATCCTGTTTATTAATAAGCAAATGGACTTGGGTTATTTAATTTCTCTGGGCCTCAGTGTCCTCAGCTGTATTATGGGATCAATAATGGAACCTGTTTTATAGAATTTTTCTAAGGACCAAATGGTAATGTTGTTAAGTGAACAGTACAGTGCTTAGCACCAGTTAAAGTAAGTGAATTAATAAAAACTTTAGGAATGTCAAATCTCACTTGTTTTTGAAGAAAATTAAAAAAAAACAAACCCTCATCTCCTTAGGTTTGGCCTTCTTTGGTGGCTCATATAATCCTATCCATCTCTCTCCTTTTCTTGCCTTTTCTCTTAATGTCAAGTACAAACGTTCTCTTGATCTATTGCTAGTCTCATCCCCTACCTGAACCTTCTTCTCTTTTCTGCTAGTGCATATAATCTTGTTTCATTAGCCAAAGCATCCTCCTTCTTAAACAAAAGCATTCCTGAAATCTCACCTTCTCCACTAAAGAGGAGATGTACTGCCCATAGCACTTTGTTTTCTTTTTTATTTTTTATTTGAAGGCAGAGTTACAGAGAGAGAGACAGAGAAGGATCTTCCATCCGCTGGTTCATTCCCCAAATGACTGTAACAGCCAAAGCTGGGCTGATCCAAAGCCAGGAACCAGGAGCTTCTTCCAGGTCTACCATGTAGGTGCACGGGCCCAAGCATTCGGGCCACCCTCTGAGGCTTTCCCAGGCACAATATTAGCAGGGAGCTAAATAGGAAGTGGAGCAGCCAGGACTCAAACCGGTGCCCATATTGGATGCTGGCACAGTAGGCTTGGCTTTTACCCACTATACCACAGCCCTGGCCCCCAACACTTTGCTTACTAAACACAGAACTTGTCTAAGGCTTAGCTTTCTAGCAGAAGTATTTGTTCCTTTGTTCATGTTTTTATTAATCATCTTTCCTCTCTTTCATAAATCATTCTTACCTGTCAGAGCATTAATCCTGGAGGACAAGACTTCATCAAAGTATAGCCAGTACCACAAAGGATTTGAGACAGTGGTTTCTTGCTCAAGTCCTCCTGATATAACTGCTCTCTGACCCTAGGAGGGCTGCTTCAGCCATCTTTGCCTCAGCTTTCTATTCTGTAAAATGAGTGTTGGGGGACAAAAGATGATGATAGTGACGACTACAATGACAGAGATGGCAAATTAGCATATATTGACCAGCTACTTTGAATCAGGCTCTATTTAAGTTATTTAAATGTATTCATTCATTACATCTTACAAGAGTCTTGTTAGGTGTCCTATGTTAAGGACAACAGGACACTGAGACACAGAAAGGTCAAGGACATTGTTTCAGGTTATAGGGAGAGTCAGTGATGAGACAGAGACCCAAGTCCAGGGACCTTTAATTCTATTCTTAGAATCTGTATGTTTCAGACATGCTTTGTATAGAATGACTGAATGAATAAAGTTTTGAAATTTTATGGTACAATATTATAAAATGGGACAATTATTAAAATAACAAATGGGCTTAATTTAGAAGGATAAAAATTCTGATGCCTTTTGCCTTTATGAAGAAAGTTCTGATAAAATCATTAAGGCAATGTATTCTATAGAGATAGAAAAGTAACTGTAATTTAAAGTATACATTCCCCTGGAAATGAATCCATCAAAAATCTAAATAAAACCATGAGTAAAACACCATAGGCAGTGAAACACGATTGTCTATGAGTTGATCAGCACTGAAACAGAGACATAGGAAGGTAGGCAGGAATGCAATACAGTATTCTTTCTGCCTTTGCATAAATTTAAAAATGTCCCATAATTAGGTTTTAAAAAATTAATTTAGCTTAAAATGACCATGGACAAAGTGTTCCAGCAAAAGCCTCCTAGAATGGTCTGAATTTCAGCTGTGCTGTATTACTCCAGCATGTCTTAACAGTTGGCTAAAGTGCAATGATATAGCCTCCAAGGAGGCTGCCTGCCCCCTTGGCAGCAGGGTGAGTGCCATGGTGCAGCTGCTGTCGGCATGCTGAGAGCGGGAAGAAGACAAATTATAAGCCAAAACAAGAGTAAGTCACAAAGAAAATGCAAGTCAAAATTCAAGGACCCCACACCTGCTAATAAACCTGATCACTAAGGCTCTACCCTGGCAGCCAATGGAAGCAGAGCTGGGGGTTGAGGGCTGAAACAGGTGCACAAAGCAGCCTTCTCTCAGACAGTCTTGCGATTTTTTTCATTTGCATAATAAAATGGGTCTTTAACAGGAAGAATTAGTATGTTAACCACAATGGAGCAAGAAGAAAAGAATCACTTAACCTACTGGTTAATAGCCAAATTTTAGAAAATTACTTCAAATATTATATTCATAAAGCATATTTGTTATTTTTGTGATTAACACTGTTCAGAGAAGTGCTACTGTGATGTTTCTAAGTTTCTTATATTTAATCTAGCTTTAATAAATATCACTTGTTCCTACATGGTTTAGGTATGAGTATACCATGTCAGGATTTTTTTTTTTAATCTAAAGGAGAAAATAAATTTTCCTTATCTACATCACTATGACAAAGTTTACAATGAGCTGTTTTCATGTTTGTATAAAATGTATAAAATTGTTTATTAGTTATCTTGTTAAAAAATGTACTGGCTAGATTTACTCTGAGTTCTATACATTCTATTATCTTCCTTTTAAATTACCTCATGAGGTTCATGGGCACTATTCCTCCCTTTCTTTCTGAGGACTGTAAAGATTCATGAGTTTCAAACTGTGAAATCTTCTAAGAGCTAAGGAAAAAACACATTCCAAGACTACAAGGCGTATAACACTTCAGCAAAGGCTTAGTAAAATGGAGTCACTTCCCCAGAGCAACAGAAGGGTGGTGGCATCCTTGTGAACCTCACTCTGGTGTTTGAAAGCAAGGAAATTGAGATTTAAGAACAGACAACTACATTTTTCCTGGCACAAAAGCCCCATCACCACCGTGAGATCTATCAGGAGGTGCCAAAACTTTATAAACTTGCTAACAACTGGAGACCTCATCAACTTAAGCATACTCAACTAAACTGTGAGTACTTTGTTAATATGAAAATTAAACTCCTGTTTTTTTCCTGCTACCCATTTCTTCAAATAGATAAAGAAAACAGTATCCTATAAAAGCAAAATATTTCTAAATATAAAATTTAGAAACCAGACTTAACCAAATCAGCAACAGAACCTACAGAAAGGACAGGAAAGAAGGAATAAAACACTCATGTATCATGTTCAATTTACAGGCAAAGAAGGTAGCTATCCCAGGCATACTTCTGGGAGATGAGTTATAGAAACAAGAGGTGATATCAAGCTCTGTCTATGCCTTTAAATTCTAATGTCTATAAATAAAAGACATACTCTTTGAACAATAGCCTGAACAAGCAGCACTGTCACTTTATCTCCCCAGATAACTATCCATTCTGTTCTGGCTTTGGATGGTATCTGCTTGCATTACATCAGCTTCTTGATGGTGGGGTGAGCTGCAGGGGCAAATCTGAATTAGAAGCATCAGGGGACAGAGGTTAGGAGAAGGTGATACAAGCCACAAGCTTTCTATTTTTTTCTAAAAAGCTGGTTGCCAATGTCTTGCTCGCTGTTCAAAACTTGAGGACTGGCATCTTGGAGCAATGTTAAATATTAAGCAATAGACTCCTTTCATTTGGGAGAATTATATTGTGAAACAAAAGTGTTCACTATTTTCCTCCAAATCCCCAGTACCCAGAATGGTCTCTGCATGTGGCAGATGCTACTTAAATAAGTTTGAGTGGCATTGAATCTGATCCCCTTGTTTCTCAGATACTCTAGGCAGCCTAAAGAAACAAACGATCACCCAGAGCACTTTGCCATCAACACAGATCAGCAAGGTGAGAGAAGCTGAGTGACAGAAGACCTGTGTTTTCCCTGTGGGCTGTGCATTGGTTTCCCCTGAAGTGAGAGCTCCTAGCTCAAGGATGATGTATTTGAATGGAAAACGAAGGGGCCAGGTTAGAAAGTGGATATTTTCCATTTCCAGTCATTGACATCATTTTGGTTGATGTTCAGTCTCATGACATTCTTTTTCCTTCATTGCTTCCACCTGCTCGTGCTTCCTCCTTCTCTCATCCTTAAGAGTTCTCCAACTTCCTCTTTCCAGATCGCTAGCTGAATGCGTACCAGTGAGGAAGGGGAAGTGAGCATGCTGTCACTTGCTGCTGCAGTGTCTGCTCCATGTATTCTTGGAAAAGCAGCTTGTCTGGAGCCGGAAAAGCTTGGGCACTGGCTGGCCAGTGGCGGGGCGGGGGGGGGGGGGGGGGGCAGTGGGAAGAGCACAGAAAAGCATTTTAGGAAAAGGAACCAGGCAGACTGATGTGTTCAGAGTGGGATCCTGTTGGGTACAAGGTTTGTTTTTTTAATATAGGGTTTGAAACTAAAAATGCTGCCCAAGAAATTGAAAAAAAAAAAAAAACTACCACTTTTAAAGTCTGTTTCTAGAAATTCAGGGTCTCTAAACTTAAGTCCCTATAGGCTGTCCCCTCTCCACAGCATGTATGTCACCTACCTCTTCTCTCCCCTAGTCCTCCATTACCCCTTCCCCCGCATAGTGGGCAGCCTCCTACTTCACAGACAAAAGAGGAACCCTCAGGTGAGGGTCTGCTCTCTCTACTGCGCCTCCAAACTTCATCTGTATCTGTTCCCATCCCCAGCCCAAAGCCAACTGCTCACTGGAACTGCAGACTCATCCTGTCCACATGCCCCTCCCCCTTCAAGGACATGGCTTTATCAACTAGGAGATGTCTCTAGCTTGCTAATCTTTCCTGTTAGCAATTACTCAATTTTAAAAATCCCCTTTAGTGCATGTTGCCCACTGGCATATCACCTCCTTAGTTCCCACACTGTCTTTCTACTTTTGTTGCAGCCAGGTTAAGCAGTGGCTGACACTTGCTGTCTGCCATTCACCCCTCAGCCACTGCCATCTGCCTTCCCTCTCTGCCTCTCCACTCACAAAGGTTACTAGTAATCACCTCTTGCTAAGTCACAGGGACGTCTGCAAGTGCTAATGCTGTATGACCTCTTTGCAGCCCTTCAAGCCAGTGACATCTCTTCAGGCTTTTAACTTGTGGCCTTTGTGCCCATCTTAGTGATGCCTTCTTTTTGTCTAACTGGCAATTCTTTCGCCTGTTTCTGAAATTATGGTGTTCTTCAGGGTTTTATTTCTGCTCCCTTATTATTCTTAATCACAACACACTTCTTTGGATGAACTTACCCATATCCATGGTGCCTGCTGCCCTACAAAAGTAGAACACCATGTAGATTTGTGTGTCCCCTTAATCTCAATATCATATTTCCATGCAGAGCCGCTGACCCACATGCTCACTCCTACCATACACTTCCTTCTGCCTATTCCACAGGCCATCTTCTACTCAAACATGTTCTAGTGCTGCTGCCTATCTCTTCCCCACCTTCAGCCCCACCCCAATCTTAATGCTCCTCCAATATTTTCTGTATCAGTGGACATGAATGCACCATCTTCATGGGTGCCCAACATAAAACCTGCATTATCTTTGACTTTCCTCTCCTTCTCACTCCCTCCATGTAGTAGATCACTGAGCCTTGAGGATTTTTGCTTTCAATGTCTTCCCCCACTCTTTGAGTCCACTGTCATTCGGGCCAGTATAGTTTTCTGCCCTGAATGCTACTAGAGTTTCCAGCATACGGCCTTACCCTCTTATACTATGGTCCCCTCAATACAAGTGAAACCTAAAATATTCTCTTTCTCCCTTAAAACTCCTCAGTACCTTTGAAGAAAAAAAACAAACTCCTTATTATAGCATACAAGTAACAACGTGGCCTTGCTTACCACTCAGATTTCTTTTACCAATATGCCTCAAACACTTTCCTAAATTCACATTCAGCTATCTACTGTTATCCAAACAAGCCAGGCTCTCCTGCTCTGAGCCATTATCCCTAACTAGAACATCTTTCTCTTCTATTCCCTTAATCTTACCTATTTCAACTGGCCCTTTGGGTTTTTCGAATGACTTCCCCAACTAACCTGGGCCAAATGCTTGTCTGCATGCTCCCCTGACAACCTGTGCACATCTCTCTCACAGAACTTACTGCACTGGACTAGAATGTTCTCTTTTACCCCCAGAAAACAATAGCTCAAACCTGGGGCCATAGCTTTCACCTCTAGCAACCAGAACAATGTTTGGCTGACAAGTGGCAATCAATACATGTTTACCAAATGACTGAAAAACCTAAATTTCTTCATAAACATTATATCGAAGCTCATTCAGAATAAGTGAGGAATTATGTTGGGCCTTGATTCCCACATTGTTTGTTTTTATAACAAAATTTTACCAAGTCTGTTTGTCCCATTATCACCTACATAAGAGGTATGGATGATATTACATGCAGATATAACTTAAATTGGTTTGAGACCCCAGCTCCATTTATTTTCTGTAGAAGCAGATAGTTTATTCTTTGACTCAGCAAATGAACAACTTCACAAATATGTCTCCCAAAGGCAGTTCAATGAGGTCATGCCACGTGTTGATGAAATGGCTCAGTGAATATTTTTACAACAGACCATTTCTCATTGAATGAGGGGAAGCAGCTGGCTTCATTTACACCCCCGCCACCTTTTGTTTTAAATATTTATTTATTTATTTGAAAGTCAGAGTTTCAGGGAGACAGAGAGGAAAGCCAGAGACAGAGATCTTCCATGTGCTGGTTCACTCCCCAAATGGCTGTAATGGCCAGAGATAGGCTGGTCTGAAGCCAGAAGCTAGAAGCCAGGAGCCAGGAGCCAGGGGCCTCTTCCAGGTCTCCCACATAGGTACAGGGGCCCAAGCACTTGAGCCATCCTCTGCTGCTTTCCCAGGGACATTAGCAGGTAGCTGGATCAGAACTAGAGCAGCTGGGACTTGAACTGCTGCCCGTATGGGATGCTGGCAATGCAGACAGAGGCTTAACTTGCTGTGCCACAGTGCCAGCGCCTCCAGATCCCCTTAACCAACCTGATTTTACAGTCCTTCTCAGGAGCCAGTGTTTCTTTCTAGTTTGTGGGACAGTATGGAGAGCTGCTGTGTAGCCTATGCCTGGGGACAAGAGTCCAGCACCAGCAACAGGGCTGCAAATCTACATAAGCATTGGAGGGGCAGGAAAGCCTCAGTGATGAGAGCCAAGGATAGGAAAGTAGAAGAGAGGAAATTTCACACCTCTGTTAGAGGGAAACACCTCTTTCCTATTCTGTGGTATCCATAAAGCGAGATTCTTTTCTGCAGGCAACTCTGAAATCCTACCACTTACTCCTCCCAAAGGAGGTAGACTGGGTTACATGGTTGAGAAGTCTGAATTGCTTTGAGAATGCCCCCAACTGTATATGTCAATCACAAGTCCAAGACTCTTGCACTTTTGACCAACTCACTATAAAGTGGGGGGGGGGACAAATAACAGAGGGGCCATGCTCTGGGAGTACCACCCTCCCAGCATTGCACATGTTCCCCATCCAGAAACTCTCCAAACTACTTTATTCAGAAGTATTCATGGATTTTCATCAGGTGAATATAAAGTCCTTGTCCAATAGTAATTAACTCAGTCTCAAGCCCCTCTCCTTTCTCCAGAAGTCAGTCCAGTGGTGAGGTGAAAGTCCCAAGCCTCTAATCAGATAGTTGGTTCCTCTGGCAAACAGTCCTAATTTCCTGATGTTACCAAAGGACCCCACCAGGAATCATCTTATTCGTATAAACTGGGGCATGGTTGAAAGGGATTTGTGTTATAAATAATCAAAGATGCTCCTCTTACACCAATCACTCAACAAATTCCAAGGCTTGGAGTTCGGTAACTAACCATGGTCACACCACTCCTAACCAGCAGAAGTTTAGACTTTGGACCACGTGACTGACTATTCAATGCTCCCCGCCCATGCCCTGTGAAATATAAAACAAGCATGTATTTTTGTCCAGACTGTAACAATGTCAATGCAACCTATATAAGCAACTTATAATAACAAGGTAATCCAACCTGGAATCAGTCATATTTCAATTTTATACACTATAGCATAATTTCACACCAGAAAAGTTTCACTAGGTTGGGTACAACGGTTAAGTTGCTGGTTGGGATGCCCACATCCCACATCCCACATCCCACATCAGACTGCCAGGGACTGATTTCTGGCTTTGCTTCTGACCCAGCCTCCTGTTAATGTTTACCCTGGGAGGCAGCAGATGATTACTCAAATACTTGGCTCCCTGCCACCAATGTGGGAGACTGAGTTCTGAGCTCCTGGCTTAGGACTCAGTACTGGCTGTTGAGAGCATTTGGGGAGTGAACCAGTAGATGGAATATCTCTTTTCTTTTCCCTTCCCTCCCCTCCCCTCCCCTCCCCTCCCCCTTCTCTTCCCCCTTCCCTTTTCCCTTTCCTTCTCTCTCTCTCTTCTCTCTGCCTTTCAAATAAAAATGAAAAAATTTAAAAAAAGTTTTACTGACTTTATTTAGAAATTATAATTTTCTTGCTGAGTTTAAGTCAGCTGATCTACTTAAAGCCTTCTAGTAGAGGTTATTATTAATGGAAATAGTAAAGGTTACTTTTTTTTTAGAGCTTAAGTTTAGCAATTTCCATATGTACAACTGTTATCTGGGATGGAGAAGAAAGGTTCTAAAATACAGACTGTAACGCTAGAGAAACAGAGTTTAAAGTAACAGTTCAACTAAGCATCTTATTACTGGGTTAAATCTACCAAGCTGGCTGTAACACATAACTGCATTTAAGAAACTAAAGTACCTGATCATGGCCAAGGTTACAAAATAGCCTACGTTTGTGCACCAATTCGTCAAGCTTACTACATGTACCACAGGTCAGAAGAACTTGATATTCCGTATCAGTCACACTAGATTTTACTTATTTATTTCAAATATCTATTGAACTTCTTCATAATGTCAAGCAACAAGATTATATTTTTTCCCAGATAATTTCAAGGGAAAAAATGAAAAATGGTCTTTGACATCTCCATAGCATGCTAATTTTTAATTTCAGCCAAATGAATGCTTTTCATATTATAAAACAATAACATACCTCAATTGTCTTCATATGCAATAGGAAAGGAAATGGATATTCTATTTTTAAAGCTCAAGAGGAAATATAAATGCATTTTACCAATGTGTTCTTAGATAATGAGATAAATAGATATCACTTACATGATACTGATTGACTACAAATATGTAAGATATAGTGAGATGCATATAAATTATTAAATCTAAAAATATTAATAGCTACATTGCTTTTACTTTGGTATGTATATTGATAGAATGAACATTTGATAGTCTCATAACCTAACTATTATATGTATTTTAAAACACAAACATTTTAATGAACAAATTTTAATGAGCAAAGAAATGAATTTTAAAAACCAACAAACCATAGTGAATGTAATTATTTAGGGCTGTTTAAGGACAAAATGCTAATCTGTTTTGCTGCCTTTAGTTTGGACCTAAAAGTTTATGTTTTTTCAAGGTTTCTACCATTAGTTTGCAAAAACATAAATATACCATTCTGAGTATGTATTTAGAATTGTCATGTCCATAGCCAGAACTTAGAGGCAATTATCAGTAGGATCTCATTTTCACCCTGCATATAAACATCCCTGTAATCTCAGAAGACAAATAACACTTCAAGAAACAGGAAAATATTGGAGAAGAAAGCCTTATTTTCTTTGTAATTTGAATGTGATGTGTGGAACAGTCCACACAACTTGGTGATATTATAGCTGCTGCATAAACAAGTGTGAATTTTCACAAACATGAGGGTGAAAGGAAATACATCATACCAAACTGAGTACAGAAATTATGAAGGGAGGCCAATTAAATTCTGCTCAGAGAGCATATGAGTGATAGTATTACCCACACTTGCTGCATCTACCGGAGAACTCCACTAGAAAAACAATGTCTGGAAAACTGAAGAGGTGAGCAGAAAGCTTTGTCACTTGACCTTGGCTCTCATTTGCAAAAAGGTTATATTTCAAAATAGAAGATGGGATTGGAAAAGTAAATACAGCTGTGTTTTCTCCACCCTAGCATTGAGAATGAAGGGGCCATTCAGAATGGCAGAAGGCTGGGTCCCATCTTGGTGCACACTTGGAGGGCAAATGAGGGTGCTATTATTTCACCTCAAGGCTAACTCAGGACAGTATTTTTTTTATCGTGGCAAAATATGCAAAACATGGAATTTATCATCTTAACTATTATTAAGGATATAAATCAGTGGCATAAGCGAATGCAGCATGTTATGTGACCATGACCACTATCCATCTCTGGAGCTCCCCATTATCCCAAACACTGTGCCAATGAAGCAATAGTCGTCATTCATTCCTCCTTTCCCCAAGACCTTGGTATCATTTATTATACTTTTTGTATCTATCAATTTGCCTTTAATAAAGAAAATCATATATTATTTGTCCTTTAGTGTCTGGCTTATCTCATGCAATGTTTTCAGTTCCCTGACTCCTCTCCACTCCTGGTAATGCACGTCCTGGCAGGCAACGGTGAGGAATCAAGAAGCTGCGTTCCTGAAACCCACTTGGGAGACCTGGATTTGGCCCAGCCCAATCCTACAAAAAAGAAATTATAGCTGCTGCATAAACAAGTGTGAATTTTCACCAAACAGATGAAAGTAAGTACAGAAACTGAGTACAGAAATTATGAAGGGAAGCCAGTTAAATCCCACTCAGCAAGCACATGAGTGATAGTATTATCCACATTGCTGCAGGTATTTTGTAGCAGGTATTGGAACTTTATTCCTATTTAAGGCTGAATAACACTCCTTGTATGTATATACCACATTTTGTTCATTTATTTGTTGATGGTTTGGGTTGTCTCCACTTTTTGGCCATTACAGCACATTATTTTAAGAAATAATTAAATCAACTGGATGCAAAATATGGGAAGCAGTTCTAACAGGATTCTTAAGACTCAATAAATATAGGAACTTAGCGTATTAAATGTGTGGAGAACAGGTATCACAAGTGAAGTGAGGGGTTTAAACACTATCTATGGTTGCTGCTTATTTTGAACTGTAAGTTTGGTTAGGTGTAATAAATTCATATACTTTCATAATACACATTTTCTGGCTAACAAATAATTAAAGTAATTCTTGTCACCTTAATATTTGATGAATTAAAATCTGAGTATAACTGATATTATTTCAACTTTGTTTGAAACAGCTCATAAAATGTGGGAACTTCCACTAGAACTCTCCACTGGAGTTTTAACAAATAAATTCTTCAAAACTCTCTATTTACTTGAAAGGTGGAGGGGGCACAGAAAAAGAAACAGAGAGCTCCCATCTGCTGGTTCACTCCCCGAACACTTGCTGTCTGCAATAACCAGGATTGGGCTGGGCCAAAGGCAGGAGCTGGGCCAAATCCAGGTCTCCCAAGTGGGTTTCAGGAACCCGGCTTCTTGATTCCTCATCGTTGCCTGCGAGGACGTGCATTACCAGGAGTGGAGAGGAGTCAGGGATATGGAATGCAGGCATCTTCACTGCTAGGCTAAACGCCCGCCTTTGCACCAGAATTCCTTTGTGTGTTATGAGAGTAATAAGTCATGACCTGCACTTGAGAAAGGAAGGTCTCCTCAATAAAATAGAGATTTGATAATGTTAAGAGTGACTTAAAATCAGAAACCACATAGTGCCCAAAAAGAAAGAATCATGAGAGGAAAATTTAAAGTTCATACAGCTTAACAAATTTTGAAAATTATAATGCCTCATGGTGATGGCTCAAAGAGTTGGGTCCCTGTCACCTACATGGGAGACCTAGATTACTGAGTCCCCTGCTCCCAGATTTGACCTCTAGCCCAAAATTGTGGCCATTTGTGTGGTAACAGTAGATGAAAGTCGTCTCTCTCTCTCTCTCTCCCTCTCTCTCTCTCTCTCTCACCACCTCTCAAGTAAATGAATTTTTTTATTTTATTTATTTATTTTTTATTTTTTGACAGGCAGAGTGGACAGTGAGAGAGAGAGACAAAGAGAAAGGTCTTCCTTTTGCCATTGGTTCACTCTCCAATGGCCGCCACGGCCGGCGCACCGCGCTGATCCGATGGCAGGAGCCAGGTGCTTCTCCTGGTCTCCTATGCGGGTGCAAGGCCCAAGCACTTGGGCCATCCTCCACTGCACTCCCTGGCCACAGCAGACAGCTGGCCTAGAAGAGGGGCAACTGGGACAGAATCCGGCGCCCCGACCAGGACTAGAACCCGGTGTGCTGGTGTGCCGGCGCCGCAAGGCGGAGGATTAGCTTAGTGAGCTGCGAAGTAAATGAATTTAAAAAAAAAAAAAAAAAAAAAAAAAAAAAAAAAAAAAAAAAAAAACCTCAATTGATTCCTAAAAAAATTACAAAGCCTCAACAGAGTAACAAATTCTATATAAGTGATCTGGAATTTCTCAAAGGAAAATGTATTCAGATCAGTAAGAGAAAAGCTGATAAATGTACAATCAATTCTTAGGCTAATTCTTTTTAAGAATTCCTAAGTTTTTAGGGGCAAAGAAAGTAATTAAAAGGATATATATGGTTACTTCTACATCATATTGAAAATTAATTTGTAAAACTTAGTAAAAAGGGCATTTTTGCCTTTACCCAAACATGTGACCTTAAGCAAATCATTTAACCCTACTGGATTTCAACTTACTCCTCTGAAACACGAGATCATTGCACCAGATGCTCCAGTTGTAAAGCGTCAAAATTCGAAGGAGACCTAGGGATCTTCTGCACTAGTAAAGCTGCTTCAGGAAAGAGCACTTACACCAATATAAATGATAACCAGAAAGACAGTAATGACTTAGGGGTGTTTATCTTGAGAACATCCTCCTAACTCGGAAGGATACTCCAAGGTTATGAAAAGGATTCTCATGCCAGAACAGTCCCGAGTGTCACATTGCTCTTGATTATGATAAGAAACAGAAACACTCAGGAGTCAAGAAAAATACAGGTAGGTGCCAATCTCTCACAAGTCACAGCTTAAAAAGTTACTTTTATAATGACTCAGAATTGAGAAGGTATTTTCTCAGGCAAGTAAGCCCACAACAGAGCTGAAATCCTTTGAATTTGTAACACAGAGATGTACAAAATTATCTCAGTAGTATTACAAGCAGAACAGCAACAAATTAGACTACATTTATCAAAATTACCTTGAATTCCAGTGCCCAAGGAAAGCAAATTGGTTTGTAAGAGCTACTTTGGGAGAGAGTCTGAAAGGAACTGAGGAGCACTTTCAAGATTGCTGACCTGTCACCAATGGGTATCTCCATTACAAACATCTCCCCAAAAGCTGTAGGGCTGTGTTAAGAATTTTTATTTCATTCCCACAAACAGTAAGGTGATGAAACAGAACTTCCCTGGGGTGAGTGGTAAAGTCTGGAGTGAGAAGGGGTTTAGCACAGTGTAGGTTTATGGAAGAGAGCAGTTTGCTGCTGACAGAGGTGACTGGTCACCAGAAGCAAGGGTGTTTAGCACAGTCCATCTGCTGAAGACAGGGAATGGCAGTGAAGGGTCTCAAAAGTTCTATTTGAGCTCCTGAGGCCTTCACTGTGGGTCAGCTTGTTTTTCACAATAGCTGAGTGGGGAGCAGAGGGCTCAGGATGGGTGGGAGGAAGCAGTTAGCTTTGCCCTATTATGTAGGACACATAAGTGAAGGAAACTTGAGTTTGTGGGGTGGTTCTTGTAACCTGAATGCTAATTTTCAGAGGTGTGGTATTTCACAAACATTTCTAGGGAGTCCATTTTGAGAACCTAGTACATTTTCCTTTAGCCTTCCAGAAATAACTGCTATGGTTTCAACTGCCAAAGTGACATAATGGTGAACACATGTGATTCCCAAAAGCATTGTTAAAATTATAGAACCTACACTCAGAGTCCAGAAGGGCTTTTCTGCTTTCCTTTGCCCTACTTGCTTTGCAGGTGAGCTGATGTTAGGAATTCTCTGAAGACACTGAATAATTTATAGTTCACCCATGAGGGTGGAAATAAGGTGGTTAAGAACATGAACTGATACATACTAATAAGTCAATTATATGAGCTGTTAGAGATTCCAGTTTCATAAACTGCATCTCTCTTCAGTCCTATGGTTCTAATAGTGTACCTATTTCTATTACCACAGATACCAGTTCACATCGAAGGAGCACTGATTTGCCAGTCATTGTACTAATGTCCTTATCTCTGATTTAAATTTTTCCTTACAAAGTAGGTACTATTTCAATTTCCAGTTAACAGGTGAGGAACACAGAACTGCAAAGAACTTATATAGTCTAACTCTGGGGTTAGAAGCTTAACCACTATTCTCTATTGCTTCCACAGTCTGACAGAGTCTAAGGAAACTTCCCTTCATGTCTTTAAAGATGCAGCACAATTCTTTATAAAGACCAAAATGTATCTTCTGCTTTGGGAAGGGGAGTAGAATACTTTTCTAAAGCTCATACTTTATCTTTTTCTCAAAAGAAAATAAACAATCAAAGCCCATAGAATGTGGAAGAAACCAATTTTGTTGGAAAACACATTGGGTGTTACATTATGTGTCATTTTTTACATCCAGCTGGGTATGTTAATTCTCTGCAGATCTTAGTAACCCTGAAATTACATGCTGTTTTGACTATTTTAATCCGTAAAAAGCACTGCTGTGATCTCTGAATCATGTATGTTTAAAATAACTGTTTTACCTTAACCAAATATATTCTAGTTAAATTCAAGAACTTAAAGTAACAACACACTGTCCTTTGTTCATGGGAATGACTCTTCCTGAGGCACGTTGTCTGTGGCCAATTGTCCAGTAATAGCCACTGACTGATTTAACTGCCTATATTTGTGAGCCTGTAGCACTGGGTAAGCGGTGGCAAAGAAAGTGCCAGATGGCTGGGACTGTGCTTCAGTCTGTTGTTAGAAATGAAAAGATACCTTGCCTCAAACACATGACCTGGGCTTATTTATGATTCCTGAACTGACTATGATTAGAGATGATATCAGAGACTAGAAAAGAGACAGAGGGGAGGGCATGTGCACAGTAGATTAAGTCACTATTTGCAACACCTGTATCCCATATCAGAGTGCCAGTTGGAGTACCAGCCACTCTACTTTCAATCCAGCATTCCTGCTAATGTGCACCTGGGAAGTAGCAGATGATGGCTCAAGTGCTTGGGCCCCTGCCACCCATGTGGGAGACCCAGATGGAGTTCCAGGCTCCTGGCTGCAATCTGGCCTGGCCCTGGCTTTTGTCAGCATTTGGAGAGTGAACCAACAAATGGAAAAAAATTCTCTCTCTCTCCCTCTCCCTCTCTTTTCTCTCTCCTTCCCTCTTACCCTCCCTCCCCTTCTCTCAGCCTTTCAAGAAAATGGAAGTAATAAATAAACATTCAACATATTTTTTTAAAAGGAAAAACAATGAGAACATTTCCAGAACTCAATATAGTTTCAGACCTCTGGGTGGACCCTTAAATGTAGAAAAAACGAGGAAGTACTTCATCATTATTCATGCCTGAAGTAGCACAAATAAAAGAAGTGCTTTTATGCTCAAAGAGAACAGTTGATTTTTAAAAGCCCCATGAGTACTTCCTATTTATTTAATAGCTTTGAACTAAAACCTAAACAAAAAAAAAATGATTAAAATGATATACTTCAAGATAGAAAAATCATGGTGATTATTTAGGAAGACAAAAAACCTTGGATCACCAATAGAAAAAAATAAGAAATCAAATTTTAAAACAATTAAAATTCTGAGTAGACAGCCACTAAAGAGCGAAAACACAAAATTATTTCACTTGTGCAAAAATGTAGCCAACTGATGTTATTATTCAGTTTTCCTTCCAAAACCCAAAAGCTAACTTATTTTTGAAAAGAGAGTAGTATGGATAATATATGTAAGGAATATACTCTTTTAACATAGCTTTGTATGGTTTCCTAGTATGATTTACATGTGTTTAGGGAAATTCAATTAATGTAATAAAGCAGATCAACAAAATGAAAAGTAAAAGCTACACGATAATTTCATATAATCATATAATAGGCTTAGAAAAGATATGTGAAAAGATCCATTACTCTTTCATGATGAAAAAACACTCAACAAACTAGGAATATAAGGGAATGAAAACTGCATCTGTGGAAAAACCCAAGCTAACATCATACTTAATGGTGAAGGCTAAAGATCAGGAACAAGACAAGCGTATCCACTCTTGCCAACTCCATCAACATTGTATTAGAGGTGCAACTGTCAAGTCAACTCAGCACCTCCCCACTCCCGAAAAAAACATAAATAAAGTAAAATGCATCCACATTGGAAAGGACAAAGTCAAACTATATGTGCAGTAGACATGACTTTCTATATAGAAAATTGCTAAGAATCCATTAAAATACATCTAGAACAAGTTCAGCAAGGTTGCAGGATACAAGAACAATATAAAGATATTAGTTGTACAATCATGTGATACGCAATGGTATTTTGGTAAATGATGGACCACATGTACAATGGTAGGTCCATAAAATTGTAGTGTAAATAAAATGTCCCACTGCCTAGTCCTTGTAACCATCATAATATTGTAGCACAATGTGGTACTCACATGTCTGTAATGATCATGATGTAAAAAAACTAGGATAAATTATTATCCTTGAAAATTGAGAAAATAACTTAAATAAATCTGGCGGTAAAATATGAACTACCAGAGTATGCATAGCCTTTAAAAGTCTTTTATTTCATAAATAATGATAATTGAAATAATAATCCTAAAAGCAGATTTGACTTTCTAGTTGTCTTCTCCATTAAGTTTGATTTCACAATAATAAAAAAGGCAATCTCAGCTTTCATAATGATTTCCTTGCTTCTAAGCATAAGTGGCTTGGATAAGAGCAGCATTCCAACAAAGATTTCACAGATGTCTCCTTTTTTGTTCTTTTAACAGTGCACAGAAAAATAACTTTTAGAAAATAACTACTGCAATAACCAAAAGCATTTCAGAAACAGCAGTTTTAAGCTTTATTCAGTATATCCTCTGCAGACATTTTTTAGAGCACCAGAAGTGGCTTTGATGCTACTCTCACAGGTGGAAGCACTGTATTTGATATTGAGCACAATTTTAACCAAATTGTGAATACTTTAGACAATAGATCAACTGTTGATATCGGAACTGGACACTTCCTGTATGAAACCACACATTTGTGTAACTTCAACCCAATTACCATTTTCACTGCAGTGGATAAATTTGCTAATATATGTTCTCTTTTTGAAAATATCAGTTCTATGCTATTTTATTCTGAATCAGTAAATCGAAACTCAGATTGGTAAGAACAGGTATCTTGGTACATTGAGTGGCTTAACAGACTCTGTTATAATCAGTTACTGTGGGAAAGAAAGACTGTCAAATTGAAAGAGGCAACCATTTAGTCAGTAATAACACAAACAAATGTTAAATTAAATGCAAAATTATCATTTTTAAATGCTAGATAATACATTAATGGCTCAAAAGAAATTCTAGAGTTACCTGAAACGTTCAACAATTCCTTTCTTTATTTAGTTAAGTTGAAAAATTCCTCACTGGCCTAATTCATATGGCTCAAGTACATCAAAAGATGAGGGTCAACTGGCAATATCTTAAGAATTTGGTAAGATGTAAAGAAATTTAGCCAAATGGGTATATATAAGCTCTTTAATTTTTATAATTAAAAAAGTGCATGCTAATTATAAAATAGAAAAGGCAGTATAATTCAAAGGAAAGAAATGAATTATGAATCAGATCAACTGCACTTATCCAGTCAAAAAATACTTGAGCCAATATAGTATAGTATATATTACCAACACATAACATATAAAATAAAAGTAATACCTACTAAAGTATTTTCTAACTGGACATACATTATGTAATGAGAAAGTAATCAAGCTACCAGACTCCATTGGAAAAATGATTTTGACAAGATTTTTATTCCTCAAAAGCTTTTAGAAAAAATATTTTCTCATAGAATTGGAAGAAAAGTTTGGGATAGATAATAAATTATCCAGACTAGATTTTTGTTAAAGTTTCTAAAAAGAATGACTAATATTGGTCAATATTTTTATAAATGTCAATTTTACCTAAAACCTGCTAAGTATAAAACAAATTTCAGAAAGATTTCAAGTATGAAGAAGTAGACTGAAAAACCAAATAACACTTTCTGAAGACAGGAGTGTAGTGTAGTTCTATAGCCACAATGATTTTTTTTTTCTTTAAAGATTTATGTATTCATTTGAAGGGTAGGGTAGAGAGGGAGATATCTTCCATCAATTTGCTAACTCTCCAAATGCCTGCAACAAATAGAACTGGGCCAGGCTAACGTCAGGAGTCAGGAACTTCCTCTGGGTCTCCCACATGAGCTGTAGAAACCCAAGTAATTGAGTTATCTTCTGTTGCTTTCCCAGGTGCATTAGCCAGAAACTGAACTGAGGACAGAGTAGGTGGGACCTGAACCAGCACTCTGATATGGGATATAAGCCTCTCAAATCATGGCTTAACCTGCTTAACCCACCACACATAGCACAATGTTCAATAATAACTTCCCTGGTTGAAAACTATGTCAAATTTGATTTTAGAATACTGTATACAACCCAGTATGTTATGCTTTGAGAAATGAAAGGGAAGAATGAAGGCAGCATTGACAATATATTGTTCTGATATGAAACTGTATTTTTTAAAAATGTGGTTTTTTTTAAGTTTTTTTTTTTTTTTTTTTTTTTTTTTTTTTTTTTTTTTTTTTTTTTTTTTAACGATGCCACGGCCAGCACTGCGCCAATCCAAAGCCAGGAGCCAGGTGCTTCCTCCTGGTCTCCCATGTGGGTGCAGGGGCCCAAGCACCTGGGCCATCCTCCACTGCCCTCTTGGGCCACAGCAGAGAGCTGGACTGGAAGAGAAGCAACCAGGACTAGAACCAGTGCCCATATTGGGTGCCGGCGCCGCAGGCAGAGGATTAACGGAATGAGCCACAACGCCGGCCCCTTAAAAAATGAATTTTTTTTTTTCCCCCAGAGTGTCTTGGCTTTCCATGCCTGAAATACTCTCATGGGCATTTAAGCCGGATCCGCATGCCTTAAGGGCTGATTATGAGGCCAGAGTGCTGTTTAGGACATTTGCCATTCTATGGGTCTGCTGTGTATCTCACTTCCCATGTTGGATCATTCTCTCCCTTTTTGATTCTATCAGCTAGTATTTGCAGACACTATTCTTGTTTATGTGATCCCTTTGGTTCTTAGTCCTATCATTATGATCAATTGTGAACAGAAATTGATCACTGGGACTAGTGAGATGGCATTGGTACATACCACCTCGATGGGATTGAATTCAAATCCCCTGGTATGTTTCTAACTCCACCATTTGAGATCCCCGTGAAAGAATGGGTCATCAAAGAAGGAGGTACCTTTCTCTGAAGGGAGGAGAGAACTTCCACTTTGACCATGGCCTTGTCTAAATATGATCAGAGTCAGTGAACTCAGGGGGCTTCCATAGCCTTGGCAGCTCATGACAAGAGCCTAGGGTGATTACTGATGCCATAAACAAGAGTGTCAATTTGTTAAGTCAACAACAGGAGTCACTGTGCACTTATTTCTCATGTAGGATCTTTGTCCTTAGTGTGCTGTACATTGAGATTTAATGCTATAACTAGTACTCAAACAGTATTTTTCACTTTATGTTTCTGTGTGGGAGCAAACTGTTGAAATCTTTACTTAATGTATGCTAAACTGATCTTCTGTATATAAAGAGAATCGAAAATGAATCTTGATGTGAATGGAAGGGGAGAGGGAGTGGATAAGGGGCGGGTTGCGGGTGGGAGGGACGTTATGGGGGGAAGCCATTGTAATCCATATTCTGTACTTTGGAAATTTATATTCATTAAATAAAAGTTTAAAAAAATGAATTTTTTAGAAAGGCAGAGTAACAGAAAGAGCAAGACAAATGGGGAGGGGGAGAGAAAGAGAGAGAGAGAGAGAGAGAGAGAGAGAGAGAGAGAGAATAAATATCTCTCATTTGCTGAATCATTCTCCAAATGTCCACAACAGCTGGGGTTGGGGTTTAGCCAGGCCAAAGTCCAGAGCTGGCAACTCAATCCAAGTCTTCCATGTTGAGGGCAGGGAACCAATTACTCAGCTGTTACCTGCTACCTCCCAGGGTGCGCATTAGCAGGAAGCTAGAATCAGAGTGGAGCTGAGACTTAAACCCAGGCTCTTCGATATCGATGTGGGTGTCCCAAGTGGCCTATAAAGCAACACACCAAATGCCCCCTCCTCGACCTGTAACAGTATTTAATAATCAGTGCCTAAAAATGTGTCTGCTTCCTTTCATTCAACTCATATTTCTGAGCAGCTACCCTATGCCAGACACTGTTTTCAGCACTGGAAAGGATAAATAATCAACAAAATTAGGTGAAACACATTCTATAGCACTAGATATTAGTGATAAGAACAATAACACAAATAAGCAGAAAAGGTAGACACAAAATGTTGGTGTGGGGAAATTACCATTTTTTTTTTTTTCAAAGCAGTTAGAAAGGCCTTCATGACATGACATGTGAACACCAGGTACGTGTGTGTGTGTGTGTAGGGGGCTTGTTCCAGGCCAGCACAGCAGTGCAAAGGTTCTGAGGCAGCAGAGTAAAGAGCCAGGGGAGAGTGCAGCTGTAGCAGTGTGAGAAAAGCAAATGGGAAGAAGAGAGGGCAGACGGCAATAGAGACCAGACTGTGTAGGAACTTGAAGTTAACAAAAACTTTGGCATTTCCTACTTTTGATCTGCCTTATATTTAAAAAGAATCATTATACCCTTTATACAGCTGAGAATATATGGATGAGACATGAAGATGGGAAAAGACGGGTAGAATTTATTTCAGTAATCTAGGTAAGAGCTAATAGTGGTTTGGACCTGGTGGTGGTGAAGGAGGGGAAAAACTGATAGAATTTGGGTAAACCTGAAGATAAAGGCAACAGAATTTGCTGATGGCTTGCCTGTAGATTTCAGAGGTAGAGTGGAGTCAGTATAATTTCTAAAGATTTGGTCTGAACAACTGCAAACATAATTTTATTATTTGAATTTTACAGAAAAGGTAAACAGGTATTATTCCAAAGCTCAGTCTTTCCACAATAACCCAGTATCTTAGGGAAAAGGAAACTGGAATTATATGCAAAGAGCATCTCCTACATGGATGATATACACTTCACTGTACAAATGAAGGTTAAGAAGACATTTTCTTTAAATAAGTGTTAACAACTCTCTAAATTGTGAAATTTATTGTGTGCTACAGACCAAACTGTCTTTCTCACAAAACAAAGAAACAAACAGATGAAAGTTTATGCTGAAGCTCCAACTTCCAACCTGATGGTATTTGGAGATGGGACCTTCAGAAAGTAATTAGGATTTGATGAAGTCATAGCATGGGGGCCCTTGTGAGGCCATAAGAAGACAAAGAGAAAGACATATTCATTTTTTCCTCTCTCTTTCTCTCTCTCTGTCATCTGCAGACCCAGGAAGAAGGCAGCCATCTGCAAATCTGAAAGGGGGCCCCCACCAGGAACCAACTGGTTGGCATCTTGATCTTGGACTTTCCAGAACTGCATAAGTCACCTGTCTATGGTATTTTATTATAATGGATGAACTAAGGCATTGGCCAGTGACATGGCACAGACTGAAAATATTAAAAGGCGGTAACAGGATAAGGAATCTATGGATGACTGAATACTACTGGGTTAGGTAAGGATGTCAGGGACATGGTACATCTCCACACTCTCAGGCTGGTGGCATGATACATTCTCTGTGGAACTTCCCTGGAAACTGGTATGTGATGATGTGACCTGGAAAACAGACTTTAAGTTTAGACATGAGACTACTGTTCAGCTTTGATTTCCTTTCAAATGTTTTAAATCAAAACCTGAAAAAGTAAGCCGGCGCCGTGGCTCAATAGGCTAATCCTCCACCTTGCGGCGCCGGCACACCGGGTTCTAGTCCCGGTCGGGGCGCCGGATTCTGTCCCGGTTGCCCCTCTTCCAGGCCAGCTCTCTGCTATGGCCAGGGAGTGCAGTGGAGGATGGCCCAGGTGCTTGGGCCCTGCACCCCATGGGAGACCAGGAAAAGCACCTGGATCCTGGCTCCTGCCATCGGATCAGCGCGGTGCGCCGGCTGCAGCGGCGGCCATTGGAGGGTGAACCAACGGCAAAGGAAGACCTTTCTCTCTCTGTCTCTCTCTCTCACTGTCCACTCTGCCTGTCCAAAAAAAAAAAAAAAAAAAAAATTAAAAACCTGAAAAAGTAACCACCATGTTGTAGCTGCCATTCAAAAACTAAAGTTATTTTTAAGCATACAGAAAGAGCTATGTTTTGTACATTTAATATATATCTGTAGTTTTCCATTAGTTTTTCCTAGAATAAGGGTTAGTAGACTCCGAGAAGTGTATGTTCTGTCTTGCTATCTTTTTCTACTTGTGTAAATGAGCTATGGCGTGCTAACTCCTGGGGGTTAGTTCTCGTAAATCTCCCCCTTCCTGACATCCCAATTTCCACGGAAGGCATTTACATTCTTCTTCCTGGTCATCTTGACCCAGCTCCATCCCCTCCTTCAGCTCTATCAGAACAGTTGCCAATAGTAAGGAATACGAACTCCACAGTAAGCCTTGGGTTGTAACACCTCTGCTTTTCACTCTCAATGCTAACAGTCTGGAGATGACTCTGGTCACAATTTCAGCAATGCTTCTGAATGCATCTCTCCTGCAGTCTCTCACGGCAGCTCATCTGACCTGCGGAAGCCCACTTCATTTCGTAATATGGCTCTGTTCCTGTCACTCTTGATCAAAATTATACAGTGGCTTTACAGCGACAGCAGAATTAAATATGCATTTTTCCATCTAACTTTCAAGGCCTTCCACAATGTGGGCTCATGTAGCCTTTTCAGTCTCATCTCTTACCACTTCCTTTACAAAGTAACTTTAACACTAGCACAACCAATCACCCTTCCTAAACCTGATTATGTTTTAATGGCTCTGCACCTTGGCTCACACAAAACCTTTCCCTCTTGTCTCTCAAAAGTCAGCCTTTCCTTTAAGAACTATTTCAAATGCAACTTCTTCTAAGAAGCTTTTCTCCTGAGGTCTCTGATCAATATGATCACTACCTGCAAAGAACCCTGCACAGCACTTACTGCGGTCCACAGGCAGGCACCTTTCTTCCATCAGCAGTGGTTTCTAAGCCCCTAGAAAGTCACAGCTGGACTTCTGCTCATCTCGAACCCGCGTGGCAGTGACACTGGGCCTTAAACACAGTAGAACTCGATGTTAAGAAACAGAGGTCTTCATAGAGACTGTTCCCAGACTACACCATTAGAAAAGCCACAAGCTACCCCTTTTCACTCAGGATATCAGTGGAGACAAATGGCTATTATAGTATCTTCCTGACCTCTCTTGTTTCTGCTTTTTAGAAGTCATATTTTTGTGTTAAGAATAATCATGATTAGCATGGGAAGAGAGGATCAGTCTAGTCTGTTCCTCCCTCACCACTCAGTGAGTAACAGCAATATGAGATGTTGTGTTTGAATGCGAAGGAGAAAGGAAATGGAGTTTTCAATGGGGAAAAGCTTCACAAAAGAAAAACCTGTTTCATAAAAGCAGTCTGAAAAATCTTTCAGCTGAACATCAAGATTAAGAAAAATCAATAAAAGCTTTGACATCAGAACCATGTGAAAAGCATTTTAGGCTTGATGGCAAAATATAAGGCTCTTGGCTTTAATACATAAAATCTTCCTCCAGCAACCACAGATGCAATTCAACATTCAGGAGCCTCTATGGCCCCCAAATATGCTTCACACAAATTGCTTATTGCACAGATAGGGACAGTCAAGATTCAAAGGGCCAGCATTTTCAAAAGGCCTTCTACCAAGGCTGTAATTAGTTGTTCAGGCAAAAACTGCACACACGTCTAATTGCACACACAATTGGCTCATTGTATCTTCAAAACAAAGGGTAAAGGGTTAATTGTATCCACATCTGGTCACAAAGAGAGGTTGTCCTTTGAAAATATGACACTACATTTACAAGAAAATTTGCATTAAACAACCATCCCTATTACTACTAATAATTATAATAATACCACATGCTTACAAATTAATACCTTTCATGCTGATCCTGAAAACACTTTACAAACATTAATTAATCTCACAATACTCCTAGGAGGTATGAAAGGTGATTATCCCAACGGTGTCAATGAAGAAATACAGCAAAGTTGGGCTAATTGTCAAAAAGCCACAAAGGGAATCAGAGCTCCCAAACCCCTGGCTCTCAACACTGGCTCAGGTCACAGGGAGGTTTAGGAGGACCTCAGTTCACATAATCCACAAAAATAAACCCAAACAACACAACCCGGAATAACCCACTTTCAGAACGATGGAAATTGGCCTATGACTTACAGACCACTACAACTTCTTTTACTCAAAGAGACACACAGAGACAGTCATGCAAATGGAGCTACCAAATAGAACTTCTTTGTTCCTTAATTTGATTTTTATGGTCAAGTAGTCCAGATAATTTTAAAAAGTACATTACATGATATATCATCATGAATGAGACTTTCATAAATATGCAAGAACAAGTGTCTGCAGGAGATGTCCTGGAGATAAGAGCTGTGGCATGAGGGCTGAATTTAAAGACGTGAGGTGAGGGCCTGAAACAGAGTGGAACGAGCATGCTCTAAATTCTAACTGCTGTGTATTTCCATCAAATTACTAGTTAGAAGCATGCAGTTTCTACCAGCCCAGAATATCTAACTTAATACAAATAATTTTCCTCATAAAGGAACAGCACATCTTTAGTATTTGGTGTAACCTTATCTTCTTTTCGAATGAGAGATATGGGAATTACTACCTAACAACAAAATACACATTTTATTTACTGATTTATTTTTATAATAAAAGCAAGAGTCTTACAGCCATATAAGGAGAGGTTTGGGTGATCTGCTTATATATCAGAAGGAATGACAAATTCTCTATGCAGATACTGACAAAGATGTGGGGACCTAAACATACGTCATTGTGACTCAATTCAGTTCACTTATCCAGTGAAGACACAATGATGAACAAGACAATGTTCCTGCTTTCATGAAACTTAAGGTCTTGCATTTATGTTCACTCAAGCACTACTATATTGCTTCTGACCATGATTTCACAGCAATATCTGACAGAAAATAAAGCACTGAAATTGAAAGTGGGAGAAGAAAAGCAGAACTAAAACATGCTGCAGATAAGAATCAACATGAGGAGGTGTCTATGCTTCAGGGTTGGCTCAATACTTGTCCCTCAGAGCAAAAAAAAAAAAAAAAAAGAAAGATATGTTTAAAGAAGGAGGAAGAAGGCAAAAAGACACCAATATATACAATATAATATTTTGCCTTACAGAGGTAAAGATCAGTATCATAAGGGAGTGCTGACTTCTCATGGGAGAGGCTGGGAAGGCTCCAGGGAAAACAGTCACATTCTGGGCTGGGCTGGACTGGCAGGGCTGATGGCCACAGAGGCTGCTACCAAAAGGGTACTCCATACCAACACACAGCCGGCCACGGCTAGTTCAGCAAATGGCCAGTAGATTCTACCGTGGTATACACAGTCTCTCAGGATCAGGGCAAGAGCTGCAGGCCCACTCACAAAGTCTGTGAAGCAACAGATAACACTGGAGATTTCTGAGGGAAAGAGGAGAAGGTAACACAATGCCCCCCCCCCTTTTTTTTTAAGTAGAAAACTGTAGTGCTGTGTAAAGAAGAGACGAGGAAGGAAGGTCAGGCAGGAGGCTCTTCAATAAATCAATAAGAGATGATGAGGGCCTGATCTCTGGTCCTGGCACAGAAGAGGTAAAGGAAAATAGAAGTCTTGAACAGGACTTGGTGAATAATTAAATGTGAGGAAAAGGATGAGTCACATGACACTTGAGGCTGCCTCGCCTCTAAATCCTACATGGCCAAAAAGATCCAGAAGGCTGATACTGAGTGTTTCTTCAGGTAAAAATAACAGATACTACACCTTTTTGCCATAAATATTTTCTAACAAACAAAAGGATACAAAACTGTTTTTTAAAATGCTCAAGCATGGTAATTGGTAATTATATCAGAATATGAAATGGGTCTTTTTTTTTTTTTTTAAGATTTACTTATTTATTTGAAAGTCTGAGTTACACAGAGAGAGGAGAGGCAGAGACAGAGAAAGGTCTTCCCACCCGATGGTTCACTCCCTAATTGGCCGCAATGGCCGGAGAGCTGTGCCGTTCTGAAGCCAGGAGCCAGGAGCCTCTTCTGGGTCTCCCACGTGGGTGCAGGGGGCCCAAGGACTTGGACCATCTTGTACTGCTTTCCCAGGCCACATCAGTGAGCTGGATCAGAAGTGGAGCAGCCGGGTCTTGAACCGGCGCCCATGTGGGATGCTGGTGCTTCAGGCCAGGGCGTTAACCTGCTGCGCCACAGCGCCGGCCCCAAAATGGGTTTTTCTTTAAAATAAAAATAAAATATGATCCTTCAACCAGTTCCCATGGTGTAAGATCTAAAGCACTTTGGTTATAGTTCTAGCTCAGGTTTCAACACTTTCCTTTTCCTGTTCATTTATACTTACAAAAAGTAAAATGAGTTTTAATTTTTTTCCCCAGATATTCAAATGATTTTGCCCTCATGAAGTATCTTATAGCTCCCTCCTACATCACCAAGGATAGCACAAAACAATGATCAAGCTAGATGTTTAAGAATTACTTGCTGAATGAATAAATTAAAAAATTAAGGGCCAGCAGAAATCAACTTTTCCCTAAACCGCTAGACAGCTACTGCTGTAGGCACTAGATTATGTTGAATGCAAGCATGCAAATGATTGTTACTGTTCAACCACAATTCACAATATTCATCAGGAAAGATATATTTCCTAAAATTTTTATTTTTATCATCAAATTTGTTGTTAACCAAGGCCAAGAAGTCCTTGCTAATGCTAAGAATTGCTAGAGAAAGAACATGTATAAGAAAATGCCTGAAGGCCGGTGCT
The DNA here is from genome assembly GCF_051225735.1 of Oryctolagus cuniculus. Taxonomy (NCBI): domain Eukaryota; kingdom Metazoa; phylum Chordata; class Mammalia; order Lagomorpha; family Leporidae; genus Oryctolagus; species Oryctolagus cuniculus. The sequence goes on from NC_142882.1 coordinate 74,297,997, forward strand.
GCAGCTCAATAGGCTAATTCTCCGCCTGCGGCACCGACACACCGGGTTCTAGTCCCAGCTGGGGCGCCGGATTCTGTCCTGGTTGCCCCTCTTCCAGGCCAGCTCTCTGCTGTGGCCCGGGAGTACAGTGGAGGATGGCCCAGGTCCTTGGGCACTGCAACCGCATGGGAGACCAGGAGAAGCAACTGGATCCTGGCTTCAGATCAGCACGGTGCGCCAGCCGCAGCATTCTGGCCACAGCAGCCATTGGGGGGTGAACCAACGGAAAAAGGAAGACCTTTCTCTCTGTCTCTCTCTCTCCCACTGTCCACTCTGCCTGTCAAAAAAAAAAAAAAAAAAAAAAGAAAAAGAAAAAGAAAGAAAGAAAATGCCTGAGATATATTGCAGCACACTTATAACATTTCCTTAGAAAGCATCTGACTATATGGTTAATATTACATAATTTAAAAAATTTAAAAATTAAATGATTATATAGATAACATTAGAAGTGTTATCTATAATAACAGTGTCCTATCTTTATGATTTGAAGGAAACTTATTGCTTTTTATCTACCTTATATTAAAGGTATCATTATCAGTGACCGCTGATCATAGACGAAACAGAGGGCAAACTTTCAGATTTAGTATTCAAAGCTTCCAGAGCTTCATGGATAAAAAGAGAAGGAAGGAAAAAACAAAGGCAGGTAGGTAGAAGGCAGGACAGGTCAGAGGCTGTCTTCCCTTTCTCAGGTTTAAAGTCTTTATGGAAGTTCTTAGTCCCTGCATGTACAAGGGAGTGTGTGCACACACAGAGGTCAGCAGGGATAGGTCCTTAAGGATGGGTGTAGCCACAGACAGCCCAGGATCAGGGGCTCTGCGAAGGCTGAGGCAGAGCTGAATCCCTCCAGTTATGATGCAGTGACAAGGGAGCTAAGTGCTTTTGTACTGAGTCTGACAGATACGAACTCCAGTTTGAGCCAAATCAGGTATATGCTCTGTACAAGGCATTTCATGTCGGCATTGGGAGTCATACAGAAAGAAATCTCCCAACCACTGTTCTACTCCCCAAATGTCTGCAATAGCCAGGTCTCCCCTGTAGATGGCAGGGACCCCAGTACTTCAGCCATCACTGGCTGCCTCCAAGAATGTGCATTAGCAGGAAGATGGATCAGAAGTGGAGAAGCCAGGGCTCAAGCCAGCATGCCGAAATAAAATCCTTTGCACCACAATGAATGGTGGGATCTAAAAGAGAAAAAGCTAGCTGAATTAAGAACTGTTTATCTTTTTTATAGCATTTTGGCTTTAATTTGGCAATAGATAATGTTATTAGCTACTTATGAAGCACATCAATATAAAAATGTGAGCTTCAAAGATTAGAAAGTTCTAAAAAATTTTCCAGTAACATTGGGATCTCAAATTTTAAATATTATGCCCTGTTTAAAAGGTCAAGGAGAAGGGGTCACTCCTAATTAATAAAACAGACTATTAACACTTTAAAGGAGAAAGAAACAATGCTCATTGATATGTTCTAAGTACTATAACCTCAAAGGTAAGTATTTCTAAAAATGTAAACAGTCCACAAGAATACAGGGGCATAAAACATTTCTAAAGTTATACTATTAAAATATTTTTCAAACAAAGCACTTTCATAAATAAAAGAAAACAACAAAAAACGTTTTTCATGTTCATGGAGGGCTTACTAACATGCCCTCAACTGACAAAGAGGAGCAGTGGCATGCTTGAATCCAGCACAAGGTGGAAAGTCCAAGTGTGCAAACCTGGGAAATGTGCTTTCACACTAGGCACTATGGCTATTTTTAATGTATGTCAGGCTTATTTTTACTACTTGCAGAGCTGCTTCCTCATTAAGGCCCACACAGATATAAACTGTGAGCTCCTTATGGTGGTGGGGGGGGGGATACAGACCTCCACCTTGCATGCATATCAGCTGAAGAGAAAAGAGCCCTTATTCATCAAATTTAAAAAGCACTCTCTCATTTCATGCTAATTGTATGGTCCTTTGCATGATACACAAAAGATTGCCTACCATGAAAAGGCATTAAAAAGAAACTACCAGTCTCAGGATTTTTTTGGAACAAGATTAGCTTAATACTTTTTCTTAGAGAAAGTAGATGACTAATTCTAGTATTACATTTATCTTCACAGAATGACCTTTGCAGATTTCACTTTATCAACGTTTATTCAACAGCTTCTCTCTGCCTCATATAATGTGATTTCATTCTACTAATCTCAGTGCTCAACAATTCATAAGTTTTAAATAAAGTATGCACAGATTTTATAATTGTTTTATCCATAATGGAAAACAGTGACAGTCTACTGGAAAAGAAAGGCTGATTGTTAATAAATACTAGCTTCCCAGTTCCCACAATGTGTAGGTTCTGCTTTGATGGGTGTTTTATAAAAACACAGAATCAAAATCTCATTTTTATAATATTACCAGGAATAATATGTAATAATACAAGTAGCAGAATATTATTCTGGAGTCATGAACCAGATGATAAATTTATGGCATATAATGTATGGTATAACATATGAGTTGGATCTCTGAAAAATAGTATTAATTTAAATTTATGTTATCATAAACACCAACTGAATATTAACAACCATGTAAAAGACCATCAGGGAAAGATGTGGAAAGCAGAAAGCAGTAGGAATAATTCACTCATTGTACTGCACAACAACAAAGTGGCACTACGCCTTCCAGAACTATCTATGGATTACTATCACTAAACGCAATCAGGGCTAAACTAAAACTATTACATGGGCATTGTCCAATAAAACTGTAAAGCAAGACACATGTAATTTTAAATTTTCTCATAATCACATGAAGAAAGTTAACAGAACAGGTAAAAAGAATTTTAATACTCTATTTTTAATCCAGTAAATGAAAAATATTATTATGGTAGCATCAGTATGATTTATAATCTTGTTTTCATATAAAGTCTTTGAAATCCAGTATGTATTTTACCTCTGAATTTAGACTAAACACATTCAATAGCCACATGTGGCAAGCAGCAACTGCTTCCGGTGCAGTTAAAATTTCACACATATGCACAAAAAGCCAAAAGCCTTGCTTTAATTACTCCCTAATGTTTTCCTGTGAGTCAGATGTCAAGCCACTAGTGAGGTTACTTGTTCTTTTGTGTTAAAAAACACAGCAGGCTAGAAAGTACAGAAAGCTGTATCACTAAAACCAGCTGAATCCAAAAAAGGACCATGCTTCATTTTCATTAATAACAAATATTTATATATCAAATTATTTGTTTATCTCTTGGCCACTTTGTGATTCTGCCATGAAATTTAGAAATTTTACTTTCCCTTCTGAGGGTCAAACTACTAGCTACATCACCCAACGGTCACTGAAATATTTAAATTTTCACTATTTGGAAAAAATAATGCTTCAAAGTAGTAAAATAAGTAATTCCTAAATCCAAAGTGATTTTAGACTATTTGGTAAGAATAGGGGATTTTCCTCATGAAAAGAGTTTGAAAAAAATCAAGGAAAGAATAACAAAATACAAATGAGTAGCAAAATATACTAAATTCCAGGCTAACAAGCTCTCCTTTTCCCTATGGTAACAACAAAAGACACAACTCAAGAGCTTTGCAGTTTAACTGAAAATTGGTCATTCTGAAGAGCTGAAGCAGAGGTGGTCATAGGCAAGAAAATCAGTGACACAAGGGAGTCAGATTTAATCCTGAAATATGAATATCCAAATTTTAAAAGATATAGAATTTTTTAAAAAGTGAATGCTAGTTCACTTTTTCCTCTTCATTTGTTGTTAGGAAATTTCAATTTTAAGTTTGGGTTCTGAATGGACTGACCCTTTCAAGCAAAAAGTACAAAACCAAAAAGTTAGTACACTAAATATCCAAAAAGCTCTTAATATAAAATACCCAACCACTTACAATGAGATCAGTATAGTTAAACATGTCAGAAAAATGAAATCAATTCTACATCATCATGGTTTAATCTGTAATTTATTTACAGTATAATCTGTAATTCTCATATCATCCTCAGGCCTCATACCCTCTGGATAACCATCTTTCTGAATTACTGACTCCTTAACACTTGATTGAAAAAGATGGTGGCATGGTTAATTGATTCATTTGGCTAATTGATGGTTAGTCCTGTGATGCCCTAAAATTTGTGTGAGTGACAATTACTCCTAAAACACACAGTTGTAACCTTCAATCCTACAGTTCAACTATGGTTAACTTTCTCGTTTTTGGGCAAGAAAATCCTGCTATCTGGGGACAAAACACATACAAAGTGACGATTATAAATCAATGCTTAAAAAGAAGAAAAAGGCCATTTGATTTATTTAAAAATAACAGTTAAAATGTGTTTCAGTCAAGAACAGATGCCAAAATAATCAAGAATGGGGAAAAAATTCCAAAACACAACTGGGTTTAAGGAATGGCCTAACACCTAATCAATACAAAATCAGTGTGGCAGGTTAAACTGTACAAGAGAGTAAGAGTCACTTTAGGATTTGGATGTAAGCATTATCAATCAGCTAGCATAATGAGAATGATTAAAAATAGATTGGAAAACTAAAAAAAAAATTGTCAAGAACCTTGGGAGAATAATTCAGTTCAAGTAGCTGAAGCAACTTTACAAATATATTCCCATTATTCTAGCCTTGAAAATTAAGTAACTTATCCAAAGTTAGACTTCTTCTGGGCTGCAAGAACTAAACAAGTTATTCTGTCTTTGGTCTAATCTAAGACAGCCGGCAGACATTAAACACTTATGGAGTGGCTGATACACACCATGCACAGTGGTAGGCACAAGAACCAGTGATGAGCCAACCCGATTGGCTTCAGGATGCTCCAGGGCAGGATATAAGAAAGCAGGACACAGTCATGTACAAGGTACTAAGGGAACTGAAGAGAGGACTCTACTGTGTCTAAGGGAGGCAAAGATGGCATCAAAGATGAAAGGTACTTGGGCAGAGGTTTGAAGGATGAAGATGAATTTGTTAACTGAATATGGAATAAAGAAAGCTCTCCAGGAAAGAGAGAGAAATTACATGAACAAACTCTTAGTGGAAAGTTTATGTTTAAGATATGTTAGGATTCCTGCCTCCAAATAGAATGTAGCCATTACCAATGATGGGTATTTTTCTTGATTTGTCCTCCACTCTACATGGATGTTTACTATTGGATAAAGTGCTTCAAAAAGCAAAACAGATTCATAGCTATTTCAGAGATTACTTGCTGTCTACCCAGTATTCATTCTCCCTCACATTCTGATTTTCTTAGTGTTTACAAAGTACTAAAAACATTTCCCATGTCACCTGGCCATGCAACAGAGTACGGCTGTTCAAACTCTGTTAGAGATCTGTGCAGGTTTCCAGACCTAGGAACTTTTCTTTGCTGTTTTCCCCCTTTCAGCTTCCTGGAAAAATAGTTGTGATAACTGGAGGTTCAATAACTATCTTGTTGCTATAAGGAAAAGAGATTCATAGGACCTGGGCCTTGACACCCCTGAGCCTCTGAATCAATTCTTTAATTGCCCGCCACCAGACTGCTCACCATTTTTCTTATGGAAAAATAAAGCCCCAAGTTAAAGCACTGTGCATCAAAGTCTCTAACTCTCAGATGAGCACAATTCCTATCTAAATTAATGCTTTCCATCTCACACTGTATGATTTTTCAAGCAATTAATCATAATTTCCTTACAATTTTAAAAGAAACTAAGTGTCTAGTGTATATCAGATTCTGTGTAAATAGGTATATAAATAATACATATTGATTCACATAATTCTTACAGCAATATTATATATGTATTGACATTCCCATTTTATAGCAAAAGAACATTAAGATCTAAAGTCTAACTACTTTGTTATCAGACACAATTGGAGCCCGAAGCTTGCCTTCTTCATGCTACAGTGTGTGTTCTGTGGATCTGCTACAGTGAGGAATCATCATTACTCCAATATCTCTAAGTTAGGTAGCCACCTTTTCTATATTTTCTGTACTGACAACTAAAATCTGACTGGCAACTCACCTAAAATATATACAGTAGTCCCCCTTTAGGCACAGATTTACATTTCTCAGTTACCCAACTGCTGTCCAGAATTACTAAGTGAAAATTTCCAGAAATAATTATTTCACAAGCTTTAAATAGCTTTTACTATAGCATATTATAAGCATTTTTATTTATTTTTTTTTTATTTGACAGGTAGAGAGAAAGAGACAGAGAAAGGTCTTCCTTCCGTTGGTTCACTCTCCAAATGGCCGCTACGGCTGGCGCTGCGCCAGTCCGAAGCCAGGAGCCAGGTGCTTTTTCCTGGTCTTCCATGCAGGTGTAGAGGCCCAAGCACTTGGGACACAGCAGACAGCTGGACTGGAAGAGGAGCAACTGGGACTAGAACTGGAATCCATATGGGATGCTGGTGCTGCAGGTGGAAGATTAACCAAGTTGAGCCATGGTGCCGGCCCCAGTATTTGATTTTACTGTTACTTACTATTGTTAGTTTCTTAATGTAACTAATTTATAAATTATCGTTATTATAGGTATGTATATGCAGGAAAAATACAGACACATACTACACACACATACACGGAGATGGACGGAGAGAAAGAGAGAAAGAGAGAGGCTTTGTAAACCTGCTGTTTCACGTGTCCACTGGGAATGCATTTCCCACATATAGGAGGGGACACTGCTATATCTAGACCATGAAAAGAACAGTGTCCATAGAAGGAAAATCAGGAAGCAGTTGATGTATCAAGTAGTGAGAGCTGCAAATGTGTGGGGCACACCCTGCCCGAGAGCAGCTAGCCCAAGCAGATGACTCAGACAGGTGACTCTTCTCACCTGCATCCTCCAGTCAATAAAGACCCTGAAGAAATCACATGAGACTGGAAGGAGTATGCAAGCAAACTTTCATGTTGCACCAGAGAAATAGACAGGGGAGGGTAAGTAAGGGGCCCAAAGTCACACATACTCTCACAGCAAAAACCCTTCATATTATTTTATCTTATATGACTTTTGATTAATAAATTTTATTTATTTATTTTTTCATTTTATTGAAAAGGCAAAGAGACATCTTCCTAAATGCCTCCAAAAGCTTGGGCTGGGCCAGGCTGAAGCTAAGGAATCCAAACCTTCATCTAGGCCTTCCAGGTGGGTGGCAGGGACCCAACTACTTGAGCCATCAACTGTTGCTTCCCTGGCTGAACATTAGCAGGAAACTGGACTGGAAGCAGAGGAAGCAAGACTGGAATCAGGCACTTTGATATGGGATTCAGGTGTCCCAAGTGGCATTTTTTTTTCTTGTTTTTTTTTTTGTTGTTTGTTTGTTTGTTTGTTTGTTTTTTTGACAGGCAGAGTGGACAGTGAGAGAGAGAGACAGAGAGAAAGGTCTTCCTTTTGCCGTTGGTTCACCCCCACAATGGCCGCTGCAGCCTGCGCACCGCGCTGATCCGAAGCCAGGAGCCAGGTGCTTTTCCTGGTCTCCCATGCGGGTGCAGGGCCCAAGGACTTGGGCCATCCTCCACTGCCTTCCCGGGCCACAGCAGAGAGCTGGACTGGAAGAGGGGCAACCGGGACAGAACCAGTGCCCCGACAGGGACTAGAACCCAGGATGCGGGTACCACAGGTGGAGAATTTGCCTACTGAGCCGCGGCGCCAGCCTCCAAGTGGCATCTTAACTGCTGGGCCAAACGTCTGCCCCTCACATGACTTTTTCAAAAGAGGAGCAAAATGAGATTGAAATTGGGGGTGATGCATTTAACCCCCAATTTATAAAATCTATTAGAATAAAAATATCCTTTATTTAAATACAAATTTATTTTAAGTAACATGTACATATTTTAACCCTTTTCTCTACAAAATGGATCTGAAGCAACTAAGAAGATTCACATTAAGCCCTGGAAAAATGAACAAGAGCATTAGGTAGGAGGAAAATCAAATACAAAGATACGTATTTTATATGAGTTCTATGTGATTTCTATAACTCAGTTGTAAATATGGATCTGAGCTTCCTCCTGGCCAAATAAAAATGGAAAAAAATAACAGGTAGAAAAATCACAATGGCCATGAGAAGAGGAGACTACTTATTTTCATTTAGCATAAAAACCATAAGAAATCAGAAGATCTAAGCAAGCCTCACAAAGAGGAATAATGCAACGTGCTGTACTGTGTCTTGGTAATGCTTCTGTTATAAACGTCACAGTGTGTCCCTACACAACAGTTTCTCACAGTTATTCAACCAAACTGAAAACAGGTCAGGGGAGGCCATCTGCGCAGGACCAAGGCAATGAGGCACAAGTATTCAGCTCTCTGATGGGTAGGTTTAAGTGAAGAGTAAATCTCAGAACATCTTGGTGAACAAACAAACTGCATGTTTTAATTTGTTCATGCAAATATTTTATTTGTTCAATGCAAATATTCTCCAACAGAAAGCAACAGGGTTATGCAACAGTTTACTGATCCTTTTCATTTAAAAAGTTCTGACAGTATTATCATGGCATCTTATTTTTGTTATTATGGATATGGCTTTTCAGTCCACTATCACTTTGCTTCTCTGCACACTTAATGCAAGTCTTTTCTTCCTATTAGTGTGGCATAAAAAGGCAGAGAAAATGTGGGTTATTACTTAAAAACAAAATTATGGCTTTTAGCTTCTATGTTAGGAGGTTCTTGTACATATTTCTGTTATATAACTAATATTAGAGAAAACTTAGGAATTCACATCCGTAATAATTTCTTAATTTAAAAGTTGATATGTGGAAGGCATGATTCTAAGCATATGAAATCCTAAGAGTAATGGTCCTTACGCAGTTGAAAATTAATCTCAATTTTTGAACAGGGTAGTAAGGATAAAAAGTTCAACGGAAACAAACAAAGCTTGACACAGAGTAAGAAATGGAGCCTGTTAGGTCTGGAAAGAAACATAAATTCAATGTAAATTTAGCTGAATATCACTATAATAAGTTTTTTTCTACGTACTCAATGCTGATGCACAAAGAAAATTCTCAGTAAGGTACAAAGCTGACTATTCAGACAACGTCAGTTAGACCAGGTACATACCTCCTTGCTACTTTTCCATTGCCTGAAGATTCAGATGAAGTTTATCCTGTAGAAGGAATCTCTAGTTGTGTGAAGACACCATAAATAGGGTTGTATTTTAACTGAAAACCCCTGCATGTTCTTAAGTATTAGACTATAATATACCAAAGGTGGACAAAACAAGGAGCATTTGCCACTAATTAAAAAATAGGGGATTAGAAAAAAGATGGCTGTGGGAAATACAGAACAGTTGTTCTCTCAACATGGACTTCTCACCCTGCTGAGTTTGTGATTTTTAAACCTACAAAAGTGAAAACTAGAAATAATGACAACAAGGTGACAACCAAAATATAAACAAAATATTCTATATGATTTTTAAAATACTGTTTTGTAAATCAGATACATAAACCTAGATGTAGTAAACAAAAAGTATTTACACATTTTGATTTTGTCTTCTAAACATATATAATTAATACAAGATTGAATCCAATATAATGTCACTCAATGCAGTAATGAGGTTCTAGTTCTTGGATTCAAACTGCAATCAATCAACAGATGAGGTAGGCAGTCACAGATATTTAACTTTAACAAACTAAAATTGCTAGAGTTAAATAAATATCACCGTGGTCATTTTAAACTAACTAGCTTCATCAGGCAGCGCTACAAAAGCAGCAGGTTAGCGGGTTTCTGGCAGGGACTAATTGGCGCTCAGCAACAGACTGTGTACACGAACAGAAACATTGCGTAAAACTCACATTACCGGCTTGCCCACACCATATGTGCATTTTGGATGGGAACAGGGGCAGCTCTCATACACCTCACATGGTTTGGCCTACTGGCTGGGATGAATGAATATTATGTTTCAGACTGCTAGTTAACCCCAATAGAAGCCAGAAAAAAGCACCAGAATTATTAGCGTTCAATTATAAGTTTTCCAGCAAAACTGGAATTAGGACACAGAAGTAGTAGTTACAAAAATGTACAAATATGAAGTTACAGAAAGACTTTTAGAAAATTTGATAGAAAAGTCTTAGGTTAATTCAGCTGAGTAATGTTTTGGGAAAATAACGTATGCTGAACTAAAGCCAAACATGAAAGTCTAGAGCCTATACACTTAAATAATTATAAAGTGAATGTTGTTCATTGTTCTTTACCTGCGCTGAATAGACCATTTCAAATGAAGACAGAGTTTACTAGCCATAGCAAGGATCTCTCAAGTGATTTTTGCAATCTGACAATCTACTGCCAGTACTGTTGCACTACTTCTTCCCCAAAAACATAAAGCTTGATTAATCAATGCCTAGAATGTCTTCATTATGCAACAGAGCCCTGGCTCCCCTTCCCTGCCCCCTCCCCCAGTCTTCATCCCACCCTCTACAAGGCAGTAGTATAAAGGTTGGCATTTGGTGGCAAATCCCAGTTTACTTTGCAAAAAAGTAAACAGCCGTAACTTCTGGGGATGGAACAATCTCAAACAAGACATCTAATCCCCCTCACTCATAGACTACAAGTTGAAATTGAAGAGAAGCTTAGCAACATGTCCTAAGTCACATACATGGTAAGCAGTGGAGTTCAATTTCTCTAGTCCAGCAACTCAGATGAAAATAAATGTTGGAGAATCCATTCTACAGAATTTTATTCCCAGAAGCAATCTTGCATAAGAGGACAAACAGATCAAAGAATTAAATTTACCATTTAAATGACAGACCATGTAATAATCTAACTGCACTTCACTTCTCAAAGAAATCAGAGATTTGAGGTGTTTTATTTTAGAAGAAACAAAGAAGGAGTAAAGATTTGGACATTGCTTTGATAAAATTTCATTTCCATAAAATAATTATAATAAGGCAAAATTAAGATCTTCAAGTTAAGAGTCTGAGCATTATTAGATAAAATGGAAGAAGTGAGCTTTTTAAAGAAATACATGTTCCAATCAGTAGCCCACAAACTTTTCTGTTAGACACATATGTTCTTTATAAGCAATATAATGACACTGACAGCCTGACTAATGAAAAAAGTTTTTGGCTATGTGATTTCCAATTTGACATGAAGAATAAATTCCAAGTGACTTCACTCCTCTCGCTGCTGGAAAGGTCCCTGGGTGACAGGGGACAGATGTTTTGACAAATAGTGATCAGATGTAGTACTCTGTGATGAACTAATTAAGAGACCTTAAACCAAAATGAGCACGACAAGAAAGTGTCAACTTATCTTCTTAAATATCATCCTCAACAGATTTGACTGTCCCATTGTTCCATATAAAATAGTTCTTCTATGAGGCAAAAACACTTTCATCATAGACAGATTAGAAGACCAGAACACTAGAAAGAATGACTGACCCTCTATATCTATCATCCCAAACACAACTACTCTTTATGAATTTTCTGCACAGCAATCAATCATCTTTTTCTGCATAATTTTACATAGCAGCAATCATACTATAATCCTATATATAATTTTGTATATGTTTTAAGACAAATTATCAAAACCAAGTATCAGGGCCTGCGCTGTGATGCAGTGGGTTAACGCCCTGGCCTGAATCACTGGCATCCCCTATGGGCACCGGATCAAGACCCGGCTGCTCCACTTCCCATCCAGCTCTCTGCTATGGCCTGGGAAAGCAGTGGAGGATAGCCCAAGTCCTTGAGCCCCTGCACCTGTGTGGGAGACCCAGAGAAAACTCCTGGATCTTGGCTTTGGATCGGAGCAGTTCCAGCCATGGCGGCCAATTGGGGAGTGAACCAGCAGATGGAAGATTCTCTCTCTCTCTCTCTCTCTCTCTCTCTCTCTCTCTCTGCTTCTCTTTCTCTGTTTAACTCTGACTTTCAAATATATAAATAAATCTTTTTTAAAAAAGCAAAAAGTATTCTACTGAGTGCATATGCCATCTTTTTGCACATAAAACTGATGAATTTAAAAGATTATTTTCTTAGAATAGAATCCTAAAAATGGAATTCCTGTCAATGTATATTAACTTCTTTCTGGCTCTTAAAATACTTATTGCCAAAATGCTTTCCAAAAATGGTTATAGCAATTTAAACTTTCTTCAATATCAATATGTATTATATCTGTATTTGGACTGCAAATTATCTTGTGAGAACAAACAAGTTCATAATCACTTTGTACTCCCAACACTTTACATTCATATACTCACATAGCATGCTATGTTAAAAAAAACTTGAGAAAATGCAAATCTTGGCATCCAGTAAATGAACGTTTGCTATATTGAAATTACTCTTTAGAGTCATCCCCTCTAGCCCCCTTTCCCCTATACCATGCAATCCCAATTCTTTTCAAAATAGAATCCAGTTTTTAATGGGATAATCTTCTTTTCATCTTTGAGGAATACTAACCAATGTCTATATCATGTAGAACTCACAAAAGCTAAAGGACATTTTCATCATTTTAATAACTACTTGAAGGTTCATATAGCTCTGTGGAAAGGCAGAAAGGAAGCAGGAAAACACATCAGAAGAAATGTATATATATATATATATATCTTTTCCAAAAAATTAACTTTTAGGCTGGGGGAAGTAGGGTGATGAAGGAAAGGGGAGATGCTGACCAAAGAATAAAAAGTTTCAATTACACAGAAAGAATAAGCTTAAGAAATCTAATACCCAGAAAGGCACTAGAAAACACAATAATACATTATGTTTTTCAAAATCACTAAAATAGACTTTAAATGTTTTCACCAAAAAAATAAGAAAGTATATGAGCTGTTAATTAACCTGATTTAATCATTCTGTATTTTAAACATATGGAAACATCACACTCTACCTCATAAATTTATCCAATTGTTATTTGTCATTTTAAAATAGTCTTTTAAAATGAATCAAACTAAATAATCATTTTTTGTTCCTTAAATTACTAAACTATGGGTTCCACATGTAACCCACTCCATACCTACCTAGAATAAAAGAATTCAAGCATTTTTCACTACTGAATTCAAATGTGACCACTGTGTAAAGGATTGAAACACACACTTTAAAACACACCTGAATGAACAACAACAAAATACCCCAAATCCTTACTTTACTTTAAAGTGGATTCTATGTGGTGGGGCTGGCACTGTCATACAGTGGGTTAAAGCCCTGCCTGCAGCACTGACATCCCATATGGGCACTGGTTCGAGTCCAGGTTGCTCCACTTCCAATCTAGCTCCCTGCTAATGTGCCTGGGAAAGCTGTGGAGGATGGCCCAAGTCCTCAGGCCCCTGCAGGAAGCTCCAGGCTCCTGACTTTGTATCAGCTCAGGTCTGGCCACTGTGACCATTTGGGGAGTGAACCAGCAGATGGAAGACTTTCTCTCTCTCTCTCTCTCTCTCTCTCTTTCATTCTCTGTCTCTACCTCTCATTGTAACTCTTTCAAATAGATAAAGTAAATCTTTAAAAAGAAAAAGTGGATTCTAATAGCATGTTCTTAACAATTTCAGCAAAATGTTTTTGTTGCTATTGCTACTACCTTAATCATTGTTTTTGCAACTGCTGTCTATTAAATTTCCTAATACAAATTGACCATAATACTGTTTAAGGTTTTCATTAAGATATTTACATTAAACAGGCAGTAAGCTACTATGGTTAACAGAAGCTGGGGGGAGTAGATATTATTGCCACAGTTTATTATTATAAATAATTTTTGCATCTTCTGTCAGTATAACCACAGGAATATCTCAAGCCACCAGCTGATAATAATCTTTATAAATCCTACTTTGCAGCTATACCATCTGTTAGTTATTACATTTTATATGTGTCTCCATATGCATATGTGAATTAGTTATCACTCAAGATAAATACACAAATGGAATTATGGCTTTATGGGGAGTTTTTATTGACTTGTTTTTGCATTTTGTTATCTTCAGGCCAGTAAGTAAATAAAAATAATTAAGCAAATAAAAACATTCCTCAGCCTTGGAAACCAAAAATAAGTGCAAATTAAAAAAAAATCTTGTCTGTAGTTACAAATATAAAAAATTTGAAGTTCAGCAAACACTTAAGCAATCTAAAAATATCTGCTAAAACTAGGTTAAAATTTATAGTCACCAAAGTTGGACAGGGTTATGCTAAAAACTGAAATATATTCACAACTCTCAAAATATACCTACAAAACCAAAAAGAACAGGTCCACTAGTAAATTAGTAGCTAACATGGTTCATTTTCATGCTATAAAACACTTTCCAAGATTACAAATTATGAGGAAATTTCTTACTTGCAATGTTTATTCTCTTCAGAGATGGGTCATAATGGCAGAAACTTAGAACCAGGCCCCTTCTGCGTCTGTGGGTTTATCCCCAGAGTCATAAGTAACAGGCTCCTAGACTAGCAGAAGGCAATAAGTAACTGCATTATCCCTACAGCTCACTATCAAAATTCTCCCAGAAGGGCAATAAGAATAAAAGAAGGAATAGAATGATAAATATAATCTTTTAATTGGACAATTAGCTAAAATTATAAGTTTTCCCCTTGAGTACTAGAGTCTAATGACTAATTGTAATAAGCCCAAACATAAGTTTACAGGAACTCGTACTCTACACACCAAAAACACGGTGAATTCTGTTAGTTACCAATGGCTCTTTACTAAAAAATTATTTATTATTTGCTAGTGAAAGACACACACAGTAAAAGAGAGGGGAGCTCACATCCACTGATTCATTCCCCAAGTCCCTTCAAAGGCAGAACTGGGCCAAATAGAATCTGGAGTCTGGGAATTTAATTCAGGTCTCTAAGTGGGTGACAGGGTTGCTTGAGTCATGACCACTGCCACCCAGGGTCTGCATTAGCACAAAGCTAGAGTCAGGAGCCAGAGCTGGGAATTGAAGCGGGCACTCTAGTAGTAGGGACACAGGTGTCTTAACCAGCAAACACTTGCCTTGCCAATGGCTCTCAAAACACAGACAAAAGTATCAACTGAGAAAAATCAATGATGTTTCTGTAAGTTAGTCTTCCCTTAAGTAATGATATCTTAGGATCATTCAAAGGGAACTGTAAAGTACAGGAGTAGTTACTGATTTATGCCATTACTGAAAGAAACCCTACACTAGTTTAGGAAGGGTAGTGAAGAAGAGACAAATATACAAATCTCTTCAGGAAGTAATTAAAAATTTGATTGTTTGGGGGGAACGAACACTGTATGATTTTCAGTTTCATGAAATGCAGTTTCATTAATTACTCAATGCAGACATTAAGTATGATGCTTTTTGTATAAGTGACTTAAAATATCTCATAATCCAACTATGTAAACATTAACCTATCCAATGCCCAACCAAGTCACCTTTTTCAAATTCTATTCTGTTTACATGTTAGAATTTCTATGATGTCAAGAGATGTACTTGGGTAGAGAACATAGTTGTGAAATATACATGGGTAACATGTAGTTGGTCCTCTGTATATAAAATCAAACTAAAAATGAACCATAATGAAGAAGGAGGTGGGAGAGGGAGGGGGGGTGAGATGGGAGTTGCAGTGGGAAGGTGGGTATGGGGGAAAGAATCGCTATATTCCTAAAGTTGTATCTATGGAAAAATGTATTCATTAAATAAAAACTTTAAAAAAAGAAATATACATGGGCTATAAAGTGAAGGAAAAATACCATAGATGACTTAACAAAATTTTTAGCAGCCATTAAAACTGTACTGTAGAAGATGCCCAGCCACATTCATTTAATTTTAAACTGTTTATTATCTATCATGTAGATTCATGTGTATAAACCACTTAAACATTATGATTTCCTTCTGTATTTCTAAATGTCCTTAATGAAACATTTCATTTTGGAGGGACTTAATTATATAAAATTAAGTATAAAGAAACTAGAAAAAAACATTCATGGTTCAAAGCTTATGTAATGCATGAAAATCTTTCTCAACTCTTTATAAAAAATATTTCTTCTTCCATTGAATCCCTTAGTTATTTTTATAGTTATGGAGTATAAATGGTCTTTTATTAAATGCTTTATATTACAGTGATGTATTGAACTTTCTAAATTTTCACGAATACACTGAGAATCCTTGCATCTGAAAATAAGTCAACAAATCCTACAAAATATCTTGCTATCTTCCCCCATTTCCACATCCAACACCATTCCTTTATTTGAATTCATGTAAACCTCTATTTTGGTATTCTGAAAGCCATTTACTACAAAAGGTACTGAGAAATGTAAGTTATAGTTTGGCAACTACAAATTTTATCTTTTCAAAACTGTTTATTTTCATCTATTTCAAAGGCAGAGAGAGGGAGAGAGGGAGAGAGGGAGAGAGGGAGAAAGGGAGAGAGGGAGAGAGGGAGAGAGGGAGAGAGAGAGAGAGAGAGAGAGAGAGAATCTTCCATCTGCTGGTTCACTCCCCAAAGGTCCATAATAGCCAGAACTGGGCCAGGCCAAAGCCAGGAACCTGGAACTCCATCCACGTCTCTCACAAGGGTGTCAGATACTCAGGAACTTGAGCCATCATCTGCTGATCTCAGAACGCATTAGCAGAAAACTGGATCATAAGCAAAGTAGCCAGGAAACAGACACTCCAATATATGGGATGCAGACATCCCAAGTACTGACTTAACTCAGCACCACAATCCTGTAAATGTTATCTTTAAGTATTCCAGAAACTATACTAATTTTCAAGTACATTCTTATTTAAATATTTCAACACCTGTTGTATGATCATTAAACTAATGAATTAATCAATCTCTCTTGTACAGTACTAAAAATTTCTTAACAAAATTATTAAACTTTTCCTTGCTAATATATTAAGTGTGTCAAAACAATATCAATTAAAAAGAATTTTCTATAAGTAACTCATAAGAAATGTAAGAATCAGACTGACACTGTGGTGTAGCATATAAAGCCGCTGTCTGAAGTGCCGGCATCCCATAAGGGTGCCAGTTCAAATCCCAGCTGCTCCACTTCTGATCCAGCTATCTGCTATGGCCTGGGAAGACAGCAGAAGATGCCCCAAGTCCTTGGGCCCCTGCATCCACATGGGAGATTGAGAAGAAGTTCCTAGCTGCTGGCTTTGAATTGGCCCAGCTCCGGCCATTGCAGCCATTTGGGGAGTGAATCAGAGGATGGAAGACTCCTCTCTCTCTCTGCCTCTGCTTCTCTGTAGCTCTGCCTTTCATATAAATAAATGAATCTTAAAAAAAAAAGAAATGTAAGAATAACAATTTTGTGATGAAAGAAGATATAACTGTTTAAAATATCAAACAGAAAATAGAATATAACTAAATTTGAATGTAGCAACAATCAATGAACAGAATTTACTCATGTAAACAGAATTTAAGGAATAAACAATTTACTCATAAGATGATCACATATTTATTCACTTATTCATCCAGAAATCACTGACAGAACATTTATCAACATCACATGTATCTAACTGGATGACAGTTGCTGAGGCCATAAAGCCAAATAAAATATAGTCTTCACCTTCCAGGAATTCATAGTATAACAAAGTCACAAAAGAGAACCTACATAGTAAGAGGACATTGGGGTTAACTCTGGAGCTGAAAAAACGGTTTTCCCTTTTTTTTTTTTTTAAGATTTATTTATTTGAGAGGAAAAGCCACAGATAGAGGGAGAGAGAAAAAGGTCTTGCATCTGCTGCTTCACTCCCCAAATGGCCACAACTGCTGGAGCTGAGCTGATCTGAAGCCAGGAGCCGGGAGCTCCATCCAGGTCTCCCACGTGGGAGCAGGGGCCCAAACACCTGGGCCATCCTCCTCTGATTTCCCATGTCATCAGCAGGGAGCTGGATTGGAAGTGGAGCAGCTGGGGATGGAAACAGCATCCACATGGGATGCTGGTAACGCAGGCAGAGGCTTAACCTACTATGCCACAGTGTCGGACCCAAGAAAAGGGTTCTTAAAGGAGATGATTTTGAACAGAGTTTGGGGTTGGAGTTTTGGGGGTATACAAGTAAGAAAATCTGGCTTTCATTTTTTAGAAAGGCATTTGGGGAAAAAACTGCCCATCTACTATCAGTCTAGTGAACAGCTGAGGACATAACTGGAGTGGCAAAAAACAGATCTGGAAGATGTCTGATAGAATCAATAGGACTTGATGACAGATTTGATGGCGGGGAGGGGGGGTGGGTTGAGAGAATGAACCAAAATGGTATTCAGCCTCTGACTTGACAGAAGATTGACAGCATGAAATGAAATCTAGATGACCAGTTCACAAATATTTACTATGCACTGTCTATGTACCCAAAATATTCCAGGTATAGCAATTCTGTTTTCATTTTAGTCAGAAGAGGCAGACAGGAGACAAAAAAATAACCAGAGACAGTGATAAATGGGATGAAGAAAACAAAACAGGTTTATATGATGGTGATGGGAGAAGGAAGCTTTAACAGGAGGTTGGCAGTCGTGAAAAGTGACTCATGAATGATAATGAGGGAGTCAAGTGAAGCTCAAGACAAGAAGAAACAGCGAACATGAAGGATGGGCTGGGAGCAAGCTGAATAGCACCAAAGGACAGCAAGGGAGCTGGTGTATGGGGATGGGTACTGGGGCCCTGCAGAGCAACGAAACTGGAGAGAGCATGGAGCCCCTCATGGCCCACTGGAAGGAGCTCAGCATTTAGGCCAGTGACAGGGAGCAGGCAGCAGACTTAAGCCTCAGTGTGATATGATTATCATCTGACTCAAATTTCTGTCTGAACAGTAGAGGCAGAGAGTGCTCACAGAAGTGGTGGCTTAGCCTTCCTAAGTGACAATGCCAAGAAGCAGTCAGATTCCAGACAAACAGGTGAAGATGACAGGACTTGCTGATGGACGGGAGGTGGAGTGTTGACGCAAAGAGAGAAGCCAAGGGTACCTCAGAGCTTTGGGTCCTAATGCACTAGGTATATGGTGGTAATATTAAGCACAGATGAAGAAAGCCTGGACAGACAAGCATCAGGGTAGCGGGGCCAGGAATCAGTAGATCTTCTACAGTTGAGGAAAGACTAGTTATCTAAGAATTTGTCTAAGAGTTGTCTAAGAACTTGGATATGTAGCATCATGTGGCCATACAGATATAAAGTCTGGAGTCTACCGGAGAGGTCTAGATTTAAAGCCCTGAGACTAGATAAGGCTCATCAAGGTAGAATATAGAAAGTGAGGTGTGTGGAGCAATACTTTTGTCCTGAGATTTTTAAAAGAGTAGTGGGTTTCACATTAGATGCTTAAGATTCAGATAAATGATTATTTCGCTTATCTGCAGCAAAACTTATAGGAGAGGCCTTCAAAGAGTTCATGGAAAATGCATATTCTGAAAAAATTACGCATCAATTACAAAATTTTTACACCAAAGTAAACATATTTAATTCCATTTTACCACAACCTTATTGATTAATAATTTATTATATTAATGGAGAGATTCAAAAGTAGCACAATAATGATCTAGTTTGAAATTTCCGAGGATCATAATATCAAACAATTCTTTCTTTAAGAATCAATCTTGGAATTATATCAATGAATCAACTTTGAAAAATACCAACTCCTGGCCTTTTGGAGGTTCCTAGGCCATGAAGCCCAAACCTTCAACAATGGGATTAGTGTTTCCTTATAGGAGCCTGAAAAGATCAGAGTTCTCCCTTTATTAAGTGACAATATGGCAACAAGGCACCATCTATGAAGCAAAAAGCAGATCCTTTCCAGGCATCAACTGTGACAAGGCTTTCTAGACTCCAGAATTGTGAAAAATATGTTCTGTTGATTATAAGCTACCCAGCTGATGGTATTTATGGCTTGAACTAAGGCACTAAGCATTTAAAATCAAGTAATCATGGGGGATAATCCTGATGGTTATTTCTCAAACCTCAAATATATCCATCTCTATTCCCTATCACAAATGCAACTACTCCTGATCAGCACTCATTACATGTTTGAATAAATGAAAGAAATCAAGTTCTTTCAGTTTATAAGTGAGGTGTTTTTCTTTGTCCTTATATATGCTTCTTTCACCATCATGTACCCAGAACCTTGCATGGTGCCTTGAGTACAGTCAGTGTTCAATAAATATTTTTTGCACACATGAATGAAAGAATGAATTCATTGCTTCATAAGAGATATTTATGATATTTTTTTCCTCCTCATGAATTTACTTCCTTTATCGTGTCTTCCAATAAGATGTTTCCTTGACTTTAAAACACTTGCTCATTGTGAAAAGTACTAATATCGAAAGTAAAATATCTCTTCTTAAGATAAATATTGTCCTCTATTGACAGCTCAAGGCCGCATCAATTTATTCATCTAACTAATGTTTATTCACTGCATACTCTGCTAGGCCCTGGGGACACTACAGTGAACCAAACAGGCCAGGCATCTGAACTAGCTGAACGCAGCAATACCCTGCCATGCTACCAGCTGAATATAAGTGGAAGTGTGTGTTACCATGAAAAGAGCTTCAAAATTCATGGATATTCCTTAAATTTTGACATTCTCTTTAAGTCTTAAAGACAATTATTTCAGTGATTAAATATAGTTAGTACATTGCTACATAGCACATACAAGTAGCCATCCTAACTATAATGTCAAGCACCCTCAAGGAGCAAATAGTTTTCTCATGTGAAAAAGAACAAATATTCTGGTCTTGCTACAGAACACTTAGAAGGAGAGTACTTTGATTCTAGAAACATAAGGGAATATAGTACTGAATTCATTATTTTCAAACCTTTCTCTATAGGCTCATATATTGTTTATCAACGCAAATACAAGAAAGCTCAGAAAATTTGTGGAAAACGGAATTAAAAATAAAGATTATTTCAGTTCAGTGCAAAAATTTTAAAATCCATGCACAGTTTTTTCATAATATGCATGGTCTATAAACTTTTTAAAGATACTTTATATGCATATATTTTTGAGGGTGCAACAAAATTAATTAATTCCACTTTCAATAAACTTTTTGAAGTATGCATATATATTAGAACATAATCAATTACAAATAGTTTAAACATTTTCATGTAAGGACTCTGCCCTCTATTTTTAACAGAAATTTTCCAACTCCAACACTAGGAAAAGGGTGGCACTTGGGACATCACTCCCCGTGCTGCCTTCCACTGACTTCCAGCAAATCTCCTGCCTCTTGGTGTCACAGTACCTGTCTATACAGTGAGAGAAGTCACTGTTGTCAGAGGAGCACGTGATCACTGAAGAATACGGACCACTCATTCAGTTTCACCCCAAAAGAACTCTTATTGTCTTTCACTTACCTCTAAAGGTGGATCACATTCTGTACCTGAAGTTTTACTTCTTTGCTCATTTGCTGTGTCTCCTATAAAGAAAAAAAAAAGCCAAAAAACTTTACTATGCTGGTGGGACCAACTATCTTCTACTCTTTGAACTACCTTTTGCTAATAATAATTCACATTTCACATCACAGAAGCAATTTCCTTTGTTACAAAATAATCGGTCAACTTTTAAAGAAATGTAATTTTAGTCAGCCTCATAAATCATCCATAGTTATACTTATACACAAAACCTAAATTAGAAATGTACTCTGCGGCTGGTGCTGCAGCTCAATAGGCTAATCCTCCACCTTGCGGCGCTGGCACACCGGGTTCTAGTCCCAGTTGGGGTGCCAGATTCTGTCCCAGTTGCCCCTCTTCCAGGCCTGCTCTCTGCTATGGCCCGGGAGTGCAGTGGAAGATGGCCCAAGTGCTTGGGCCCTGCACCCCATGGGAGACCAGGAGAAGCACCTGGCTCCTGGCTTCGGATCAGCGCAGCGCGCCGGCCGCGGCGGCCATTGGAGGGCGAACCAACAGCAAAGGAAGACCTTTCTCTCTGTCTCTCTCTCTCACTGTCCACTCTGCCTGTCAAAAATAAAAAAAAGAAATGTACTCTGCTTTGTGTAGGTTGACTCTGGAAAACCCAAATGTATTTATATTTTGCACATTAAATTGTATTTCAAATAGACTACGGCAGCTTGTGACTTAAAGAACTTCAAATATTTTGAAACAAAATCCCTTATAATATGATTAATGTTCCTCCAAATTAATTTTTCATTAGGTTTGCCCTTTATAAGTGTATATTGTGTTTCTGCAGATTTGCATTGGAGTAGATATGTATGTTTGTAAGTAACAATTAACCAAATGTCAGACAATCATTACAGAAGTAAAGAACAAAGACCAAATGCGTAAATTCTTCAGTTAATACATTGGTTCCTAAGGCTAATACCTGGGTAGGTTATATTACTAAATTAAGTTGGTGACTAGGCTGGCTTGAAGGGCACATAGTTGGGTAAGAATAAGCATAATTTATTAATCGCCCATCTCAATATATGGTCTGTTAGTAATATCTTTGTAGAGTCTACCAATGAGCCTATTTCTTTGCAGCATAATCTGAGGTAAATTTGGCAATCTGTAAATTGTTTTTCCTAAAACATTTAGCCAGTTCAGGAATGTCCAAAGCAGAGACAATTACCACATCCATAAATGAGGGCTTGATTGACATTAAAGGTTAAGAAATTGTTAATATAAAGAAGTCTACAAGTATTAACTGGACCTAATAGATGAAAATCTTGGGTGAGCTAACTGTTCCATACAAAACATAGAAGTTTAGTTTACCAACGGCTATGATCAAGGAAGAGTCTAATGAAAATTTTAAAGGAGTAAATATAACCCTGTTAAATTCTGAAATCATGAAGAACAAAATTTGTAATGTACTTATGTAAAATAAAGTAATTTCCTTAAATTCTTCTATCATGAACACCTATTCTAGCCTATCTGCTTTATTCTCAGCTGTGTGCAATGATATTATCACTGGGCAGAGCCCAGCACATGATATATGGTCAATAAATATTAGCTGAATAAATAAGTGAACTTATCTGGTTAGTTTATCATCTATAAAACTGTCAGATTAACATTTAACAGCATTTATTAAAAATTGTATTTTAGTATACAGTAGTACCTTTCTACTAAAATATATTTATGAAACTTAAAAGGCAAAATTATTAGCACTTTAACATTATTCCTAGTAATCTGTAATTGTCGCATAATGTGTTGGATTTCTTAGAGAGTCCATGATTTTTTTAAGGTTTATTTATTTATTTGAAAGTCAGAGTTACAGAAAGACAAGGAGAGACAGAGAAACAGGTCTTCTTTTCCACTGGTTCACTCCACAATGACAGCAATGGCCAGGGCTGGGCTAGGTCAAAGCTGGGAGCCTGGAGCTTCTTCCAGGTCTCCCATGTGGGTAAAGGGACCTAGGACTTGGGTTATCTTCTGGTGCTTCCCCTGGCATATTAGCAGGCAGCTGGATTGGAAGTGGAACAGCTGGGACTTGCACTGGCACCCATGTAGGATGCTGGCACTGCAGAGGGTGGCTTAACCCCCTATGCCACAGCACTGATCCGCCATGATTTTTTTAAGAAAACAACCACACTAGGGCCAGCACTGTGGCATAGTGGGTAAAGCTGCTGCCTACAGTGCTGGCATCCCATATGAGCACCAGTTCAAGTCCCAGCTGCTCCACTTCCAATCTAGCTCCCTGCTAATGCACCTGGAAAAGCAGTGGAACATGGCTGTAGTGAGAAAGGTTATCAGTCTTCCTGATATCACATAACACATCTGCCTTGAAGCAATTGTAGAATCATTATTTACCAAAATGTCATGTCTAGCAATGACTATGATAGGAAAATAACAGATTACAAGGAAGACTGCCATCTGCAAGATTATTTCTTTATAAATAGAGGTACAAAATGAAAACTAAACAAACACACAGAAAAGAACAGGTCACAGTGAAATATATGTTTTGGAGGGTATTTTTCTCCCACTAAAGAATTACATTACTATGGTGAAAATTCAATTATTATTTACATTTCTATAATCCCTGTAAAAGTTAGGTATTTTAACAATAGATAAATAAAAAAGATGTGAGAAATGTCAAATAAAACACTTTAGTTTTCAAGTATCAAATTAACTCTAACTTATATCCAGGGCAGATTCATTTGCAAGTCAGCCATTCAAAAAAACCAAAAAAAAAAAAATCAGCATTTCATAGGACTCTATCTTTCATAAAGACTCTTGTTTGGCATCACATGTGGTTACTGTTGAGCAGGTGCAGAAAATTATTCCTCTGTCCAGCTGACAGGTAGATGAACTCACAGAGGGCACCGTACTCAATGACTTCATGACCCAAGGTCTCCCAGGACAGAAGTCACAATGAGGGTAGAACTTTGTCTCTTGACATCCCTGGGGACTCAGTGGTCTGGTGGAAGGTTCCAAGGGATGGGGGCTAGCTGACAGGTATCAAGTCTTTGAGTTGGAAAGCAGGGTATAACAAGAAGAGCAAAAGACTCCAAAATGCAGCTCTGAAGGCAGGATTTTGTGCTGGTCTAAGGCCCAGGCACCCAGATGATTCTCTCCATTCTTTTTTGCTTCCATAGTCCTCATGGATGATCTGTTTTCTTCCTTTTCCATTTGGTGATGCCAAATACTTCCAACACGAGCATGCCTCTGTCCTTTCTGGTCCTTTAAAGCAAACAGTCTCCTTGATATAGAAGCTTACAGTACTAGAAACAACTTATAAGAAGCAAAACTTCATTTTACAACAGGCAAAAATTGCACATAACCACACAATTTCCTTTGTCTAAATTACAGTTTTTATTTAGAGTGAGTAAATTATCAAGGATATATATATATATATATATATACACACTAATGAACAAGTTTCAGAACTTAGTGTGGGATTGTAGTGAAAACTCTATTTTACATTAGGGGTTGGCAAAACTTTTTCTGCAAAGGTCCAAATAGTAAATGTTTTAGGCTTCGCAAGCCAGTTGGGCTCTGTCACAAGTTTGCAATACTACCATCATGGCCAACAGAAGTGGAAGTCAAAATGTCAACTAATGAGCATTGCTGTGTTCCAATAAAATTGTATCTACAAAAACAGGGGGCATGCCATAGTTTCAAATCCCAGTTTTAGAGAATCTATGTACTCTACCTTTCCTTTGAACAAAAAGTTGATGTTTGAGCTCTATGAGGAGATGAGAAAAGAAGGCATGCTCATTAGAGCAGCATCATGATCCCATTCTTCTGGGTGAAGGGGAGGAAGTGAGCACCAGGTGGAAGGGAAGGTGGAAAAGAGAGAAATTCCCAGGGATTGGAGGGGAATCCCAAGGCCTACTTGGGTGCCCAAGAAAATGCCCATCTGGAAGGGTTGATGGTGGGTGGATGAGGAACAGACACAGAGGAAGTTCTGTCAACATTCACCACAGGCTTCTTTCTGCTCTCCTGTCTGTGGGTGGGGAGTTAGGGACAACTTGGCTGCATGCAGTCCTGACTCTCTCTTTAGAACAGAAGGACTGAAGGAATCCAGAGAGCACATCACTCTGTCTGCTCTGATCCTCTCTGCAGGGACTTCCTTCCATTTGGGGAAGCCTGCCATAGCCTGGTGAACTCAATCTGATTCTGGGATTCAGATTAGGTTTCCCTGAAGGGACTTCAAAATGTTCATGGAAAATGGAATTTAAAAAACAAGTGTATTTTGCTATAAAAAAATTTGAAATCAATGCATGGAATCCTCACAGGGTTCATAGAAAATGTGTATTACGAAATATGTGTGGATTTCTTTTTTTTTTTTTTTAAACTTTTATTTAATGCATATAGATTTCCAAAGTACGACTTATGGATTACAATGGCTTCCCCCCCATACCGTCCCTCCCACCCACAACCCTACCCTTTCCCACTCCCTCTCCCCTTCCATTCACATCAAGATTCATTTTCGATTATCTTAATATACAGAAAATCAGCTTAGTATACATTAAGTATGGATTTCAACAGTTTGCTCCCACACAGAAACATAAAGTGAAAAATAATAGATGATTTTTTTAAATGATGATGAAATCAGAGCAGACCTATTGTCATGTTTAATCCCAGTGAGAGTCAAGTTGGGAATTGATAATTTCTTTTTTTTTTTTTTTTTTTTTTACAGAGGATCAGTTTAGTATGCATTAAGTAAGGATTTTAACAGTTTGCACCCCCATAGAAACACAAAGTGAAATATATTGTTTGAGTACTCGTTATAGCATTAAATCTCAATGTACAGCACATTAAGGATAGAGATCCTACATGAGGAGTAAGTGCACAGTGACTCCTGTTGTTGACTTTACCAATTGACACTCCTGTCTATGGCATCAGTAATCTCCCTATGCTCCAGTCATGAGTTTCCAAGGATTTCAAAATATTTTGCAGCAAAATAATCTCTTTTAATGCCATTTTCCCACAGCTTTTTGAAATACCCTCATATATGCCCTATTCTTCAACAGCAGCTTTACAGGCAATAAGGATGAGAATTTTGTTTCCATCTGTTCCATTTCTTTTCCCTCCTCCATTGGCCAGATCTCATTTGGGAAAAGGGATTTTTATGACTGGCATGCCCTTGAATTCAATAGGACTGGGAAGGGGCTGGTGTGGACTGGGTTGGAATCTGCACATAGAAAGCTGTTTTCCTTCTCTTTTCTTTAACTAAAGAAGAGTTATCTAGAACTGTCGATCTGTGAATGCAATCAATAAAACCCTGGTTCCAAGAGGGTCACATGGAAAAAACATTTCTATGGGCAAAAGTATGAGAAAAACCTGTACAGCACGTGTTCTCTTCCAGTTGATTGCCAATGCACTTTAGTATCTGAGGATTTCTGCTGTACAGAAACTTCTAAAATTTCTTCCCTATGTATTTGACTATGGGGCCATTTTATTAAACCCCTTGCAAAGGTCTATTAACACACTATAGGGGCCGGCGACACGGCTCACTAGGCTAATCCTCCGCCTAGCGGCGCCGGCACAACGGGTTCTAGTCCTGGTTGGGGCGCCGGATTCTGTCCCGGTTGCCCCTCTTCCAGGCCAGCTCTCTGCTGTGGCCAGGGAGTGCAGTGGAGGATGGCCCATGTCCTTGGGCCCTGCACCCCAAGGGAGACCAGGAAAAGCACCTGGCTCCTGGCTCCTGCCATCGGATCAGCGCGGTGTGCATGCCGCTGCGCGCCGGGCGCGGCAGCCATTGGAGGGTGAACCAACGGCAAAGGAAGACCTTTCTCTCTGTCTCTCTCTCTCACTGTCCACTCTGCCTGTAAAAAAAAAAAAAAAAAACAAAAAACAAAAAACAAAAAAAAAAACAAAAAAACAAACACACACACACACATACACACACACTATAGGGAAATGCTGATAAAACTTTCCTGAAGGTAAAGTTGACTATAATATATATTTTTAATATGATTCTTAAAGAGTTTTTTTCAATATGGCCAAATGTAGGTGTGCATTTACATTCATTTTACATAAGGCTCACCTACACTATTTTTCTTGGGATGGTTTTTTCATGACTCCCTGTTAACTCATGCAGTTACACTTGGGGCGAACAAGCAGTATGAGATACATTCTACTACACAGCTCTGATTCCACAATAGTTGATCATCTACAGAGCAGAAAACCATGGCCAGGCGTCTTCAAGACATAGGAGAAAGCCTTCCAACTTAAAAATATCTCCCCTACAAATTCTACCAATTAGAGATTCATTAGGGTTAATGAGCTCCTCTTTTAAAATGCAAATACCCTTTGGGAGTGTTTGCCTATTAGTCATTCACCAAGTGAAGTGGCAAAGAACAGTGGAATGGCCACGCCACTAATTCCTTTTCATTCTTCAGTGGTACTCATTATCCAAGGCAGTCTGGCACTGAAGAAAGAGACTGGCTTTGAAATCTGACAGAACACTACCCTTACCAAATCTGTGACTATGTGCAGTTATTTAGCTTCTCAGGGCCTAAATTTTTTCATCTGAAAAATGGGAATGATACATAAGAAGGCTGTTTAAAAGATTAAAGGAGAGCCTGGCATTGGCATTGTGAAACAGCTGCTTAAAATACCACCTGAGAAGCTGGCATATCATATCGGAGTGCCAGTTTGAGTTCCAGCTGCTCTGTTTCTGATCCAGCTTCCTGGTAATGTGCCTGGGAAGACAGAGGAAGATGGCCCACATGCCCGAGCCCCTGCCACCTGTGTAGGAAACTGGGATGGTGTTCCTGGCTCCTGGCTGTTGGGGTCGTTTGGGGAAAGAACCATTAGATGGATGATTTCTCTCTCTCTCTCTGTTGCTCTGCCTTTCAAAATAATAAATAAATCTTTTTGGCTTTTTTCTTACAAAAAAATTAGAAAGCCTATTAGGTACTAATTGCAGAGAAATCAGGAGGGGAATTCTTTCAGGATAAAAATGTTGTCTTAAGTCTTGACATCAACTGCTGTGTTCTGCCTTTGTCATACAGCTGTTGTCAAATCTTCACAACAGGAGAATCCCTACTCTGAATCCACCAAATTCACAGACTGAAATCTAATCCCCTGTGAGAAGGTATTGGAGGGGGCCCTCTGGCAGGTGATTAGTTCACCACTGTGGATCCTTCATGAGTGGGATTCATGCCTTTTACCCTACTGGATGAAGAAACGAGTTGTCCCTTCTACCACTAAGAATGCAACAAGAAGACACCTTCTGTGAACCAGGATGGGGCCCTCACCAGACTTCAAATCTCTGATTGTGGGCATTTCATCCTTCAGTAGTGTGAGAAATAAATGTCTGTTGTTTATAAGCCACACCATTTATGGTATGTTGCTGTAACAGCCTGAATGAACTAAAACAAGGAGGGCAATAGGAGAGGCCCTTACGTGTAATCTCATATAATGCTTTGGTAGCATTGTGAGGTAGGCTTCATTACATCCATTCAACAGAGACAGACCTGGAATTGGAACCAAAGTCGTCTGACGATGCCAAACTATTCCATAATATCTTGCTGCTTCCCATGACTGATGAAAATTTAGTTTTCCAATTCTGTGTACAGTCCCTTAACTCTCTTCCAGTTCAGTTTTCCCTACCACCTTTCTTAATTCTGTCCATTTAATCCCTATCTGTTTTCCACCACAATGAAGAAAAGAGGAATAGAGAGAAAGCAAAGGCACTAATTGCTTAAGACACAGCCTGCCCAGGAGCCTGGTCAGGATTCTGCTGACAAGTGTTATAACCTCAAAGGAAAATGAGCCAAGGATTGGAATAGCTACGCCACAGAGGGAAGAATGCAGTTAGCAAACAAATACAGGAAAAGGCTCAAGCTCACCAAGAATTCATGAGAAGCAAATTAAAATGGCACTGAACATGGAATAAATTAGCATACCAAAATTATTAAAGCCCACAACTCGCAAAGCATGGAAGACAAATGGCACACTGGCCTCATTCTGGTAATAAAGTGGATGTCCAATGAGCGAGCATCTGTTGATTGGCCTGTGGTAGGAGGGAGACAGTAAGAAAGAGAATTGTGCACACTTATTCACTAAAAAAAGAATTATAAACTGCTACTAGAACCTGAACAGAATTTTAAACAGGGTTCAATAGAATAGACAATCTACTTTAAAGGATGCTAGTGTAATTTTAATACATATTTCTATACAAATTCTAGGCACCATGTTAGATTTTAGCCCGTGACTGCTATTAAAATGATACAGCTATAATTTTGCTTACTGCTTTCACAGTGTAGAAGTACACTGGATGGTTATGGACACTCACTTTGGGAAGTAAGAAAACCAGCATATCTGAGATCAGCTATATATTAATCCTACCCTCGTGCTCTTCATTAATTTATAATAGGATTCTACCAATGTCTGTACATCAGAGTCTTGCTACTTTGTAGCTATGAGACAATAATGTTTCTGAAGATTGTGAAGTAAACTAGAAAACATCAATTAAACATTTAATACTATGTTAAAACCAGGTAATGCCAGGCATTCCTATTTTTATGCTGGAAAACCAGAAACCAAAAAGGTCAACTTAATTTTGTGCATACATATTTGTGAATACTGTGTTGTTAACATCTTTCTTAATCAAGGTAAATTTATACACTGAGAGAGTAAGTTGGGCTGATAATTCCTGAGTGTGGATCCTGAAATGCTGGTGACAGAAAGTTCCACAAAGGGCCACTTCAAGGAATCCACTGATCATAGGCACTATAGTCTACGGGCACCGCTGAGAATGAACTGGGCTGATGCAAATAAAGATTTTTAGTGTCAAGGTGCAGATGCATTGCCATCAAGTCACTCACATACCCAAAGAGTACTCTACTCAGTTTCCTTTCCAACCAAAGGAATAAACTTCTCATGGATTAGCATCAGGAGTTTTGCTCTGTTCATTTTTTTTAAGTTTTTATTCATTTATTTGAGAGGTAGGTTAGAGACAGTGGGAGGAAGAGATAGAGAGAGTTAGGTCTTCCATCCGTGGGTTCACTCTCCTAATAGCCACAATGGCTGCAGCTGAGCCAGGAGCTTCTTCCGGGTCTTCCATGCAGGTGCAGGGGCCCAAGTTCTTGGGCCATCTTCCACTGCTTTGCTAGGCCAAGGCCATAGCAGAGAGCTGGATCGGAAGAGCAGAAGCCAGGACTAGGACTGGTGTCCATATGGGATGCCAGTGCCGTGGGCAGAAGATTAACCTACTGTGCCACAGTGCCAGCACAGTTCTGTCAGTTTTTACATATAAAAATAACTGACTCTATGAGAGCATATGTGTGATTCAACCTCTACCTTTTAGCATGAATTTGTCCAATCAGAGATGTTAGTTAGGTAAACCGCTCATTCTCCTAAAATTGAGATCTTAAATGGATAGAAGAGATACAGTATAATAAATGACAAAAAAAAATTGCAGGTGCAAACCATCAAAACAGTATATGAAATATATTAAATTCAGATTCAAGTTAAGTCTCCTTCATTAAACAAATGTTTGCTAAACATTGATGTGTCAGGTGCCATACTTGGCACCATGTGCACTAGGGAAGCACCATTTGTGCCCTCACAAAACTTACACTCAGAGGGGATTTCAGCCAAGTGAATGGGAAATTACAAAAAGTGATTATAGCAATCAGACCCAAGCTAAAAATAATGGGAATGTCAGGGATAGATGTTCAGTGCAGCAAGTAAGGTGCCACCTGGGTTGCCCAAATCCCCTACTGAAATGCCTGGGCTTGAATCCTGGCTCTGCTTCTGATTCCAGTTTCCTGCTAACGTGTACCCTGGGAGGCTGCAGGTAATGGCATAGGTAGTTAGGTCTGTGCCACCTATGAGGGTGACTCAGACTGAGTTCTTGGCTCCTGGCTTTGACCTGGCATAGCCCCAGCTGTGGCAGGCATCTAGGGAGTGAACCAGCAGATGTCAGATCTCTCTGCCTGTCTGCTGCCTCTGTCTCTCTTCATTTCAGATAAAATTTAAAAAATTATGGTTGTATTAAATGGGTTAAGGAATGGACACTTACATGGAACATGCTGTCACAAAGGTAGGCAGCTACAATAAGAACAAGTTTCCTTTGCTAGGGCTTTGGCTCTTCCTAGCTCCTTTCATTAAAACATAAACTAAAGAACATAAATAAATCATAATTATGATCATTACTTTTCCTGAAAGTCAAATATTAAATGTGCCATAACTGTATCACATACAAAAGTTAGAATATTTTCTGAACATATACTGACAACATTTGAGGAGAAGCTGATATGAAAAAACTCACTTGCAACTCACAGATCACTATCAGAAGCAAAACCACGTATGTTAGATGTAATGAGATGGCATGATGTGATTCTTGATGAAGACAGAGTTCAATTTCAAACTGCAACATAAGCTGGTTGGTTTTACTAAAATCTGTCACACCTATCATTCATATACACAATAGGAACGTGTAAAAATTACTGTCCTAAGGATCACAGTATGCTTTGCCATTCTTAAAACGCTCATAAAAAGAGAGAGATTTGTCCCCTTTAAAAACTCATAAGAGCCTAAACACTACAAACCCTGAGGGAGGAGTAGAAGCTGTTCAGTGCCCACCAACTGGAAATGAACAGAAAGCAATCAGGAACCACTAACTGGTAGCCTGAGGAAGGAGGACAGGAATGGGCCCAGACCACAGCTGTGGGTTGCCAAATCGGGCATGCCTTTCTGCTATGGTTATGGGACTTTTAGTTAGGCTACAATACATGGATAAAGCAGAAGGAAAAGTGAAATCACTGGGTAGCCTGGGATGGAAGGGAAAGCAAGGGACTGACAGTAGCAGGAAAGAGGGATTTCATAGACTTAACAGGAGTTAAAATTTGAGATATCTGATAGCCAGTGGGGTCCAGGATACAAACTCCTGAGTCTCACAAGAGGTTCAGGTTTGAGAATGCTGGTAAACAGCCTAGAAATTGGAAGTTTCAGCAAACATTCTCTAAGATTCTAAATTAGGTGGTTCATGGACAATACTTTGAGAATATGAACAGATTAAAATAGCCTTAAACACAGCAGATTATCCAAATCTACCTGATGTTTAATGACTGTCCCCTCCCTCCCTCCAGAACTCCCTCCCACACTGTTCAGATATTGAGGGTATACATCTCTGTAGAAAGGTATAGACTCCATAAAATTAAGTATTCCTAAAAGATTTTTAAGCAAGGTCTCAAAGAGATATTTGTATTCCTATGTTCACAGCAAGGCCAATGGTGGACCCAAACCTAGTGCCTATCAACAGATGAATGGATAAATCAGATGTGGTATATAAATACAATAGAACATTATTATTATTTCCCTAAAAGGAAAATAAGACACGACATGGATGAACCTCCAAGACACTGCTAAGTAAAATAAGCCAGTCACAAAAAGACAGATACTGTATGATTCCACATTGAAGTCCCTAGAGTAGTCAGATTCATAGAGATGCAAAATTCAAGGGTGGTTGCCAGGGGCTGGGGAGAGGAAAGAATGACAAGCTTTCATTTAATGGATACAGAGTTTGTTTTGCAAGATGTAAAAGTTCTAGAGAACCTTTCTACAAGATTATGAATATAGTTAACACTACTAAAGTATACACTTAAAACATTTTAAGATGATAAATCTTACACAACACACTACAAGTAAACAGTAAATAAAATTGTTTTTTTTAAATAAGTGTTTTCCACTATTTAATACAATAAAATGGTGGAAATTAAGAATACTAATGGCCAGGCCAGTGTTGTGGCATAACAGATTAAGCCGTCCTCCCTTAGAGACACCAGGATGAGCCCCTACTGCTCCACTTCCAATCCAGCTCCCTGCTAATGTGCCTGAAAAAGCAGTGGAAGATGGCCTAAGTCCTTGGGCCCCTAAACCCACTTGGGAGACCTGAAAGAAGCTCCAGGCATCTGGCTTCCGTCTGGCCCAGCCACCGCCACTTTGAACTCTTGAGGAGTGAACAAGCAGATGGAAGACCTCTCTCTATCCCTCCTCCCCCTCTCTGTAACTCTTTCAATATCATTTAAAAAAAAGAATACTACTGGCTAATACCTGTATTTCTTTCAATTTCATTTTATTATAATTGTGCACATATAGATGTTATAGTCTTTAATTCATGTTCTAATTGTTATTTTAATAGGGTATTTAAAGAGAAAAGAAAAGTCAACTAAAGGAAAATGTGTTTTCTTTCTCAGAATTGGTTCTGGCTCAATAATGGGCCTTACCACCTGGTTACAAGAAAATTTGACTAGCTACCCAGCTACTATGCATTGAAGCAAAAAATAATAACAATATCAGATGAGCATACCTGGTCACTCTCTAGTACAGTAATACTTCTTTAGATGTATATCTGCAAGTTTATTTGTATTTATACTATCATTAATAACAGGCTTAATAATACTGAATATCAGTATGCTATAGTTAACTTTTTTCTACTTAGAAATGTATGTTTTTAAGTATTTAAATTAGGAAACCCAAAATATACAGTATTAACTATACAGATGCAACACAAGGATAGATTTTGCAAAACTCCAGGGCAAATGACCCAAGCAAAATGCCAAAACTTCCTCTGAAGAAGACACATTTTTCAAGCCTCTTAAGTCTTGATGTCACTGGGATGGGGAGAAGAGACTGCTGCTGATGAAATTCAAACGTGAAGGCAGAGGTGCTACAAGAGCAAATATTCTAAGGTCCCCACTGCTGGCCTGCGCTTCTTACAGAAGTCACACAACTCTCAAGAGCTGGGTAAGAAAAAGAACAGAAGAGCATCACAAGATAGGAGGCAATGGAAAAGTTAGCTTTTTTGAGAGCCTGTTACTTGTAGATCTTCGTCTTACAACCTGGGAACTCTCACCTCAAGAACACTAAGATAGGTTGATGCCCCAAAATCCAGCTAATGGAGGATGTAAAAGCAAATGCTCATTAAGAAGAAAGAAGCACCCCGGTGAGAGTGCTGCATCTACATTGTAGGAGAATTTTTTTTTTTTTATTTCAGAGTGAAAAGTGACAATGTAAAGAGCATGGACAATTCTTGGTCTAAACAGTTCCTCAGCCCAGATTTCAACCAATCTTTATGCACTCAATATGCCTCAGCTTCAACACCACCACAAGATTCCCCCCATACAATCTATGCCCCCTTCACATGTTCCCATCCTTTTCAAATCATTTCCCACATTTGCAGTCATGTAATTTTATGCACTCACTTGTCGAATAGCTGCTTGGTCACTAGATTACTGGTTTCACAGGGAAGATGTCGTGTTTATTTTTATTTGCCACAACAGTGCTGACATGGTGCAGTTGCTGGCACCCAATAGACACATGGTATACCTTCACTACAAGGCTGTTTTCTGACTGGTGCATTTCAGCAATTGTGGAAAGGTTAAACAGTGTAACTAACAATCTCAAGAGAACAAAAGCTTCTGATGAGACCACAGGTTAAGTGAAGGTAGCTGAACAGCTTACATTATGATTAGTAACAGGAACTAAGTTCATTAACAGCACTTTGAACTAGGTGAAGGGCAGAGGCTGTACAAAAGGCTTAGGGAGAAATCAATGAGCACAGCTCTAATGTAAAACGTGGACAGGGTTTTGCAATCAGGAAGGACAGGATGACCCAGCTGTAAGACACTTAGAACCATCTCCCAGCAGTTTGCAAGGGCAGAAGAAAAAGGGCAAGGAGTCAATAGTGACTTTGAAACTGCCTTAGGAAAACTGATAGGTCTTGAAATATGTGAGAGCAATGGAAGAGAGAAAAGAGTTCACTGGTTTCTTTGCACTTATAGTGAGTTTGGGACAATAACATGAAATATAAAAAGTGTCTGAAACTCCAAAATAATTCTAATGAATATTTTTATTAAAATTATTTTTTTTTTGACAGGAAGAGTGGACAGTGAGAGAGAGAGAGACAGAGAGAAAGGTCTTCCTTTGCCGTTGGTTCACTCCCCAAAGGCCGCAGCAGCTGGAGCGCTGCGGCCGGCGCACCACGCTGATCCGAAGCCAGGAGCCAGGTGCTTCTCCTGGTCTCCCATGGGGTGCAGGACCCAAGCACCTGGGCCATCCTCCACTGCACTCCCAGGCCACAGCAGAGAGCTGGCCTGGAAGAGGGGCAACCGGGACAGAATCCAGCGCCCTGACCGGGACCAGAATCCAGTGTGCTGGCGCCGCAGGCGGAGGATTAGCCTAGTGAGCTGCGGCGCTGGCCAAAATTATTGTATTTTCAATGTTGCATTTTACATGTACTACTCATATAGACCAAACTAATTTTTAAAAACCTACTTTTAAAAAAAGCATTTTATTAGAAATACATGCCTACAAATTTGATGTTTTTAAAATCCTCCAAATATAAAAAAATATGCAGTATTTCAGTGTGTAAAGAAGGAACTGCTAATTTCAAGATGCACTCAGCCTTTAAAACATTTGCCAATTTAGAGTTAGGAAAAGTGTATATGGTTTATGTACTTAAACTTGTATTTCTAAAGCACTGATATCAAATTCCATAGTATTGCTTGGTTTTATATATTAGATACTCTAAAATTAGAGATATTTTATTAAATTTCCACTATGTTTATAATGTTACACAGTAATTTCAAACAAATTCAGCACTTCTGTAGGGGGCCAGTTGGTAAAATTAGAATTTGCCTGGACATGTGATAGCAAAAACCATTCTAATTGCCAATAACTTTTTATTTAGGCTTGGATGACTAGGATGGAAAAGGAGAAACATATTAACTAGCTGGGTTTCCCAAAGTGGTCTATGAGTAACTGCTTCTAACCAACCTATCTC
The DNA here is from genome assembly GCF_051225735.1 of Oryctolagus cuniculus. Classification (NCBI taxonomy): domain Eukaryota; kingdom Metazoa; phylum Chordata; class Mammalia; order Lagomorpha; family Leporidae; genus Oryctolagus; species Oryctolagus cuniculus. The sequence continues at coordinate 74,334,022 of NC_142882.1, forward strand.
AATTGAATTCCTTCTCTTCTCTGACCTGCACACATGAACCACGTCCAGAGATAAAACAAAGCAAAACGCATTCCTACGACTGTCAGATTCTCTGTCTTCACCCAGTGAGCAAGCAAATCAATCCTAGTGAGAGCACGCTGCCTGGAAATCAGCACACAGGCAACAAGAGAGGGAAGAGCAAACAGTATTTCAAGCTAGCTGGTCATCTTACCAGCCGGCCTCCACTTCCTTACTCAAGTTCAGTTCACCATCATCTTTTGTTGTGGTTTCCACAACTGGACACACAATCAGACCACATTCTTCTACTCTTGTTCTGTTTTCTTCAATCCATTTTTTTTCTTTCTTGAACAAAGATCTGGGCATATCTTCATCTCCAACTATTTTTTGGCTCCCATTGCAATTAAGGTCAAATTCTTTTTACATGGCTCACAGTGCAGGGCCATTTGGTGCCTAATTCTTTCATCTTTTTTCCCACTTTTACCCCAATTCCACAATCCAGATCCAAAGTAGCTTTCAGATCATCCACTGTGCTGCTCTCAGGTATGCCATTCATTCACTCTGCCTTCAACACTTCCCATCTCACCCCTTTCTCATTGAGCACAAAATCAACACTCAAGAAATATGCAGTTTAATAAGGAAAAAATGATTAAATGAATTTTAGAAGTCTTTATTATATTCAGCCCTCAGCCCCAAACCCTGACAAACACCCACAGAAACAAACCATGCACCTGGACTTTTCTTTTTAAATATATCTTTTATCCTGCAAAATATGTAAAACATAGAATTCTCCATTTCTTCTGTTCCAATTCTACTGTCCCTAAAGATAGTGAATTCTTCTTATTTTGACAAGGTAAAATGTATTTTTATAGCCACCAGTCTTTGTTGTAGACCACTCAGAGCAAGTTACAACTGTCTATGATTGATTTAACCTAGTTTCAGTTCACAAATTAGACAAGACACATGCAACCAGCCTGTTTCTTACAACGATTAAATGAGACTCTAGACAGTCTCTTCCTAAAAATGAACAAAATTCCCATCTCAAGAGAGGATAATCTGTGGACCAGACTAACCCAGTGAGTTTATGGGTACATACAAGAGTAGACATTCTGCTATTGTAGCTGCTTGTAGGCGCAGAAAATCAACAGTGTGGATTAACTAGGATTAAAGTATTATTTTCTGATTACATTTGTGATTCAGTTTCTAGATAGAGGAGAAAACTATCTCCAAGATTAAACAAAAATATACAATTCAAAATGAATTTAAAAATAGCAATACTAATTTAGAAGTACAAAAAATTAACAAGAATTAAGAATACAACTTACTTTTATTTATATATGCAGGGACATGTATATACATGACTTAAGACATATTTTCTTATCTCTGAGAAGAAGCGGTCATAGATAAGACAGCACATGACAAACACTAGTTCCCACAGGCACACTGTATAAAGATATTCAGAAGAATAAATGGTGTAAGGAGGGAATGTTTAGAATGATCCAGAAAAATAGAAAAGTCTATGCGAACAGAGGAGAAAAAATGTAAATCAAAACAGATTTTCATTTTTTTCTATCTACTCTAAAGTTTATTTTCCATTAGTATTAAAACATTTCTTCCTACCTCATAGGTATGTATAATTAGGATGTACTAGTTCATAAAAAATTTTTCCTAAATTATATTTCTGAAGAGTTGTGGGGGGAGCAGGACAGAGGATGGATAAGGAATAGATGAGAAAGAAAATGATAAATGATATGGTTTTCAAAACTACTTTGCCTAATGTAATGATATTACTTTCACATGTTAAAATTTCTTCATTAATTTTATATTTAACCTTGTGATTTGTTTCGTCATTCAAATATAAGGATAAAGAAAATAGTTTGGATGTGGCAAAGACATGTAGAACCTCAATGCATGAAAAATAGTTTTGCATACCATTTGTATTTTTGAAATATTTTTCCAGGTTACAATTTTTTTATTATAAAGATTTACTTATTTGAAAGGTGGAGTTACAGACAGGCAGAGCCAGAAAGGGGGGGAGAGGGAGGGAGAGAGAGGGGTCTTCCATCCGCTGGTTCACTCCCCAAATAGCTGCAACAGCAGGAGCTGGGCCATTCAGAAACCAGGAGCCAGAAGATTCTTTTGAGTCTCCCACGTGGGTGCAGGGGCCCACACTCTTGAGCCATCTTCTACTGCTTTCTCAGGCCAGAGCAGAGAGCTGGATAGGAAGTGAAGCAGCCAGGACTTGAACCAGCACCAATATGGGATGCTGACACTGCAGCCAGCAGCTTTACCCACTACACCACAGTGCCAGCCCGTACATTTTCCTGTATCTTTATTCTAGATATCAATTTCTCTCTTTCTGAACTTAGAAAGTAAATGATCCCAGATCCAAAAGCATTATGAGGAAAAAATAACTATTAACAGGAGTTCAGTAACAAGGATGAATACAAAGTTAATATATAAAATTCATGAACTTTCATATAACTAGTTACAAAATATAATGAAAAGAAATTATCTAACTCCCAACACCTATGAAATAAAAAGTACTCAAAAACAAAATTTTTCAAAATACAGGTCCTATATGAATAAGCCTATAAAGCTTTACTGTGTAGTATTGAATAAATGTATTTGAATGAATGGAGAATCATTCCCAGCTAGGATTCTAAACATACAATATGCTAATATCTACCACATAAATGTATAAAAATGCCAGGAGCACAATTCCAGTAACCCCTCAGTGACTGTTTCTTTTTCTCTTTCAGAATATGGCAATGTATTTTTAAAAATATATATTTACATTATATTAATAATTTGTATTTATATTAATATATTAAAGAAAATATTTAAAAAGAACAATATGATAATTAAAAATAAGGAGGTGGAGAGTAAACTCGGCCCTATTCATTTTTGAATTCTTAAAAATCTACATTCATCAAACATGTTCTTTATTTTTATTTTTATTTTTTTGACAGGCAGAGTGGACAGTGAGAGAGAGAGACAGAGGGAAAGGTCTTCCTTTGCCATTGGTTCACCCTCCAATGGCTGCCGCAGCTGGTGTGCTGCGGCCGGCGCACCACGCTGATCCGAAGGCAGGAGCCAGGTGCTTCTCCTGGTCTCCCATGGGGTGCAGGGCCCAAGCACTTGGCCATCCTCCACTGCACTCCCAGGCCACAGCAGAGAGCTGGCCTGGAAGAGGGGCAACCGGGACAGAATCCAGTGCCCCGACTGGGACTAGAACCCGGTGTGCCAGTGCCGCAAGGCGGAGGATTAGCCTAGTCCCAGTGATCAATTTCTGTTCACAATTGATCATAATGATAGGACTAAGAGCCAAAGGGATCACATAAACAAGAATAGTGTCTGCAAATACTAGCTGATAGAATAAAAAAGGGAGAGAACGATCCAACATGGGAAGCAAGATACACAGCAGATCCATAGAATGACAGATGTCCTAAACAGCACTCTGGCCTCAGAATCAGCCCTTAAGGCACGCGGATCTGGCTGAAAAGCCCATGAGAGTATTTCAGGCATGGAAAGCCAAGACACTCTGGGGGGGGGTGGACACCAACCCTAAATGAAAGATCTCCATGAGTGAGATCCCAGTGGAAAGAACAGGTCATCAAAGAAGGAGGTACCTTTCTCTGCAGGGAGGAGAGAACTTCCACTTTGACTATGACCTTGTCTAAATGTGATCAGAGTCGGTGAACTCAAAAGGCTTCCATAGCCTTGGCAACTCATGACAAGATCCTAGGGTGATTACTGATGCCATAAACAAGAGTGTCAATTTGTTAAGTCAACAACAGGAGTCACTGTGCACTTACTCCTCATGTATGATCTCTGTCCTTAATGTGCTGTACATTGTGATTTAATGCTATAACTAGTACTTAAACAGTATTTTTCATTTTGTGTTTCTATGTGGGTACAAACTGTTGAAATCTTTACTTAATATATGCTAAACTGATCTTCTGTATATAAAGAGAATTTAAAATGAATCTTGATGTGAATGGAGGGGAGAGGGAGAGGGAAAGGGGAGGGTTGCAGGTAGGAGGGAAGTTATGGGGGGTGGGGAAGCCATTGTAATCCATAAGCTGTACTTTGGAAATTTGTATTCATTAAATAAAAGTTAAAAAAATCTACATTCATTAAAACAATGACTTGGAAAGAAAACAAATCACCTACTGGGCTCCACTCTGGCCAATGTGGCCATCTGGGGAGTGAACCAGTGCATGAAAGATCTCTCTCTCTCTCTTTTCTCTCTCTCTCTCTCTAACTCTTTAAAAAATATCATAAAAAGAACTAACATATGATCCAGCTATCTCTCTACTGGGTATATAACCAAGGGAAGTGAAATCATGCTAACAAAGAGAAATCCACATTCCCATGTTTATTGCAGTACTATTCAAATAACCAAGAAATAGAAACAACCCAAGAGTCCATTAACTGATAAATGGATAAAGAAAATACGTTACATACATACAATGGAATACAATTCAGCCATAGAAAAGGATGAAATCTTGTCATTTGCAGCACCATGAAAGAACTGGAGGTCATTATACCAAGTGAAATAAGCCAAGCACAGAAAGACAGTATGAACTCATTCATATGTGGGACCTTACAGAAGTCGAGTAGAACAGCGGCTACTAGAGGTCAGATAGAATAAGGGGAAAGGAGGGTTGAGGAATAGCTGATTAATGTGTACTAAGTTATAGTTAGAAATTCTGGGTTCTTTTGTACAGTAGAGTGACTATAGGTAATGATATCTGTATATTTCTAGACTTAAAGAAAGGATTTTGAATGTTTTCTCCATCAGAAAATGTCAAATATTTGAGACTATAGATAGGTTTGCCCTAATTAGACAATGTGTACATGTATTAAAATATAACATCATATCCCATAAATATGTACACTTTTTATGCATCTGTTAAAAAATTTTAAATTCGGGCCACCATTGTGGCATAATGGGTTAAGCCACTGCTTACAATGCTAGCATCCCTTATCAGAGTACTGGTTCAAGTCCCACCTACCCTGCTTCCCATCCAGTTCCCTGCTAATGTGCCTGGGAAAGCAGCAGAAGATAGCCCAAATCTTTGGAAACCTGCCCTCCACGTGGGACACCAGGATGCAGTTTCTGGCTCTTAGTTTAGATCTGGTCCAGCCTAGGCTGTTGCTACCATCTGGGGAATGTACCAGCAGATCAAAGATTCCTTCCTCCCTTCCTCCCTCCCTTCCTCCCTCTTTCTCTCTTTCTCTCTTTCTTTCTCTCTTTCTCGCTCTCTGTCACTCTGCCTTTCAAATAGATAAATATTTTAAAATTTTCAAAAATTAAAAAAAGAGTTGAGGCTTATAATAGTTCAACTCATGAAGTTACTGTAAGGATAAACAAATAATACAGGGGAAATACCTAGCTTAAAATATACAAAATAAAATATTTTTTCCTCAAAAAGATATATAACCCCTATTCTATAAATTAAAGAACAAGATAAGAAAATATCCAGAAGGCAAACAGGTAGGTGGTTGGGGGGCACTTGCTGGGGGTGGTTGGGAGGATTAGAGGAGCTAGTGAGCAATGAGAGAAAATAGTATCTTTTAAGAGTCATTTGTTAGGAAAGCTTGGTTTGAAGAAAAGAGATTGAGGGAGCCAAAAGCTGTGTGTAGTTAAAGGAACAGCTGTAAGACAGGAAAAAGCGATGCCCCATAGCAGGGTGGTAAGTGTGTAAAAAAGGAGCCAACTCAGAAAAGTGGCTGGCAGGTTTTACTACTAGGTGTACACAAAGCAGCTCTTGTTCTTAGAGCTTTGCAAATTAAATGCTAAGAAATTTATAAATTTTCTTTTCCATTTATATTTATCTATGTTTTTTCCTAAGGCTTTCAGATTATCATATTAACTAGAGTAGGTTAAATTGTCTGAAGAGTTTAATCCAGAGGATAACCAGTTACTTCAACATATGGTATTTCAGGTCAAAATTAAGAACAGTTCAAATAAAGTATTGGTGAAGCATGACAACAGTTCTGGTGGCAAATAGCATTTCTCCCACATGCCAGTTGTGTGACATTAGACAGGTTATTTAAGCTATGTTTGAGTGGCTTCATCTGACAATGATGAAGATAATAATATCTTGATAAGAAGCTTAAATGAGATCAACTACTTACAATTCTTAACCCACATATAGCAACAGAGGAAATCCTGAGTAAGTCCAAACTTTTATTATTAAATTCCAATCTTTATTATTATTTTTATTTGTGACAGGTTTTCTAAGATGTCTTCAGACCTGGAAATATGAAAATACAAATCACGAACATAATAGTTGACACAGCAGCTCCTATTTCATAGTAAATAATTTCAGCAAAGAATATGTTTTTACCTTTTTTATTTTGATATTTAATTCTATAGATAATTTGAAAGAATAGTATGATAAAGTTGTTATCCATGTCATCCATGTGTGTGTGTTGCAAGTATGGAGGGTATGAAAGTATAAAATTGTTCACCTTCACCCACATTCCCCCCAATACTTGCAACACACACTCACATGAATGACTATTGTCGGAGGAGCCAAGACGAGGGTTAGTTGGTGCACTGTGTGGAAGAAGTTACTTTACTTCTCTCCATGGGTAAAAAGGTCTGCCTTTTTCAGAGAATCTAATACTGCTGAAGACACAGGCTGTTATAACACTAAATATGCAATGGTTACAATGGAGAACAAGATGCAATTACACTCAGAATGGCAGAAATTGCAGAATGACCATGCTAAGTATTGCTGATGGATATATTTATTATGCAGCTTGTAATCATGCCTGCACCTGCACACTGAATATATTCATCACCCTTAAAAGTTTGCTTGTGGGGCTGGTGTTGTAGCATGGTGTATTAAGCAGCTGCTTGCGATGCCAGCATCCCATATTTGAGTGCTGGTTCAAGTCCCAACTCTTCTGGTTCCCATCCACCTCCCTGCTAATGCACCTGGAAAAGCAATGGATGATGATCCAAATACTTGGGCCCCTGTCATCTGCATGGAGACCAAATGTAGTTCCTGGTTCCTGGCTTTGGCCTGGCCCAGCCTTGGCTATTGTGGCCACTTGGGAGTGAACTCAATCTCTGTCATCGCACATCTTTCTTGGGTGAATACTGAGAAGTAAAACGGCGGGGTAACACAGTAGGTACATTTACCCTTTTTTTTTTTTTTGACAGGCAGAGTGGACAGTGAGAGAGACAGAGAGAAAGGTCTTCCTTTGCCGTTGGTTCACCCTCCAACGGGCGCGCACCCCGCTGATCTGATGGCAGGAGCCAGGTACTTATCCTGGTCTCCCATGGGGTGCAGGGCCCAAGCACTTGGGCCATCCTCCACTGCACTCCCTGGCCACAGCAGAGAGCTGGCCTGGAAGAGGGGCAACCGGGACAGAATCCGGCACCCCGATCAGGACTAGAACCCGGTGTGCCGGCGCGGCAAGGCGGAGGATTAGCCTAGTGAGCCATGGCGCCGGCCAGGTACATTTACCTTTAAAAGAAAAAACAAAAACCGCCAAACTTCCACAAAGGTTGTACCATTTTTACATTCCTACCAGCCATGTAAATATCAGTTACCCCATGTCCTCAACGACACTCTTCATGGTCTGTCATCTTAGTCATTCTAACAGGTACAGTGGCATCTTATTGTGGCATGGATTTACATTTTCCTAATAACTAATTATATGGAACATATTTTCATATGCTTATTTATCATGTATATATCTTCTTTAACAGCCTATTCAAATTTATTATTTATTATCAAAAATCATTATTTATTTTTTTATCTGAGAGGCAGATAAAATGTTGCCTTCCATTGTTTCATTTCCCAAATGCCCACAATGGCTGGGACCTAAGTCAGAAGCCAGGAACTCAGGTCTCCCATGTAGGTAGCAGGAACCCAACCACTTGAGCTATCATTGCTATCTCCCTGGGTCTGCATTAGCAGGAAGCTGGAGGAAGAAGTCAGCAGCCAAGAACCAAACTCAGGTACTGCAACAAGGGACACAAGCAACCTAACTGGGCACCTTAAGAACTAGGCAAAACACTTGTCCCTGTGGCCGGCACTGTGGCACAGCGGGTTAACGCCCTGGCCTGAAGCGCCGGCATCCCATATGGGCACGGGTTCTAGTTCTGGCTGCTCCTCTTCCAATCCAGTTCTCTGCTGTGGCTTGGGAAAGCAGTGGAAGATGGCCCGGCTCAATTGCTTAGGTCCCTGCACCCACGTCGAGACCCAGAGGAAGCTCCTGGCTTCAGATTGGCATAGCTCCAGCCATTGCGGCCATCTGGGGAGTGAACCATCGGATGGAAGACCTCTCTCTCTCTCTCTGCCTCTCCTCTCTCTGTGTAACTCTGACTTTCAAATAAATAAATGAATCTTTAAAAAAAAAAAAAGCACTTGTCCCTGCTTATTTTGCTTTAAATGGGATTCTTACTATCGACTTTTAACTTTTTTAATTTTATTTATTTATTTATTTTTTGACAGGCATGGTGGACAGTGAGAGAGAGAGAGAGAGAGAGAGAAAGGTCTTCTTTTTCTGTTGGTTCGCTCTCCAATGGCCGCTGCGGCCGGTGTGCTGTGGCCAGCACACTGTACTGATCTGAAGCCAGGAGCCAGGTGCTTCTCCTGGTCTCCCATGGGGTGCAGGGCCCAAGCACTTAGGCCATCCTCCACTGCACTCCTGTGCCACAGCAGAGAGCTGGACAGGAAGAGGAGCAACTGGGACAGAATCCAGTGCCCAACCGGGACTAGAACCCGGTGAGCCGGAGCAGCAGGTGGAGGATTAGCCTATTGAGCCATGGCGCCGGCCATTATTATCGACTTTTGAGAATTCTTTACATTCTGCATAAAAATTTTCTTTAACTTTTATCAGATATGTGTTTTGTGAATATTTTCTCCTAATCTGGGACTTTTTAAATTTTCTTTTCAACATCTTTCTAAGAGCAGATATTAAATTTTGATGAAATTAAATTTATCAAGTTTTTGCTTCTGTGGATCATGATTTTTATGTTGCATCTAAGATTTTTTTCCTAATTCAAGGCCACAAAGATTTTCTTTAAAGTTTTCATTGATCAATGATAGATTTAGATTTTATATTGAGTCTATTGCTCAATTTGTGTCACTTTGTATACTGTGTGAGCCTTTGATAGAACCCTAGGGAACATCTACTTTTAGGGGCTAAAGGAAGGAAAAAGGTAGTCAGTGCCAAATTTGAAAGAGAACAAGCAATGTACTGACAGACAGAAACCCAAGAGGTAGAGGACTTCAATCAGAGGACAGTTTTGGTATATTCATGGAGGTATTCATGGAGACCAAAGGAAGGCAACACAGAGTAACAGTCATTGGATTTGACAGTGAGGGTAGTGATGGCCTTTGGGACACAAATTTCAATACCATGAAACAGAGAGAAGCCAGATTGAAATGGATCAGAAGAAAAGGATGGAAGGTGAAGAAGGAAAGAGTTCAAATCATTCTTTAGAAAATACTGGTGAGTGAAAATGAAAGAAACACATTACAATGGACTTGAAAGGAAGGGTAGAGGAGATTAAAAGAACAGAAAGACATGAAATCACTGATGAAGCAAGGCTGAACATGAAGTAGCCTGAGAATGTGTCAAGAACACAGGTTTCCTTTTGCAAGGACGAAGAAAGTGAGAAGGAAATTGTATAGATAAACATATTTTGAGATGATGGCCAGGGAAAGCTTAAAGGCCTTGCTCAACCTTCCTGGCAAAGCTGGGGAGCAGTTGATCTGCTGAGACTAAGCAAGATTCACAACCTGTTTGGTACGTAGGTCAGGTTCCACACTATACATGAGCAAACAAAGGCCTACAGATCAGCTTTCCCAGAATGCTTAGCTAACTGGGACTTGAATCCAGACCTTTTGATTCTAATTCTAGTAATTAGAATTTCCAGTAATGAAATCATATTATTCTCTTTATCTTGTTATTCTTACCTTAAAACCTGGTCTTGGTTTGATTTTCTACCTTTCCCACAAAAACTCTGTCCCATTCCTCTTTGTAAGCAACTTTGCCCAAGTACTACAAGTAGCAGGAGTCTATAGAGACATCACAGAGTAGCCTCCAAGGATACAGAGCTTCTCAGGAAATGGGGAAGAGTTTGGCACACCGCAAGGCTCAGTTTGCAAATCAAAAAGGCACCAAGTATCAAACACTATCCATGATTTTCTGATTAAAATGAACTCATAGGGGGCTGGCACTGTGGCTCAGCAGGCTAAACCACCACCCATGACTGCAGCATCCCATATCAGAGGGCTAGTCTGAGTCTCAGCTGCTCCACTTCCAATGGAGTGCCATGCTAGTGCACCTGGGAAAGCAGAAACTGCTTGGACCTCTGCCACTCAGGTGGGAGCCCCAAACAGAGTTCTTGGCTCCAGGCTTTGGCTTGGCCCAGCCCCGGCCATTTGGGGAGTAAACCATTAGGTGGTAGACCTCTCCCTTTCTCCAAAACTGCCTTTCAAATAAATAAATAAATCTTAAAAAAGAAAAAGAATGAACCCAAGGCTGCTTTCTTAGTTCTTTAAAACATGCAACCCAGAGCAGAGTCCTCCTCCTAGAACACCTCACAAGGCAAGGGCTACAAGGCTGGTAACAGCCAGAGCACTTAAGCTGCAACTCCCTATTCAGCTCCTCCTTTCATCTAGCCTCCCAAATCCCTCGACTGAAAGAAAGCCTAAGAGCAACCCCCTCCCCCAAAATGATGAATGTATGATACACAGCAAACCTGAACAGGCACCTTTATTTTGGCCGGGACGAATTTTTTTAACTGTGTTGGGCATTCAGTATAAGAACCTCTAATGGATGAGTGAGTGTGTCTAGTAAGAATCCTGGTTATTCATGTACACAACAGTTTTTTTCTTTTCTTTCTTTCCTTTTTGGAAATTCGGCTCCCTCTGACCTTGGAACAGTTATTTTGCTACTGTAGACTGTGATGCAAATTAAGGCATTTCTATTCTTATTTCAAAGTCTGCTGCATAAAATAAGTGTATGCTTTGTAGAGTCAGTTGACAGCCTAATGTTGCACATTTAACAAATCAACACTTCGTCAGCTTATTTCATTATTATTTGACTATTCATTTTGAAATGTATCATTAAAAATGTAGTTTTTGACCTTTCATAATTTCTAGTCTTAAAAAGATAGACAATAGTCTAACACTATTCAAAGTTCCCCTAATGTTGCAAATTACATACAGATCTAAAGAGCAGCCTCACAAAATTTTCTTCTATATGGTAGGTCACTATCTTTTTAATGAATTAAAGTTAACATAATTCTGTAATACCTTAATTTTAAACAGTATTTAGAAAGCAGATCTTGCACAAGCTAAATCATTTTAAAACAAGCACTTTTCAGTTTGCACGTGTTACAAAAACAAGCAATTATTCTGCTGCAGAGCATCTCATGTTTCCTAGAGCTCAATGATATTGTGAAATAGCAAAATCCTGCAGACCAGAATGACAGTGATAATTCTGCTTTTAAGCATTAAAGAAAAAAATGAATAAATTTGAGGTGAAACCTCTCAAATAAAAGGCTTCTTCTGTTATATTTAATCCACTTTCACACAGTTTTTCTTAATTACACTACAGCTGTCTGCTAAGACACAACTGACCACTTCCATCATGAAAACAAACTGTACCCCACCATCTAAAGTTCTCGATTAAAAAGCAAATGTTTTTGTGAGCCCAGGGAAAACGGGTGCAGCTGCTCTATTTCACGAGGCAGGCACCTCTACTCCATTCAGCTGTGAAGAATGGCAATGACTGTAAATTGTTCTTTCCTGATCGGTTCCACAATAAAAACAAACCACACTACTTTCAATTTTTCCAAGCCAATTTTTTTTAAGCCTCCAGTACACTGGAAACAAGAGTTGTGTTCTTCTGATTCATGGCCTTTGATTTCTACATAAACGTCCCTGTATGCATGTAAAAACAGGTCCCTGCAGGATACTCACAGACTGTATATATTAACTTCCCAGATGTACCACAAGATAGAAACGCCATCAGCCTACCTTTTAAAGCAAGATACTATTTAACAGTTTAAACTGCCTGTGACTAAAGGATGATGGCAAAGCGCATCGACTGTATGTGGAGAGGCATTAGGTAGTTCATGAGAAAACTTCAACATGTTCACAAAAAGTACAACAAATGGTTTTGGACTTGTGTTTCAATGGTCTCCATTAAAATCCCAAGTAAGGAATTAGGTTAAGTCACACATCTGCATTTTGGAATTAAACTACTTGAAATCTGGTAACTAAAATGATGGACAAAATTTTATTAAGAAACTCATAAATGCTCACCATTTACTTATACTGCTCAAACAGTAACTACAATTTATACCTAGGATCTCCAATGTATTCTTTTAGTCAAACATACCCTTGATGATTTTAAAATCTTAACAGCATGCCTCTCTCCTATACTCAAAATTTATGTAAACCAGATATGTTACTTATTTACAGACATGGACCACTGTACTAAATATCTTACACACATTTAAAAGCATACACAAAAATAGATAGGTGTTAAGGATGAGTTAAAAATAACTTACAAATACAAGACCCTATAAAAAGTTCATGGGAAATTACAATTATGAAAAAAACTTAATGAATTCCAAAATTTTTTACACCTAGAAAATCTTGAAATCCCATTTTCCATGCACTTCTTGAAGTACCTCCATTGAAGTTTTAAGACTTCTTTGCACATTTCCTATGGGTATCTTTGCACAGCTCCTGAGTTCCTCCCCTTCTCCCAGTTCATGGAGACCCTAAGTAGACGATGAGTAATGTGGGGCCAACCTCTGTCCTTAGTGGCTTTGGATGAGTTCTCTGATTGCTGTAAAATTCTACCCCTGTATTCAAGAAGACTTTTTGTGGAAACACAAGGTTATAATATAGTTTAGAACAGCTCTTAATTCTGACTCACGATGGGTGTGTTGCAATAGAACCTAAATGTGATTGAAATTTATTGAGATAGAACAGAAGAAAATTGTCAGATCCGTGAACACCCCCTTCAGGATCAAAACAGCTGGCATGAAGCCACCAGTGCTTCCTATCTCACACAAGACAGCAATCAAAACCCCCTCACCAGCAGACAGGTTTCTGTGAGAATCACAATCTATGGGGCTGCTGCAGGACCTGCACCCTTATCTTCTACTGACACCTAATTTTTCCAAACTGCCAGGCATAAATCCATTCCTTTCAGAAATCCTCACTGTATGAGATTTCAGGCAAAGAGAGTTCTCGGCAACTGATGACTTCTGAGGTGAGCCAGGCCAATAATGCAACGTAATAGCTACTTACTGAGCACATACAATTTGGCCAGAGAAAATGGCAATGTAAATATCGCTATCCTCAAGGAGCTCAAAAACCCATACACACACATACAACTATTCGCATCTTTCTCTCTGGCCCTTGGTTCTCCAGCTCCTTCATGGGTTCCTATTCTTCTACCTCCCGCGAAACTCCCCAGATTTATCTTGTCATTTCACCAGCAGAATCTTATCCAAGACTATGACTCAACTATATACCCATATGTCTCTGACTACCACGGTTTTTTTTTTTTTTAAGAAAACTTTATTTGAAAGGTAGATTGACAGAGACAGAGGGAGATAGACACAGAGAGAGAGAGAGAGAAAGAGAGAGAGAATATCTTTCATACACTGGTTCACTGCCCAACTGCCTGTCTACAACTGCTGAGGCTGTCTACAACAGACTGAAGCCAGAAGCTCAGAATTCTACCCAGGTCTCCCATGGGGGTGGCAGGAACCCAAATACTTGGGCCATCATTAGCTGCCCCCCAGGTGCATTAGTAGGAAGCTTGGAAGGAGCCAGGACTTAAACCGGAACACCAATATGGAATGTGGGCTTTCCACACAGGGGCTTAACCCACTACACCCCAAGGCACTCCCCTACCATGGCTATTTCTAAAGAACAAACATCTCTCTTTAAATTAACTAAAGACCACTCACCCCATACTCCCAACTCCTTTCTTGATTTCTCTCACTGGACTTCTCAGGGGCAGTTCACTTCCACATTTCCAAAACAACTCATTATCTTCTCCATAAAACCTGGTCCTGGTTCTGCCGTCACTCCATTAATCCATGGGGGTCGTGGATTCCTCTATCTCTCTCCTGGTTGCTACGTATTTGAGTTCAAAGCCTGGGTAATTCTACCCCCTCAATGTCTGTCAAACGCTGTCTCCTCGCTAGCATCACCACCTGAATTCAACAGCCTTCTCCCTCAGATTTCTGCCTTCTGTGACTGCCCTCTCAACAACACAGCCAAAGTAATCTTTTAAATACTCAGACCAGCCACACTGTTTCAAGAAGGAAAAACAGGTGATATCTTGATGAAAAAGAATGGTCAAAGAATGGAGTTTTTAGCTGGGATGGGGGCAAGAGTTGCAGGCAAGAGCTCTGACAACATTCATAAACTGAATACAAAAAACCTGTGGTAAGAAAGAAATTAAAGTAGTAAACAAATAGACCAAAGTCCCAGAGCACAAGATGGGTTCAAGTGCCCTGGGGAAGAGCCAGCTCTGGTAATGATGGGGGCATGCTTCCCTCTGAGTCAGGAAGAATGCCAGTAAAGACGGCTAGGGATGGGGTCAGTTTGCATATGCAGGGCAGGCGAGCTGAGAGAGAGATGTCAGATAGTGTCTATTTTCTTGGGAAAATGATAGAGGAGGCAGATTACTACTTTAAAATGAGGGAAGGTGAGCATTTTGCAATAGGTTAAACTACCTCTTGCCCTACCCATATCCAGCTACTCTGCTTCTAATTCAGCTTCCTGTCATGTACATCCTGGGAGGCAGTAGATGATGACTCATGTACCTGTGTCCCTGTTCACCTACATGCTTTCACATAAATATAGAAAATGGGGAGATCAGGAGGGCTGAATTCCTGAGAAAAGTAGTTCCAATTTGGAACAGTCACTGTGGGTAATGAAAACAAGCAGATGATTAGGAGTAAGTCTGAAAAACTGAAAGAGAGAAAGGAAAAGGAAAGTCATCCCGAGTACTGAACTAAGGCTGGAAATCATAAACCTGCTGCAGGAACCATCAGAGGACTAAGGGAAAGGTGGTTGCAAGCTGGTGGGTGGGAAAAAGGGGAACAGTGTGCTGGTGTGCTGACAGATTCCACGTCACCAACAGGCCTTCACTCCCATCGTTGCACACTTAGCCAAATTTCCCTCAGGCCAGTGAGGCGTTGTTCCACTTGCTCTCATGGAATCTGTTCCAATCACAATGAACATGCAGCTGCATTTCCAGAACAAGCCATGCTGCCAGGACTGTTGTAGATCATACTGCTTCCTCTGTATAAATGTTACTTCCTTCTATCCCCTTCTACTTCCCTCTACCTTCCTCCACTCTTTATAGATGCCCCAAAAAGGAACACTGCAAAATAAATGTGGTTAGCATGCCACCCAGTCAACAGACACTCCATAAACATTTGGGAGGGATTCATATGATACATAGCAAAATCTCATCCTGAACACGAGGCAGGCTCTTAAGGCAGAAACAGAAGAGGGTATATGGGTGTCTCCAAGTCCCCATGTTGTCTAATAAACCTCTATGCCATCATTCCCAAGTACCTTGTTCCATAAATAATGCAATCAAAAATAAGATAGGCTCCTCTAAGGTTCTCAAGACAGGAGCCATTAAGTCACAGCTATTTTTAAGACTTAGGTGGAAGTTCAAATCACCAAAGCCCCCTGACAGAGGCAGATTAATGGAGTTTCTACTGAGGGTCCTCACCTCTATAACGACTTCCCTTCCATGTTGCTGAGAAAGACAAATTAGTACCTGAGACTCAGTTTTACTGAAATGCCCAAATATGCAAATTAGACACATTAAGACAAAACTTCTGGAGAGATTAGTGAAAGGAGACAGCTGGTCTGGGCCTATCTGTTCCTCCTTTCTTGATTCAGAGTTCATCAATTCAAAATACACTGGTCTTGGTAGTCACTGCTCCTTCTCACCCCCCTTCTTTTGATCATCTCTGTCCAATACCACAGATATAAAGGAACGAATTAGACACCCAGTCATTAAATATTTACTGTCCACCTAATATATTACAAATATTTGATAAACATTCCAAGAAAATAAAATGGTAAGTTTTCAATCTGAAGAATAAAAACATGTATAAAAATTATTATATATGGGGGACTGCATTATGGTGCAACAAGTTAAGCCACCATGCCTGTATCCCATATGGGTACTGGCTGAAGTCCTAGCTGCTCCACTTTTGATTCAGCTCCTTGATAATGTGCCTGGGAAAGCAGCAGATGATGGTCTAAGTACTTGGGTTCCTATCACCCACATGGGAGAACCAGGGGAGTTCCTGGCTCATGGCTTCATCCTGGCCCAGCCCGGGGAATGAACCGGTATATGAAAGATGGATCTCTCTTTCTCTTGCTCCTATCCCTATGCCTCTCTCTCTCTCTAACTCTGCCTTTCAAATATTTTTTTGAAAAATTACATACAATATAATAAGTGCCACACCACAGGTATTCATTCATTCATTGAACAAATGTGAACCACTGATGAGCTTAAATCAAAAGGTTTCTGGAAAAATGGAATTAGAAGATAACTTAATTTGGTGCAAAAAGAAATTTCAAAATCCATGTGAAGTTTTTCATGCTACACATTTTCCATGAAAGTTTTAAAGGACCCTTATGTACCTGGCACTGTTTTTAATTGCTGAGGATTCATCAAGGAAAGGGAAATGAATCCCAACAACACATAAGTAAGAAACAAATGAAACAAATTAAGAAAGAAACAAATGAAAGCAGAAGGAAGCAGACACCTTCTGGAAGGTGGGAAGGCCCTGAGGTGCCTCAGAGAAGCACAGGTGGGTTTGGGGACTGTGGAGGAGGGTGGCCCAGGAACTGGACACAGGAAGCAAACAGCACAGACCTGTGAAAAAACAGGGAATGGGGAGAGCAACCCAAAACACCCTCGGTGAGACTGCAGTGAGGAGAGAGGAAATCCCTCTCCAATCACCAGGCCTGCAACAATATGCTTGGTCTCTTCATGGGAAAACTAAAGCAGCTTCTGTTTCCATTGTTTCCCAGAGGTACCTGAACCAAAACTATGTAGGCAATGAGTTTGGCTAAATTTTCATCTTAAATGTGTTAAATCTGCCAGGGTACTTGGTATAAAAAACATTCCTTAATAAAAATAAAGGAAACACAAGGAAGAACTCTTACAAATGAATTTCCAGGTTCCTGTCTGTTGGAATTGCAATGTTTTTAAAATAAAAGCCTTTCTAAGAGAGGATAGTTCCAAACAGAGAAGAGTCATAATAAAAATGCCAGCATGTTTGCTTTCAAATTCAGAGTATCCATGAAAATTTACATATCTGAAAGACAGTAAATTAGTGGAACCTGAAAAGACCAGAAAGCAGGCATTGAAGTGAGCGAGGCATTGCAACCCAGAGCTGCAAGCCAGGTCACTGTGCCTTCTCCAACCTTGCCTCTACTAGCGGTGTAGCCCTGGCAAGCTACTTGCTCGCAGCTGCTTTCCGTGTAATAGAAGGTACAATAATACACCTCAAAGGATTATTTTGAGGATTAAATTAGTGAATATGTGTAAAGCTCTTAAAAATGGCATGTGGCCCCTTCCTATAAACTGTTATTGGAAGGGTTATTGTTGCTATTATTATCTGCAGCTGAGTCTTTTACTATAGAAGCCAAATTAGCCATCCATGATCCCCTGGAAAAATATGTATCCTCCTATTAAACTGTGTGAAATCCTGCTTCCCACCTACTAATACTCTGCCATGAAAACGTAAAATAAACACGTTTAGCAGTGAAGATTATTTAATCCTACTTTTGGTTTTAAGCTTAATTTCTTGGAATGTTCCTTTTTCACTATAAATAGTAACATCTATCTTGTAAACAACACTATCATGGCATCTTTTGAGGGTGAAAGGAGTTTAAAAGACAGAACTTGAACCAGCTGCCTAGATTTCACTAGTCTGGAGACTCTATGAAAGCAGAATTGGCGAGGATGGCTATAAAATCCACTGGAATACAAATTGCATCAGACAATGAGCGTCTGTGAAGGCTGCGACTTGCGTTGTGTTCACCAGTGTGTCATCAACGTCTAGACCTGTGCCTGGAACATGACTGGATCTTGATATTTTTAAATAAATGAATAACATAGTTTAAAATGAACTGTTCACATTTTAGATAAATGATCACTTGCACGTTCATAGGAAATTACAAATATACTTAAATGATGAAAAAAATGAATACTAGGTTAGGTTTTAATACAATTGCACCTTTGAGCTTTAAATGAAAGGCTGAGTTTATCCTCAATTCTAATAAACTCACAACTCAGGGAAAAAAATGAAGCACCTTAGAGAACCTACAGATTGCCGAGAGAGCAGTGTATGTTTTAAATGAAAGAAGCACCTGCAGCACCATTTAGAAGGATAAATTCAACAAGAGGCAGCTATGGATATATAAATTCTAAGGCTTTGGGAATTTTCATATTGTGTGAGTTACAGCAACTCTTCTCTGGAGCTGCAGCTGGTGCACTGCTTCTAAAGTACATGAGAACCTATTTCATTCCCCCACCAGGTCTGAAACCTGAGGCAATAGTGGTTTATTAATCAGATGATCTTTAATGTTAAACAGTAAAAGTTTTACTTTGTAATATAAATTATTGGCCTGCAGATATAAGTAACAAATAGTATGTCAATGGGCATGCCTGCACTAAGTAACAACTTGTAGTAAAAATATTTTTAAAAATTGACTGAATTAACTACATGTGTACCTTGGGAGAAAAACAGACAAGCAAATTTCCCTGCTTATTGTCAGTGTTGTGCTGTTATAATATTACTTCCTAGCACAGTCACTACCACAATTTTATTAAAATAAGAAAATTGCTAATTTGGGTTCTAACTATCATATTTGGATTGCAACATAAGGGCCCAGCACATCTGACAGAAATTCATATTCCCTTATTGGATTTACTTGTACCTGAAGAGAACTAATCTCTCATTCTCTGCCTAAGCACTTAGTAAGTATTCAAAAAAAAAAATCCCAAAAATAACTAAAGGAGGGATAGTAATTATTTCCAAAATTTCAACTAAAACATTTTACTTCTAGAACTCCAGATGGATTAAAAAAGCCCAAAAACACCCCAGGTTTCCCTCTAGCTACCAGTTTTTGTCTCCTCCAACAACTCACCATTCCCCAACCATGTCTGAAGTCAATATACAGCCACCCATCTCCCCTTTGTTGTGTTCTGAGACTCTTCCCAGTCTCATTTCTGACTCCTCTCCCAATTCCCATTATTCTGTTTAGTGCCCAAGAGTGTCTACCACCTCTTGACTTCCCCTCTATTAACTGTTTATCAATCTGTCTCCTCATCTGATTGAAAGCCACATGCGCAAAACTCTGATCTGGATTGCTTCCCATTCCCCAGCATAGTACCTAACACAGTCAGAGTGTAACGAAGTTACTGATCATATGAATGATTTCTCAATCTGCCAAAAGTACTGTGCATAAGAATATAGGGCCGGCGCTGTGACACAGTGGGTTAAAGCCCTGGCCCGAAGCGCTGGCATCCCATATGGATGCTGGTTCGAGACCTGGCTGCTCCACTTCGGATCCAGCTCTCTGCTATGGTCTGGGAAAGCAGTAGAAGATGGCCCAAGTCTGTGGGCCCCTGCACCCACATGGGAGACCCGGAAGAAGTTCCTGGCTCCTGGCTTCGGATGGGCGCAGCTTCAGCCATTGAGACCAGTTGGGGAGTGAACCAGTGAGTGAATCAGCGAATGGAAGACTTTTCAACTCTCTCTCTCTCTCTCTGCCTCTCCTCTCTCTGTGTAACTCTAACTTTCAAATAAATAAATATATAAATATATAAATTTAAAAAAGAAGAATATATATCTCTTATGGTCAAATACCACCCCTCATTCATAATTCTCCATGCAAATCTAGCTCAACCAGTGACACACTCAGAACTCAAGAAATGATTAATGGATTAATAAAAGTAAACAAATTAAATGACTGAAGATCAGTTTTTTAAAAAAATTTTTTTTAATGTTCCATCTGTTTGTTCATTCTCCAAACAGCCGCAACAACTAGGTAGGTCACACAGAAACCAGGAGCCCGGAACTCCATCCAGAGATCTCATGTAGTTAGCAGTGGCTGGAGCACTAGAGTGGTCCAGTGTATTAGCAGAGAACTGGAGCAGAAGTGGAGCAGCCAGGACTCGAAGTGGCACCCATATGGGATGCTTATGTTGCAGGTGTGGCTCAATCATCTGTGCCACAATGCTAGCCCCAAGTTTTCAATTTTAAAAGGCAAAATTCAGGGCCTTAATATTAAACTAATAAAATTACTAAACTTGCTTGATAAATTTAATTCCCATTTTCATAAGATTTTAAATAAGATAGTTAACAGGTATCTAAATTAAAACTTCTTTTAACTGACCAATGGTTTCTCAGACATAATTTCATTAAATGTTACTATTATTAAGCTCTGAAGTATTGTACCAGAAACTAGAGGAATATTTTGAGAGAAAGATCTCAAGGCCAAATTAAGAATTTTGGTACTGGAGGAAAAGAGACAGATAAATAAAGAGCAAAATGGTGAAAGATAGAGTGTGAAATGAGAGTTTGAAAGAATTCAGTTTTTTGATCAGTGAGATGTTATCCTGACCAGCAAAAGTTGAAAGCTGTGTATTTGTTGGATTTGGGAAGGGAAGACTAAGAAAAGGATCTCAGTAATTTAAGTGGGAGAAGCCAAGAGAACATCTGATTTATCTGTCCTTAAAAAATATATTAAGAATTAAAGCAAAGAGGAGGAATAAGGAGTGGACACTGTGGTATAGCAAGGTAAGCTGCAGCCTGGGATGCTGGCATGCCATATCAGAGTACCTGGGATCAAGTCCTGAGTCCACTCCCAACCCAGCTTTCTGCTAATACACACCCTGGAGGCAGGAGATGAAGTCCCTGCCCCCACAAGGGTCAGTTCTTAGCTCCTGGCTTTGGGCTGGCCCAGCCCCAGCTTTTGCAGGCATTTGAGGAGTGGACAAAAAACCAGTGAATGAAAGATCGATTGTGCTCTCTCTCTCTCTCTCTCTCTCTCCTCTGTCACTCTGCCTTTCAAATAAATAAAATTTTAAAAATCTTTTTTAAAAAGAGGACACTAATAGTAGACATTGTCAATTGAAGTACAAACATGATCAGAGCAATGACAGAACAGCAGGTATATTCAAGGAAGGAAGTGCTTTCTTAAGAAACAGCAAGCCACTTGCAGAGATAAGAGATAAAGCAGTCAGGGCCGGTGCCATGGCGCAGCAGGTTAATCCTCCGCCTGTGATGCCGGCATCCCATATGGGTGCCAGCTGCCCCTCTTCCAATCCAGCTCTCTGCTATGGCCTGGAAAGCAGTAGAAGATGGCCCAAGTGCTTAGGCCCCTGCACATGGCTCCTGGCTTCGGATTGGCGCAGCTCTGGTCATTGCAGCCATCTGGGGAGTAAGCCAACGGAAGGAAGACCTTTCTCTCTCTCTCCCTCTCACAGTCTGTAACTCTCTCTCTCAAATAAATAAATAAAATCTTAAAAAAAAAAGAGGTAAAGCAAAGAGATTCTAGAAGCCCAGATCAAAAAGAGTGTTAAGAGAAAAGGCAGGGTACAATGGCAAAGACATCTGAATTGTTTTTGAGTATATACACTGAACCACTGATTGTAAACAATGAGGCAGAGTAATTCAACCAGTATGGAAAACAGGAGAAATATGACCTCATTGTTTAAGCATGCTGTTTGCAATCAGTTCTGGCACTGTTACCTAGAGCAGTTCTCCATGAAGTCCAAAGTTACCTCAGGTGATTCAGTTCCATACTACTGTCTAAAGATGCTATTTCACAATCTGCATAATCAGCCTACATACCGAGAACTGCCTACCAAACAGTTCACTCTGCTCCCTTCTTCCATGGTCTCAGTTTAATCTAAACAAATCTGTCTTCCAACAGGTTGTTTATGTCTGCTATATAAATTCATATTGTTTTATTAGTTTATCGACATCTTATTTTTTTAAAAAAGATTTATTTATCTGAAAGGCAGAGATACAGAGAGAAAGAACGGGGGTGGAGGAGAGATTGAGATTATCTTCCAACCACTGGTTCACTCCCCAGATGGTAGCAACTGCTGGGGTTGGGCCAGGCCAAAGCCAGGAGCTAAAAGCTTCTTCTAAATCTCCTACGTTGGCGGCAAGGACAATGCAGGTGGCAGCTTAACCTTCTATGCCACACCACTGGCCCCAATATCTCATTTTTAAAAATGTTGTTAGAGTCAGGTCAATTCTTCATATCGCCAACACTGTAATTTCTATTTTCATTTACTCAGAATATCGGTGGATATTGGTTTGGAAGTTCTTGGGTTTGTATAAGATAACAGTGATTTTTTTTTTTTTTTTCGACAGGCAGAGTGGACAGTGAGAGAGAGAGACAGAGGGAAAGGTCTTCCTTTTGCCGTTGGTTCACCCTCCAATGGCCGCTGCAGCAGGCACACTGCACTGATCCAATGACAGGAGCCAGGTGCTTCTCCTGGTCTCCCATGCTGGTGCAGAGGCCCAAGAACTTGGGCCATCCTCCACTGCACTCCCTGGCCACAGCAGAGAGCTGGCCTGGAAGAGGGGCAACCGACACAGAATCCGGCGCCCCAACCGGGACTAGAACCCGGTGTGCCAGCGCCGCAAGGCAGAGGATTAGCCTAGTGAGCCGCGGTGCCAGCCAAGACACAGTGATCTTAACATTGACAATTTGTAAGCAATTTCTGCTTCTCTACTTGACTGTAACGAGTTTGCAGGATGACCCCCAACCCCGCCCGAAAATGGCAATGAGCATTACTGACTGCCATATCCAATTGCAATCTGGTATCTATGTTGCTGCCTGGTATTACCTTGGCTTCCCTTTCAGCATTACTAGGCATTTTCACCATTACATATCTATTTCAGATTATTTGCTTTAAGACACCTTCACTTATATTTTCTTAGGCTGAATCACAGTGTTTACTGGGATACTACTGAACCTTTTTAGATATCTTTATGATATTTCTCTTATTTCACTGAGATATTCACCAATCTACAATCTGTAAAACTGGTTGAAACACTTCATTTCTGACCTTAGATTTTTAGTGAAAATGCAAAGAAAGGATAATACGGTAATATGCTTTCATGAAGTTGTATTTCAACTTGATTAAGAATATATTTCTTAAGTAAAAGTTGTGAATCACCATCTTATTAAATGAGTAAATTTGAATTGTTTACTCATCACACACACATTCTATCGATTTTGTGACTACTTGATGCAAAAATTAACATTACTTTTCAGTAGCATTTATTTTATATAATGTGTATGCTCGGATCAATTTCAATCATTCATTTTACGAGATTATGTTAATGAAGAGGTAGTAATAATCTAAAAAAAAGTAACAGCATTTGGTTAAATTTCAAAACTTCAATATATTTACATGCTTAAAATGTCATAATTTAAATTATAAATAGCACCTTAATTTACTGTCAGTGATCTATATTTAGGATTTTAAACACTATCTAATTGTATTTATGGGAATTATATATATATTTTTTTCCTACTAGGCTGCTTTCAAATTTTGTTTCCTGTGATCAAACATATTTTGAAATATAATTTGTCTAGGGCATTTCAGGATATGTATTTCCTCAATACTGGGTTTACATAAACATAAAACTTCTCCTTTACATCCTCACACATTTCTATGCTTTCTTTTGATAGTGCCATCTAACAAGCATTTTAAATATCAAACCTGCTCAAATTAGTGTTATTCAACTCATTTTCAATCAAGTTTTGTTAAAGCTTAATTGCATATTGTGATTTGACTCAATAATCCTTTTAAAGAAAGCACCTTGTAATCCCACCAGGGAAAGTTAAGAGTTAAACATGTGCAATTTAGGAAAGAAATATGGCAAATCCATGTCTGTGGCTCAGTGCTGGAGTGATGTTTACACAGGGAATCCTGGCTCTGTCTGTGCTATATTATGACCCTTGTCATCGCCTGCCCTGGAGCAGTTACATATGTGTCTATTTCTCCCACTAAGCCAGTCTCTCCTGAAAAGCAGAAGAAACTGAAACCGCTGTATCCTCCCTGAGGCTTCCCATAGCACTTTACACAAAGCAGCCACACAATAAATGTCTGTCAAATTATTGGAATAGCAAAGGCTTTGATTTTACCTTGACATACAAGCTTAATGAAAAAAAAAAATGAAAGGAAAAATAACTTAGAGGAAGGGGGTAGCAACGGTGTTAAGAATGGTAGCAAGAGACCTCAAATAAAAATACATAAATGTGAGGTGACTTTAACTAGTCACCAATGTTCCTGAACAAGCTTAAAAGAGGGGAAAAAAAAAGACATTCATCATTCTTTCCATGTTAAAAGTTAGGGAAGCGTCATTATTTTGTTTGAAAGTATGTTCTGATTTAGACACACCCATATGACACAGCCAATATAAATAATTTGTTCTCCTGGTGTTGATACTGTTGAACAATGATGAACAGATCAACAATACAGGAACTCCCCAGTAAAGGGTGACCATTGTGTCGAAAGCATATCCTAAGACAAGGAACTGTATTTAGGACAGGTTTCTAACTTTCTAAATTCTGGCACACCGCTTGTCTCTACTTGTGACTCAGTCTTCTGGAAAACCTGAAATTGATCATTCAAAGGTGATGGAACTCAATTCAGCAAACATTTATTGAGCACCATTGCATGCAGAACCAAAGATGCGAAACAAGAGGAGGGAAAAGGGCCTGCAAAGGAGACTGAAAAGCAGAAGTGTTCAGAGAAGAAACAGGAGAGAGCAGCTTATGGAATATAAGACAAAGGTATTTTTCAGCATTCTCAAATTTGAATTACTCATTCATAAAAGGTGGAAGCTGAGACTCTTGAAGACAAAATTTTTACTGAGTAAATATAAGCCACTAGGACCAATAAACAAAATTATGTACTTCTTGGGCTCCACATTTAGAATAACTGTTCTGTTAAATAGATTCCCTAAGAAAATGTGTCATTCTATGTTTCTTCCAACCTTTCTACCATCTAGACTTTACTCTTCCTCCTTCTCCCACTTAAAAACAAATGCCATCACTTATCAAGTCTTATTGCTCTCATCCATATAATTAGTGTCACAGGTATTACAGCACAGGGTGTACATTGCACAAAGGTGCTCGACCTGAGAGAAGGAGCATTCATACCATACACAGGTACACTGTAATTATTTTAACAATTTCATATAAGAGGGCAGTTAGTTATCTTATCCTAATAATTTATTTATTTATATGGATGTATGTGCATGTAAAATTTCTCCACTCTTCACAGTCCATCCCACAAACACCTCAAAAACTTTTTTAAGGACAAATTCCATCAGTACAATTTCACTTCA
This sequence comes from Oryctolagus cuniculus, assembly GCF_051225735.1. NCBI lineage: Eukaryota > Metazoa > Chordata > Mammalia > Lagomorpha > Leporidae > Oryctolagus > Oryctolagus cuniculus. Next base: position 74,359,463 of record NC_142882.1, read on the forward strand.
AAATGTTCTATGTTCCACGTTATGGAATTTCATCAACCTCGCATTTAAGACTCTTTATAGCATGTCCTTAACCTTCTCCTTTAGTGTACTCTTTTACTATCCCCTAAGAGGGGCCCATCTCCCAGTGAAACCTCATTTCTCTCTGCCATTCATTCACCCTTACCTTGTTATCTTTACGTCATTTCTACACCTGGAATTCTCTCCAAACTCAGTTTTCCTGCTAGAAGCCCTGAATCACATTCAGTAGTATATCTGGAGGAGAGGTTTTACACAGCCAAATACTGTCTTCAGTAAGCATCCAACAACAGCAGCTCTCCCACTGGCTTTGCCTAGTATTCCGGTTATCTGCTGGTATACAATAAACTGCTTCAAACTTGTAACATAAGACAATGATTCCTCTTTATTATACCTCTCAAGTGTGTAGGTCAGAAATTTGGGCAGAGCTGAGACCTTCTTTTGTTCTGATGTGGTGATGTCAGAGGTTGTTCTTGGGTACAGTATTTAGCTAACAGATGGTCTGCTCTGGAGGGTCCAAGATAACTTCACAAGCACAGGCGGCATTGGCTAGAAGGCTGGGCTCAGGTCACCTACACTCATGGCCTCTATAGACTGTTGGCCCCAAGCTGGTTGGACTTCTTAAATGGTGACTCTGGGATCCATGAATAAGTGTTTTAGCCAACATGGCAGAAGTTGTGTGATCAACCCTTGCAATCCACAGTGTGTCTTATGTCATATTCTGTTGGCTAACATGGCCATTATCCTGTCCAGATTCAAGAAGTGGGGACATAGATACCATTTTTCAATGGAAATAAAGAATATGCAGAAATGTTTTACCATCACCGTCACAGTGAGAGAACAAAAAGTGGAAGGAGAAGAGTAGGGTAGACTTTCACCCAGAAAGGTCTGAACTCCTTCTTTCATCACTGTTCCTTGAATATGCCACATTTCACACTGTTTCTGTTCCTGTATCTGCTCAGCCCATTTATTCTCTGTGGAAAACCTCCTTGTTCGTCCTCCTTCTCCTCAACTCATTTAATTATCATAGGCCCAGCTAAAATTCCCCTTCCTCCAAGAATCCTTTCCAGTTCCTTAGAGTCAGGCTTAAACTCTTACTGCTTCAGATTCCCTGGTACTTTTATCTTGGCACGTTTCCCATTGGTAATCTTACTCAATAGGTTTTCATTGATGTAAGAGGCAAATGAAAGAGAAAGGTGAAGGGAGTAACAGAATGCTATGTCTTGGATCCTGTACATTCTCATGCAAGTTTAAGGACACAAAATGCTCAATAAGAGTGAAACTTACAGAACCAAATAGAGGCACTGAGTTCGAGGGCCAGGGCAATGCCAGTTGAAGCTGACCCAGCACTCACAGACAAAATACTTCAAATACATACATAATTATATTTACTTTAAATTATTAGTATTTGAAATTAAAATAGATTCAAGGAAAGATAAACAAAATTGTGGAAGAGGGAAGGCTTATTGTTTTGCCATGCTTTATATTTTCTAACACTGGGCCTCCATTTGTCCTCAAATGTTCAAAATGGAACTTTCACTTGCCAGAGTAAAATCCATGCCCTACTTAACACAATGAAGGGAGACACAAATGGGAAGTTTAAATAACAATGTAAGGAATGCATTTTGGGAAAGGATTTGGTTCAATCTTATGATGATGAAAACTGAATGTGATTAGTCCCAAAAGAACTTACTTCCCTGATAAAAACAACTAAAGCAAGGGACTGGTGTTGTGGCATATTGGGTTATGCTACTGCTTGGGACACCTACATCCCATATTGGAGTACCTGGGTTCATGTCACCACTACTGCATGCTTCTGATCTAGCTCCCTGCTAACAAGCCTAGAAAGCAGATGACAACCCAAGCACTTGAGTCCTGAAACCCATGTGGAAGACAGGGATGGAGTTCTTGGCTGCTTGATTAGCCCCAGCTGTTGAGGACATTTGGGGGAGTGAGCCAGTAGATGGAAGATATTTTTCTTTCTGTGTGGTGTGTGTGTGTGTGCATGCGCGTGCATACACACACGCACATCACTCTTTTTTTTTTTTTTTTTTTTGACAGGCAGAGTAGACAGTGAGAGAGAGAGACAGAGAGAAAGGTCTTCCTTTGCCGTTGGTTCACCCTCCAATGGCCGCCGCGGCCGGCGCACCGCGCTGATCCGATGGCAGGAGCCAGGAGCCAGGTGCTTTTCCTGGTCTCCCATGGGGTGCAGGGCCCAAGCACCTGGGCCATCCTCCACTGCATTCCCTGGCCACAGCAGAGGGCTGGCCTGGAAGAGGGGCAACCGGGACAGAATCCGGTGCCCCGACCGGGACTAGAACCCGGTGTGCCGGCGCCGCAAGGCGGATTAGCCTAGTGAGCCGCGGCGCCGGCTGCACATCACTCTTTCAAGTAAATAAATAAATTGTTTTAAAAGAATGAAGAGGCCGGCGCCGCGGCTCACTAGGCTAATCCTCCGCCTAGCGGCGCCGGCACACCGGGTTCTAGTCCCGGTCGGGGCGCCGGATTCTGTCCCGGTTGCCCCTCTTCCAGGCCAGCCCTCTGCTGTGGCCCGGGAGTGCAGTGGAGGATGGCCCAGGTGCTTGGGCCCTGCACCCCATGGGAGACCAGGAAAAAAGCACCTGGCTCCTGGCTCCTGCCATCGGATCGGTGCGGTGCGCCGGCCGCAGCGCGCCGGCCGCGGCGGCCATTGGAGGGTGAACCAACGGCCAAGGAAGACCTTTCTCTCTGTCTCTCTCTCTCACTGTCCACTCTGCCTGTCAAAAAAAAAAAAAAAAAAAAAAAAAAAAAAAGAATGAAGAGATATTCTATAAGCAACTGGGACACAAACTGGAACTCTGATATGGAATGCGAGCACTCCAGGAGGTGGCCTAACCTGCTGTACCCACAGCGCCTGCCCCAAAAAGACTCCTAAAAAAAGAAAACAGCCAAACAAAAACAAAGTTACAAAGATCTGTATAGCCAATGTGATAATACTGTTTATAATACGAGAGACATAGAGACAGACAAATAACGAGACTCTACACATGCCCACTATTCGGAGACAAAATAAGTAAATTATTATTATCTCTGTACAAATACTACACAGTAGTTAAAATTAATGAACTAGAGCTAAAAAATCAACAAGATAAATCTGTAAAACATAATGTTGCATAAAGAACAATTGCAGCAGAATACATAGAAAATGGCAGAACTGGTGGGCCACTGTGGCACAGTGGGTTTTACGCTTCCACTTGGGACACCACATCCAATGTTGGAATGCCTGGTTTGAGTCTCAGCTGCTATGTGCTTCCAATCCAGCTTCCTGCTAATGCACCTGGCAAAAAGCAGATGTTGGCCCAAGTACTTGATTTCCTGGCACCAATGTAAGAGAGCCAGATGGAGTTCTGGGCTCCTGTATATGGCCTGGCCCAGGATCAGCAGTTGTGGGCATTTGGGGAGTGAACAAATGGATATCTCTCTCTCTCTCTCTCTCTCTCTCACGCATGCGCACACATTCACTTGCTCTCTCTAGTTTCTCCTGTCACTCTTCCATTCAAATAAATAAATCTTAAAAAAAAAAAATAATAATAATAATAGCGGGGCCGGCACTGTGGTGCAGCGGGTTAAAGCCCTGGCCTGAAGTGCTGGCATACCATATGGGCACCGGTTCTAGTCCTGGCTGCTCCTCTTCCAATCCAGCTCTCTGCTGTGGCCTGGGAAAGCAGTGGAGGATGGCCCAAGTCCTTGGGCCCCTGTCGCTCCCCCTCTTCGTGGAGGAACGACACAGGACCCTGCGCTGTTCTTTTGTCTGCTCGGCCCTTCCCGGGTTTGCTGCTGGTTCTTCCCGGGTTGGCTGCTGTCCCTTCCACCTCCATGGAGGGGCGGCTCCCCCTGCCACTTTCCCCACTTCCGCGGGGGAGTGGCACACTGCCGGCCGGCTCTCTCGGGGGCTGCTCAGATGTTATCCAGATGTTCCTGGTGCATATTGTCTCTCTCCTCCTTTATAGTCCTCTTCCACCAATCCCAACTCTGCTACCCACACGCCAAGCACGCTGCTCTCCTCCAATCAGGAGCAGGATCAGCTCCTGCAGCTCATCAGTCAAACTGGCTAGAGGCAGCTGTGTAGAAGTTGTTTACTCCTCTCCCAGCACCATATTGTGGGAGAGCAGATGCATAGAATAAGTCTTAATTCCAGTAACTTAGTCTAGTATGAGTTGCTCCCCACAGGCCCCTGCACCCAAGTGGGAGATCCAGAAGAAACTCCTGGTTCCTGGCTTCTGATCGGCACAGCTCCAGCCATTGTGGCCATCTAGGGAGTGAACCAGTGGATGGAAGACATCTCTCTCTCTGTCTCTACCTCTCTCTGTAACTCTTTCAAATAAATAAAATAATAAATCTTAAAAAAAAAAACTGGGAATGTGCTCCCTACCTAGTTGATTGAGCATTACAAGCTTGTTTACAATAAAATAAAATAAAATAAAATAAAATAAAATAAAATAAAATAAAATAAAATAGCACTAGCATAAAATTTTACAACAAGCAAAGCAATAATGTATGTAGCTTGGAATTATATACCATATATAACAAAAATGTAAGAGACTAGCATGGGAATGAACACTTCCTTCTATGAGAGCTGACAGAGTTCACAAACAGCTTCCCTGGATCTATCCATAATATTTTGTGTCTAAAACTAGGTGCCAGGCTAGGTGGATGCTTACTAAATCATATTTTTAAACTTTGTAAAGCTTACTAATTGTATAAGATTTTAAGATAAAAAATTCTGTAAAATGGCATTTACACTTTTATCTTTTGAGATATTCACTATAAAGATTCATCACAAGCAGAGAGAAAGTCCACATGGGGAATACTTCAAAGCAACTTTATTGGGCATGTGAAAGACAGGAAGTAAAGAAGCCACTGGTTCTCAAAAGAAGGGAACAAAACAAGTACAACAACCATGCAAAGACATTTTTAAAAATGTTGAAGTAAATCATATCCTTGATCCTTCTTTTAACTTCTACATTTCTGTATTATTAATCCCTCTCAATTCTTGGTCTCCCAGGCTACATGAAACTTAGAGAGACAGCACCAAAGTCAGCAGAGAAGCTTGCTGCATCCTCTGGAATGGCAGTGGAAGTAGAACCAATGGCATCATTAAGCTTTAGTGAACATCTACTATGTGCAGCACCAACATCAAGCTTTTCCTATATTCTGTGCTTAAGAGACACAATACCCTATGAGGTGGGAATTATAATCATGTTCATTTCAGGGAAGTTAATGGACTTAGAGCTAGCAAGGTCATAGAGGTAGCAAGTGGTAGAGCCAGAATTCTAGCCAGAGCCAGTCAGGTAACCAATGTTATTCTGTCTCATCAGAATTACCAAATATCTGTAAATTAACTCCCCTTCAAAAAAGTTACCTCATTTACATCCAGTTCCAAAACATGTCTGATTAGTTTAAAGCAGCTTTATTTTGGTGATTTAAGTGTTTCCCTTTCTGTAGCAAACCACAAAAAATTTTATAGATCATTCTCTTTAAGAAAACCACCTGTACTACATTCACATGGTTGTCAAGGTTTAAAAATGAATACAAATAATAACAGAAGAAATCCAAGGGGAGTTTTTCTTTTGAGAGACAGGATTAGATGGAAACATCCTAAAAAGTGAAAAAAGGAACATCTGGAATAATTTTATTTTCTCACTTCTTGGACACTTTGTAGCATGCAACAATGTTTAAAATAAAGGATTGATGAGTCCAGAAGTTGAAGAGTCTGAAGATCCCAGATTCTAAAAGAACAGCTTGGTTATAAAATATGATTGATAGTTGCTTATGAATTGATACCCTCTCTGGATTTTTCTTTTCCAACCACTAACATATTAACATTCACATTCACATCATTCATTTGTTAATAATCTCCCAAAGAAAGGAAAAATCCCATTCACTTAAAAAAAGGAGTTGCATATTAATTTATCACAGAACAGAACAACATGCAGGTTTCTATCTGAGTAGGCATTTCCTCTAAGGTAAGTAGATGCCACCAACCATGGCACATCCAGAACTCTCAGGAAAACTCACAGCATCACTGGAGTCAAAAATCCTCAACCATGGGTAACCAGCAGAATCACCCAGAAAGTTTAAAGGAGTTCTGAGCAGACAGTAACTCCAAATGCAATTTACTAAATGCAATGAAAACAATTACACATTGTGAAGATTACAAAAAGGACTATTTTCTCGATACTGTGGTAGGAAAGTTTGCTTGTGTAGGACCTAGAAGGTGCAAATCAAAAGAGTAAAAGCTTGGCAAATTCAACACTAAAATTAAAACCTTTTCAAAATCAAAAGACACACTGCTAAGTGTGAAAGGCAAGTCATGGTGACCAACAAACATTAAAGAACAGCGTCATAGGCCTGGAGCTGCAAATTCATCCGGTCAGCAGGAGGGGGAGAGCTGGTCTGAAGTGGGGGCTCCACACAAAGGAAAGGAAGCACAGCCTGACTTGAGGGTGAGCGTGAAGTCCGCTGAGCCCCAGGACTGGGTGCCAAGGCAGCCAACAGACATTCCCTTTTCTTTAAGCCAGGATAATCCGATTTTCTGTCACTCTCTCAAATCATTCTCGGTTCAGATCCACTCACACTTTCTCAACCTCTCTGAACATACTGAAAAGTCTCTTTTTGGTTAGTTCACCAGGTGTAAATCCAGCACATGCCCTCATTCTTGACTTAATTAATGTCTCAGGCAAAAATGTCTTACAAACTCCTAACAGGGATTGCTACCTCCCTGGTCTCACACATAGAGGCTACCTTACCATTTCTCAATGGTTGTCATCATCCTTCACACCATTCTCAATTTTAGAATTTACCATGTCACTGCCAACACCACATTTAACCCTCCCTGATTTCTTTGGGCCCCTGCTCCCAGGGCACAAAGTTTGGCCAAACACCATTTACTGAAAACACTATGGTTTGTTTTATTAATTTGTTCATTCAACAAATTTATTCAGTGACAAATATGTGCCAGTCCACATATTTATAGTATTACCCTATCTTGCATCATAATCCCTTCAGTTTTCACATAATCATAAATTCCCTAGAATTCTCTTATTAAATTTTAAGTTTAACTAGGTCAAAGGAGTGTGCCTTAGACAACTGACACTGTTGTACTCACATTATATGTTCACTTGGCCAACACGTTTTTATTTTCATTAATTAACTTGGAAAGCTTTCTTACCTTATACCACTCCATTTTTTTTTAATTCTTAAATTTTTAAGCAACATCATCCTTCACTTTTAATATTCTTGGAAACCATTTTGGATTGTCTCGCCAATGCAAAAGGCTATTCCTTAAACCCAGGATAGGCTGGACCAGAGTGAGAGGCAGACAAGCAAGGCACACAGATTTTCCTCCTTATTGCATACTGATTTAAATAAAAGTGCCACCAGATGAAGAAGAGAAATTGGAAATTCAATCTAGCAATGCAGAAGCACCACATCCTTAAGACACAGCATGCTACCACAACTGGTCCTAACACAGTTTCCTCCTTCCAATGCGCACTTCATTAGACAGGGCCTGCACATTTTTCACTTGGGCCAACAAGATTCACATTACTGCAGTGCTCACTAATGGTGAGGAGAAATAGGAGGTCTTTGTTTGGAAAGGAAACGGCAATGGTCAGATAAAAGAGAAACTAAACAAAACCCTAAATTATGTAAAAGGAGACATTTCACCTTACTGGTAATGATTTCAAGAGATTTGGTTAAAGTCCATCCTGCCTACATGGAGCGGAAGACTGGAGAGGGAATCCACCATGCATGCTGAAGACCTGGGATTTGATTTTCAGAAAGATTTGAAGCCACAGGAGAGTTGTGAACACAGGAAAGACGTGATTTCACTTATATGTTAAAAAAAATCAATCCAGAGCTGAGTGAAAAAAAGAATGTACAAATTAAATAGAACAGTATGCAAATAATAAGTGAATGGGATAAATCCATAAGTTGCTGTGGAAAGATACATAGACATATAAAAAAAGATGCAAAACAGTATATACACAGTATGATCCTGTTGGCTGAAAAAATGTGAATCTTACACACACACACACATATGGCACAAAATTTATAGCTGAAAAAGTAAGTTCACATACCTAAGTGTTTTTAAACACAAACTTTTTCTAATAATGGAATTTAATATTAGTTTTAAATTTAAATGAATTAGATTTTAGTGAAACTACATTAAAATTTAATAAAATTCAGTACCTTAGTCATATTTCAAATTCTGCATAGCTGTCTGTGGCTAGTACCCACCTTACGGGACAAAGCATATCTTAAAACACAGTAGAGGAGCTGGTGCCGTCGCACAGTGGGTTAATGTCCTGGCCTGAAGCGCCAGCGCGCCATATGAGCACTGGTTTGAGACCTAGCTGCTTCACTTCTGATCCAGCTCTCTGCTGTGGCCTGGGAAAGCAGTAGAGGATGGCCCAAGTCCTTGGGCCCCTCCCTGCACCTGCGTGGGAGACCTGGAGGAAGCTGCTGGCTCCTGGCTTCAGATCAGCACAGCTCCGGCCATGGCAGCCAACTGGGGAGTGAACCATCAGATGGAAGACCTCTCTCTGACTCTCTCTCTGTGTAACTCTGACTTTCAAATAAATAAATAAATCTTTAAAAAGAAAAAGAAAAAGACACATTAGTATTTCATTAAAAAAAAAAACAGGCAGGTAAAGCCATCCTAATATCAAACAATATAGGCTTTAACACAAAAACCATTAAAGCAGACAAAGAAGGGCATTATGCAATGATTAAGGGATCAGTACAACAAGAAGATGTGACTTTAAGAAATGTATATGCAGCAAAAGCCAGGGCACCTGACTACTTAAAACAAATGTTAATTGATCTAAAGGGAGACATAGACTCTAATACAATAGTAATGGAGGACCTTCGACACCCTCACTTTTATCAATGGACAGAGAAACTAGAAAGAAAAATCAACAAAGAAACAACAGAGCTAATCTACACTATGGACCAAATAGACCTAACTGACATCTACAGAATGTTTCATCCCACAGTTGAAAAATATACATTCTTTTCATCAGTGCATGGAACATTTTCTACGATAGACCATATGTTAGGCCATAAAGTAACTTCTGGCAAATTCAAAAAACTGAAATCATACCATGTATCTTTTCAGACAACAATGGAAGGAAGCTGGAAATTAACAACTTAAGAATCTCCGAGGCCGGCGCTGCGGCTCACTTGGCTAATCCTCCACTGCGGCGCCGGCACCCAGGGTTCTACTCCCGGTTGGGGCGCTGGATTCTGTCCCGGTTGCTCCTCTTCCAGTCCAGCTCTCTGCTGTGGCCCAGGAAGGCAGTGGAGGATGGCCTAAGTACTTGGGCCCTGCACCCACATGGGAGACCAGAGGGAAGCACCTGGCTCCTGGCTTCGGATTGGTGCAGTGCGCCAGCTGTAGCGACTATTCGGGGGGTGAACCAATGGAAGGAAGACCTTTCTCTCTGTTTCTTTCTCTCACTGTCTAACTCTGCCTGTCAAAAAAAAAAAAAAAAAAAGAATCTCTAGAAAATATGTAAATATATGGAGACTGAACAACATGTCCCTGAATGAAATCAAAAAGGAGGGCTGGCGCCGCGGTTCACTAGGCTAATCCTCCACCTTGTGGCGCCGGCACACCGGGTTCTAGTCCCGGTCGGGGCAGCGGATTCTGTCCCGGTTGCCCCTCTTCCAGGCCAGCTCTCTGCTGTAGCCAGGGAGTGCAGTGGAGGATGGCCCAAGTGCTTGGGCCCTGCACCCCATGGGAGACCAGGAGAAGCACTTGGCTCCTGCCTTTGGATCAGCGTGGTGCACCAGCCACAGCGCACCGGCTGCGGCGGCCATTGGAGGGAGAACCAACGGCAAAAGGAAGACCTTTCTCTGTGGGGAGCAACTTGGACTAGACTAAGTTACTGGAATTAAGACTTATTCTATGCATCTGCTCTCCCACAATATGGCGCTGGGAGAGGAGGAAACAGCTTCTATGCAGCTGTCTCTCGCCAACTTGAGTGTTGACCTGCAGGAGCTGATCCTGCTCCTGATTGGAGGAGAGCAGCGTACTCGGCATGTGGGTAGCAGAGTTGGGATTGGTGGAAGAGGACTATAAAGGAGGAGAGAGACACCATGCACCAGGAACATCTAAGGGGAACACCTGTGCAGCCCCCGAGAGAGCCGGCCGGTGGTGTGCCGCTCCCCCGCGGAAGTGGGGAAAGTGGCAGGGGGAGCCGCCCTTCCACTGAGGTGGAAGGGATGGCAGCCAACCCGGGAAGAACCAGCAGCAAACCCGGGAAGGGCCGAGCAGACAAAAGAACAGCGCAGGGTCCTGTGTCGTTCCTCCACGAAGAGGGGGAGCGACATTTCTCTCTGTCTCTCTCTCTCACTGTCCACTCTGCCTGTCAAAAAAAAAAAAAAATCTAAAAGGAAATAAAAAATTTCCTGAAACAAATGAAGATGACAAAACAACGTACCAAAACTTATAAGCGGGGCCAGCACTGCAGCAAAGCAGCTAAAGCTGCTGCCTGCAGTGCCGGCAACCCATATGGGTGTCAGCTTGAGTTCTAGCTGCTCCACTTCCGATCCAGCTCTCTGCATGGCCTGGGAAAGCAGCAGAAGATAGCCCAAGTCCTTGGGCCGCTGCAACTGTGTGGAAGACTGGGAGGAAGCTCCTGGCTCCTGGTTTCAGATAGGCACAACTCTGGCCATTGCAGCCATCTGGGGAGTGAACCAGTGGATGGAATACCTCTCTCTCTCTCTCTCCTTCTCTGTAACTCTCCTTTTAAAATAAATAAATCTTAAAAAAAAAAAAAAAAAAAAAAAAAAAAAAAAAAAAAACAACTTGGGGCTGGCTCTGTGGCATAGCAGTGTTGTTTGTTTTTTTGTTTTTTTGTTTTTTTGTTTTTTTTGACAGGCAGAGTGGACAGTGAGAGAGAGAGACAGAGGGAAAGGTCTTCCTTTGCTGTTGGTTCACCCTCCAATGGCCGCCGTGGCTGGCGTGCTGTGGCCGGCGCACCGCGCTGATCCAAAGGCAGGAGTCAGGTACTTATCCTGGTCTCCCATGGGGTGCAGGGCCCAAGCACTTGGGCCATCCTCCACTGCACTCCCTGGCCACAGCAGAGAGCTGGCCTGGAAGAGGGGCAACCGGGACAGAATCCGCTGCCCCGACCGAGACTAGAACCCGGTGTGCCGGCGCCACAAGGTGGAGGATTAGCCTAGTGAGCTGCGGCGCCAGCTGGCATAGCAGTTTAAGCCACCGTCTGCAGTGTCGGCATTCCATATGGGCACCGGTTTGAGGCCTGGCCTCTCCAATTCCAATCCAGCTCTCTGCTATGGCCTGGGAATGCAGTAGAGGATGGCCCAGATCCTTGGGCCCCTGCACTGGTGTGGGAGACCTGGAAGAAGTTCCTGGCTCTTGGCTTCAGATCAGCACAGTTCCAGCCACTGTTCCAACTGGGGAGTGAACCAGCAGATGGAAACCGTCTCTCTCTGTCTGCCTCTCCTGCTCTCTCTGTGTAACTCTGACTTTCAAATAAACATTAAAAAAAATTATAGGATGCTGCAAAAACAGTGTTAAGAGGATAGACTATAGCAATTAGTGCCTACATTCAGAAATTGGAAATGCATCATATCAAAGAGGTATCAATGCATTTCAAGGACCAGGAAAAACAACAATAAAGAAAACCCAAAATTAGGAGGAAGAAAAAAATGATTAAAATTAGAGCTGAAATAAACAAAAATGAAAAAATTACAAAAGATCAGTGAAATGCAGAGCGCATTTTTTGGAAAAAATGATACACCACTTGCCCATTTAACAAAAAAAAAAAAAAAAAAAAAAAAAAAAGATGATCCAAATAAATAAAATCAGAGGTGAAAAACGAGATGTAATAACAGATACAACAGAAATAAAAAGAGTAATCAAGAATTGCTACAAACAGTTGTATGCCAACAAATTGGAAATCTACAAGAAGTGGATAGATTCCTGGACACATACAACCTACCAAAATTGTCATGAAGGCACAGAAAATCTAAACAGCCTAATAACAAAGACAGAGATTGAATCAGTAATAAAGACCCTTCCTACAAAGAAAAGTCCAGGACCCGCTGTCTTCCAGCCAAATTGTACCAGACTTTTAAAGACAAACTAATTCCAATTCTTCTCAAGCTATTCAAAACTATTGGAATGGAAGAAATCTTCCTAAGCTCCTTCTATAAGGCCAGCATCACCTTAATTCTAAAACCTGAAAAACATACAACAACGAAAAAGAACTATAGAACAATATCCCTGATGAATGTAAATTTAAAAATCCTCAACAAAATACTAGCTAATTGAATGCAACAACCCATTAGAAAGATCATTCACCCAGACCAAGTGGGATTTATCACTGGTAAGCAGGGATGGTTCAACATATACAAATCAATAAGCGTGATACATCACATTAACAAATTAAGGAATAAAAGCCATATGATTATCTCAATGGATGCAGGGAAAACATTCAATAAAATATATGATACAAATCTTAAGCAAACTAGGTATAGAAGGAACATTCCTCAACACAATAAAGGCAATATATTGCAAACCCACAGCCATAATATTGAATGGGAAAAAGTTGGAAGAATTTCCACTAAGAGCCTGAACCAGAAGAGGATGCAAACTTTCACCACTGTTATTTGATATAGTGCTGGAATTTTAGCCAGAGCCATTAGGCAGGGAAAAAAAGAAAAAAAAAAAAAAAGAAAGAAAGAAAGAAATTAAAGAGATATACATTTGAAAGGAGGAAGTCAAATTATCCCTGTCAGCAGATTCTATATAAAGGGGAACCAAAAGAGAGACTATTGAAACTCTTAGAGAGTTTGTTAGAGTTACAGGATATAAAATTATACATGTAATAAATACTCTTTGTATACAGAGAGAACATCATGGCTGATAAAGTATTTGTGAGATCAGTACCATTAACAATTGCAAAATGAAAAAGACTTAAATACCTTGGGATAAATTTAAACAAAGAGATGAAAGATTCTTACAATGAAAATTACAAAACATTAAATAGCAAAATAGAAGAAGACACAAAAACATAATGGAAAAATCTTCTATGTTCATGGATTAGAAGAAGTAATATAATCAAAATGTCCATACTACTGAAAGCAATTTATAGATTCAATGCAATCCCAATCAAAATACCAACAACATTCTTCTCAGATCTGGAAAAAATGATGCTAAAATTCATATGGAAACACAAGAGGCCCCAGATAGCTGAAACGATCTAAAAAAACAAAAACATAGCCGAAGGCATCACAATACCAAATTTCAAGATATAATATGGAGCAGTTATAATGAAAACAACCTGGCACTGGCACAAAAATAGACACACAGACCCACAGAAGAGAATAGAAACCCCAGAAATCAATCTACACATCTATAATCAACTAATCTTTGACAAAGCAGCTACAATCAATCCCTGAAGAAAGGACAGTCTCTTCAACAAATGGTGCTAGAAAAATTGGATCACTGTGTGCAGAAGTAGGAAACAAGACCTCTATCTTATACTTTATACAAAAATCAATTCAAAATGGACCAAGGATCTAAATCTACAGAAACCTGATAGCATCAAATTTCTAGAGGATAACATTGGGGAAATTCTGCAAGACAAAGGCATAGGCAAAGACTTTTTGGAAAAGACCCCAGAAGCACAGGCAATAAAAGCAAAAATAGACAAACAGGATTACATCAAGCTAAGAAGCTTTTGCACTGCAAAGAAAACACTCAACAAAGAGGCAATTAACATAATGGGAGAAAATATCTATCTGCAAACTATGCAACTGATAAGGGATTAATATCCAGAATCTACAAAGATCTCAAAAAACTCACCAACAACAAAATGAACAATCCAGTTAAGAAATGGGCAAAGGACATGAACAGACATTTTTTAAAAGATAAAATTCAAATATCCAAAAGACACATGACAAAATGCTCAGGATCGGCCGGTGCCGTGGCTCAACAGGCTAATCCTCTGCCAGCAGCACCGGCACTCTGGGTTCTAGTCCCGGTCGGGGCGCCAGATTCTGTCCCGGTCGCTCCTCTTCTTGTCCAGCTCTCTGTTGTGGCCCGGGAGTGCAGTGGAGGGTGGCCCAAGTCCTTCGGTCCTGCACCCACATGGGAGACAAGGAGAAACACCTAGCTCCTGGCTTCGGATCAGCACGATGCGCTGGCCGCAGCGGCCATTGGGGGGTGAACCAATGGAAAAGGATTCTCTCTGTCTCTATCTCTCACTGTCCACTCTGCCTGTCAAAACAGAAAGATCACTAGCCATCAGGGAAATGCAAATAAAAACCACAATGAGGTTTCACCTCACCCCAGTTAGAATGGCTCTCATACAAAAATCAAAAGACAACAAATGCTGGTGAGGCTGTGGGGGAAAAGGTACCCTAATACACTGTTGGTGGGAATGTAAACTAGTATAGCTATTGTGGAAGACAGCATGGTGATTCCTTAGAAAGGTCTACCTTATGACCCAGCCATCCCACTACTCAGAATTTACCCAAATGAAATGAAATCAGTATATGAAAGAGTTTTCTGTACCCTCATGTTTATTGCCGCTTAATTCACAACAGCTAAGACATGAAATCAGCCCATGAGTCCATCAATCATAATTGGATAAAGAAAATGTGATATATATACAATATGGAATACTACTCATCCATAAAAAGAATGAAATCCAGTCTTGTGCAACAAAATGGATGTAACTGGAAACCATTAACATAGTGAAACAAGCCAGTCCCAAACAAATATCTTATGTTTTCCCTGATCTATGATAACTAATAAAGTACAAAAAAGTAATGTATATCAGCAAAATTGATATTTTGAGATTTGATTATTGTTTATAGCTCTTGTCTCTCCTGTTGAGAAAACATTTTCTTCTTCTTACTATTTGTTGAATACTTAGTTGAAGGTTAAGCTTATAAGTATAAAATAAGTTGAATGTATGTCATTGCTAAAATTAAAAGAAAAAGAAAGGAAGGAGGAGGGAGGGTGGGGGCATGAGAGGGAGGGTACAGTGGGAAGTATCACTATGCTCCTAAATCTGTATATATGAAATACATGGGATTTGTTCAACTTATATAAATAAAAAATTATTTAAAAACATAGGAAAGGTTAATTTATTTTTCTTAGCATGAAAGAGTCTACTACTTATGTGTCCCATATAATAAATACATGTTTTCATATGAAAAACCATTAACTACAGATAATGGTGGGTCTAGGTTGTAAGGAGTCTAAAATCTATGCAACTCTTCAATATATTTTAAAGAAAAAGAATATATAATTAGATGAGAAAGTGAAAATGTATCTAAAACAAGAAAAATTGACAAAAATTTAAAGTTGAAAAGACCATAATCATGAAATCCAAAATATAGTGTTCTATTTTTATTAATTTGTCAAGTATCTATAAACTTAACTAACAGATTTTATTATGTATATTCCAACAATTTTGTAATATGACACTTTTGTAATATAATTTTCCATATTTCAATTACCAAGACAAATACTTGTCCTTAAATATAATATTGAAGAATAATTTGGTGTGTATTCTGATTATGATATAGAAACAATTTTGGGGAATTTGTGTTTATGTTAGGAAAACTTCTTTTGATTTCACAAATCATATCAGGTTAAATCTTAGGATGCCTGTAAAATTTAGAGAAACACCCCATGAAGTTTTTTCATATATAAACTGCACAATTTCAGAGTATTTCAGTTTCTTATATGGTGACTAACCCTAAATATTCTTTGAACTGAAGATATTTTTAACTTTGAAACATTGTATTGGGTGGGGCATTTGGTGCAGGCCCATCTCCTATATTGGAGGGCCTGCATTTGAATCCCAGCTCAGATCCACTCTCGCTTCCTGCTACTGTGACCTACTGAAGGTAGCAAGTGATGGTTCAAGTTGCCCAGTCCCTGCCAGACATGTGGGAGCACCAGGCTGAGTTCCAGGTGCCTAGCTTCTGCCTGACCCAGTCCTGGCTGTTGTGGCTATTGGAGGAATGAACCAGAAGATGGAAGATGTCTCTCTTTCTCTCTCTGACTCACTATCTTTCTCTCTCTCTCCTCATTTTAAATTAAATTAAATAAATAAATAAATTTAAAAGCTCATTATAGTTAAATAATATGAAGTTTCTCTCTGTTAGTATGTTGGGTCAAATCAGCAAGAAACATTTTCCTAATGTATTCATATGATTCATTTATTTTCACTAACTGGATCTATCAATCCTATTTATTACTTTTATTTTAAATTTATCTCTTCTGAATGAATTACTTTTTTATGATCTAATTTTTGTAAAATGCTTTTTTTTAAAGATTGATTGACTGGTTGATTTGAAAGGCAGGGTTACAGAGAGGCAGAGGCAGAGAGAGGTCCTCCATCCACTGGCTCACTCCCCAAATGGCCACAACGGCCAGAACTGCGCCGAAGCCAGGAGCCTGAAGCTTCTTCTGAGTCTCCCAAGCGGGTGCATGGTCCCAAACACTTGGGCCATCCTCCCCTGCCCTCTCAGGCTACGACAGAGAGCTGGATGGGAAGTGGAGCAGCCAGGACTTGAACTGGCATCCATATGGGATGCTGGCACTGCAGGCAACAACCCTATCTGCTATGCCACAGCACCAGCACCCACAAAATAGTTTTGATGCTAAAATTTCTATATATTTCATTGCTCATCTTTATTGCTTTAGTTTTATATTACATTATTTGAATCTTCTCAGTTAATAAATGCAATGATGAGAAAAAATTAACCCTTCATATCTGACTAAATTAGGAATCTGTAAATTCTCATTTATCTCATCAAATGACCCAAAACATGCTTCAAATTGCAGTTAAAGTGTATTCCCAACTCAATTTCCCTTTAGCCATATAAAAGAGATGTGAGTACTCCAAAGCAATCATACACGAAGAAATGTGATGGTAGGTGGCTCAGAGCAGAAAAGAGATAGTCGTCCTAACTAATTATGGCTTAAATATCTCAAAATTCCTCAAGGTTTACAAAACCTTAGTCCACATGAACAAATGGCTAGAGGTCCTCCCAGGGCCTGGGCGGTGGCCTTTGTAAGTCATGGGCCCCGAAACATAAGCCCTAGTCAATCAGCTCCTGGTAAACTCGGCTCTGATTAGAGGGACACAGAGGAGTTAGAAGATCCACTGCTTTAGCTGCTTTGTCAAAGATTCTCCACCACTACAGCTCTGGTTTCAAACTCCTGTTGGGTACTTTTGTAAATAAAACTTACTGAAAGTGAAAAAAAAAAAAAAAAGAAAAGAAAAAAAGGCACCATTCATTTAGGAGATTCAGTAGCTGAGGACAATTTCTTTTTCTTCGGGACAATTTCTTTTTCTTCTTTTTTTTTTAAAGATTGATTTATTTATTTGAAAGTCAGAGTTACACAGAAAGAGAAGGAGAGGCAGAGAGAGAGAGAGAAAGAAAGGTCTTCCATCTGCTGGTTCACTCCCAAAATGGCACCAAAGGCCAGAGCTGAGCTGATCCAAAGCCAGGAGCCAGGAGCTTCTTCCAGGTCTCCCACAAAGGTGCAGGGGCCCAAGGAATTGGGCCATCTTTAATTGCTTTCCTGGGCCATAGCAGAGAGCTAGATCGGAAGTGCAACAGTTAGGACTTGAACTGGCACCCATATGGGATACCAGTGCTGCAGGTGGTGGCTTTACCCCTATGCCACAGTGCCAGCCCCCATTATTAAATGTTTATACAACTTATATATACTATCATAGAAAAAATCAATTTTCTCAGATATTTGCTGTGTAACAACAGTTTCAGTTTACAGCACCTTCAGTGAGAGCTTTCTAAAAATCTCAAGATGTATTACTTTATGAATCTTTCCTTCATATCTGCATATTAGATCACAGCAAATATCAATGCCTGTTTTATTTTAGAAAAACATGAGACTGCAGATTTACGACTTTCCTTGCTAACTGTCAAGAAGGGAATTGACACAATTTCTCACTCTTCGGGAAGAAGCCTTTGCCACCAGTACTGAGACTGCCATAAAATTAAGTACTAGAGGCTAAAATTACTAAACATTCTATAAGCTTATGAAAAAAAAAAAAACGGCTTACCTACTCCCATTCCTGGAAAATGCATTAAGTAATGTCCCTCAAATATTTTTCCTTGGATTAGGTGGAAACAGTTCAAACCCAGAGAAGACACATAGCTTTAACTAGAAATGTTGGCTATTACTGCAGGCAGTGCTGGAAAGCAATTAAACCACACTACGCCCTCACTTAGGTGAGACTACAAAAACTCAGAAAAGTGTCAGATCCATTTAAATTAACTTTGCATGTTAAATTTCACCAGATTAATTGTGGAGTTGTTGCAATTATTTTAACTTTAAAAATAAGTAACTGAGAAACTGAATTTGTCTTGGAATCTCACATAAATTTTCTTTAATCTACTGTAAAATACCAACACCAAGTATGGAAATGTTATGGGAGACAGCACAATCTCACTGATCTGATGAAGAGCAGCCAAAGGTAGAAGAAATCAAGTGTAATGAGATGTCTCCAGTACAGCAGCAATAAAAGGGGGTGGAGGCAGGTGTTAGGATGTGGGAAGTTTGGTAGTCCCCGAATTGATGACAACGTCTGGTTCTAGGTTCAGAAAGCTAAATCACAAAGTATCCTGACAATATTACTCTTTCTCCTGTTTCTAAAAATAGCAAAAAATTTAAATTAGTACTACAAAATGCACTAGTATTTATGAAAGTGCAACATGATAAACAACATCTCAGAAGGTATAAAAAGGTAACAGATGTTTTCTAAAATTTAGCAAATAAGTGAACTGGTATTATGATATTATTAATGTGCCACATTGCAGCAAAATGTTGACTTCCTTTTTGTAAGGTAAATCAAGACAAAATAAGTCTAGCTCTAACAAGAACATTAATTGATTCATCTATAAACCAATTCTGGGAATACTTATCTAGTTCTATAGCACCAGCAACTTCAAACTATCACCACTAGGCTGTTACATTTCCTGTTACATACATCTTTAGTTTAGGAATGGACACTGAACTGATAACATGGCCATAACAGAATTTAGTTTATGAAATTACTCTGTCATATAACTTTATGACAAACCCATAATAAAACATATAACCTAATAAAATGAAACATATAATGCATACACACAACATAAAGCTTTATTAGGAGATTATACGGGGTTCTATTCTTTGGTCTAGAAACAATATATTCTCTGGTCTTTAATGGCTTCGATTTAATTTCTACATTTTCTTTGAAAAAATACAGGGAAACATTTCTTTTCTTGAAGGAAAATTATTTGCCAAATTGCAAATAATGAAGGCTAAGTTTTCTGTTATGTGGAGAAATAGGGCAATTTAGCAAGCAACAATGAAGGCTTCCCATTTCCCGAAACCTTGACCGAGTAGGCTGAGCTCTGGAGATGAAAGGACCAAAACCCTCTGTTTCTCTTCTGTTTTGAGTTACTACTCTGACAGCCTTCCTGGCATTTCAACAGGCTAAGAGGCTTATTATTTCTTGGAAACATATATTTCATAATTGCCAAGTGTCCCAATAACATAAAACTTGAAGCTCTCTCAGTAGCAGTGCGACAGAAATTGAAGCATCTTCTACTTTATCTCCGGCTGACCTTGACCAAGCCTTGACTACACATCTTGGAACCTCATTTTTCCTCATTCGTGAACAATAAGAACATGTGCCATGCTTTTCCTAGAGATTTTGGAAAGGATCCAAATAAAGTAGCACGTGTGAAAACTTCTGTAACACAGAAAATGTAAAACAAACGGATATTAATAGAAACAAAAGTAACACTATTACCAATGAGATACTATATATAAATATAATTGGGATTTTAGGACTCTCTGGTTTTAGGAATTGTAAGACATATCAAGGCAAAAGGATGAATACATTTTTCCCAAGGGGGAAAAAATGTGAAAAAACATCAGGGCCAACACTGTGGCATAGGGGGTAAAGCTGCTGCCTAGGATACTAGTTCCCTGCTACATGGCCTGAGAAGAGCAGTAGAAGATGGCCCAAGTGGTTGGGCCCCTGCTACCCAAGTGGAGACCTGAAATAAGCGTCTGGCCCCTGGCCTCAGCCTGGCCTAGCCCAGGGCCTTTGTGGCCATCTAGGGAGTGAACCAGCAGATGGAAGCTTCTCTGTCTCTGTCTCTCCCTCTCTCTATGTAACTCTGAGTTTAAATAAATAAATTTTTAAAAAATACAGCAAGAAAAACATCAACACTTCTGAGAAAAACAGGGCTAGCATTTCCCTGCCCTAGAAAGGAAAATCAAATGTCACTGCGTAATACAACCTGTTCTAGTGTGGCAACTCTTAAACAACAACAGGATTTATCAATCTCTTTCCTGTCTCTCTTATTTAAGAAAAAGTTCTTAAAGTCTGGCTAATTAAAGTATCTCATTATTATTTTCTGCCATGCACTTAAAAGCCACTTTGCCTCCTTAACAATCAACATAATTTCTAATTAGATATATGAAGTACCTAAAATAAACATGGTAATAACTTTCAGTGACAGTTTATACACATACACACACACACACACTCCTCTTAAAAATTACCAAAAAATTCTTCTAAATCTAAACGACCTTAATACCTGACAATAGCAATAAGGAAGGGAGGATTGTGTAAACTGTACCAAATAATGAGACGTTTCCAAGCTGTGTCTGAAGTTCTTTAAACAAGGTGGCCTTTTTAGTGGCTTGAGATAAGGTTGTAGCACATTTTAGGGACAGGGCATTTGGCTGGCATTCTGCCACTTTCCACACCAGATACTTTGAGTTGCTGCTGTTTTCTCATGTTTTTTTTTTTTTTTTATTCTCCCTCTAGGGAAGTCAAAGCCTTTTCAGTTGCAGGCAAACTTTACTGTAGCTCTGGTAACTACTTTACAAGGTGATAAGCATTCACAAGAGGCTTTTATTAGGCCAGTAGCTAAAACAAAAACTATGTGCACATATTTAGGCAACATGTGTGAAATGAAAAACCAATCCTATACGAGTTCCAAGCCGGCACAGGAAAACTGCACAGCCCCTAGAAAATCTGGGACTAAGAATTTAGAAGGGACATTTTGTATTTGTATATTTACGTTGTCTTCAACTCCACATACCAGCTTGTGTAATTAATTATAGCAAATCCTGCATTTGCGAACCCATTGCTCTGATTTTGCCTAGAGTATGTCTCCCTCTACCACCTTTCCAGCTTATTTTGCAAATCTAGAACTAAGCACCTTGGCTTTTACCATGTTTTTCTGGTCAATCTCATGAGCAGTGTCCTATAGAAGCAAACAATCCAAATTGTGTGGTATGCACAAACTATGGGGGACAACGAAAAAGACAAATGTAGGATGATCAGGTAAGACACAATCATGGTTTAAGAGTACCACACTAATTGGAGAAAAACAGATCATCAGTGATCCAGTCCTGAGATGCCGGCCTTAGGCAGGTCTTGGGGCCAGAGAGACTTGGGTAAGTGGAGGGAAATGAAACAGCCTACAGAATGACAGGAATAATGACCCAACATAAGCTTCCAAGGCCAGCGACTGAGCAAAGAGCTCAGATGAGGGGCAGTGGAAAATGTGGGGAAACAGAACATTTGTCATGGAACTAGACTAGTTTTTACAGACCATGAAGTGAAATACACTCAGTGATATTTAAGACTCCTTCAACTACTTGCAAATTTATAGCATAAATCTAATAAAATAAACTCCCCTTGGCCTGTAAAGCTACAGTACTTTTCCTGACAACTCCACTCTTTCTGACCTGTCCACTAGACAGCTTACTGAAAATGAGCTCCAGCCTAAATCCCCAGAAGCTGGTCATATTAGCAGGCACCAAAATAAATTATTCCTGAACACTACAGCACAGTTAACTGGTAGGGAATGGACTTTTCTAGCACAGAGAGTTTTTTCAGGTTGTCACTGAAAGGCACATCCCATGAAGAGTTCAGAGTTTCCCGAAAATAAAGCCATGATGTCATCAGAAATCAGAAGCAGTAGAACCTCAAAAAGGAAGCATGACAAAAAGCCTACAGAATGGGGAGAATATTTGCAAATCATATATAAGACAAGAGACTTTATCTAGAACAAAGACCTCTTATAACTCAATAATAAAAAGACAAATAACCCAACTTAAAAATAAGCCAATGATCTAAATACATACTAATCCAATGAAAACACACAAATGGAGTGAAGTGTTTGGCACAGCAGTAAGGATGCCACTTGGGATGGTCATGTCTCATATGGGAGTGCCTTGGTTCCAGTTCTGGTTTTGCATCAAATTCCAGCTTCTTTTGAACATACACCTTGTGAGATAGCAGTTAGTACTCCAAGTAGCTGGGTAGTCATGTGGGAGACCCAAATTGAGTTCCTGGCTCCTGGTTTTGGCTTAGGTGAGTCTTGGCTGTTGTAAGCCTTGAAAAGTGAAGTAGTAGATGGAAAATCCCCATTTTTTCTTTCTGTCACACTTTCAAATAAATATTTTTTAAAAAAATCAAATATACAAAGGGCCAATAAACACATGAATATACTCACCATCACCAAAACCACAATGAGAAACTACCTCACACCCACTAGGATGATGACAGTAAAAACAAAACAAAACAAAAAAGCAACCAGTAATTATTATTATTGGCCATGAAGATGCGGAGGTCTCAGACTGCTCACTGGTGGGATGGTAAAATGGGGCACTACCTTTGCTAAACAGCCTGGCAACATTGAAATGGTAAAATATAAAGTTACTATGTAATCCAACCCTAATTTCATACCAAAGTAAATAAAACAAGGAAACACATGTTCACACAGCAACTTGCCTGCAAATGATCATAGCAGCATTATTCATGATGATAGTCAAAAAGTGGAAACATCCTAGTTATCCATCAATTGATGCAGATAAAGAAAATGTGGGGTACCATACAAAGGAATATTATTAAGCAATAAAAAGGAGCACAATAATAACCCAAGCTCCAAAATGAATGAATTTTTTTAAAGATTTATTTGAAAGGCAGAGTTAGAGAGAGAGAGAGAGAGAGGAAAGACAGAGAGAAGGTGATTTAACATCCATTGGTTCACTCCCCAAATAGCCACAATGACAGAGGCTGGAAGTCTGGAGCATCTTCTGGGTTTCCATACACAGGGGACCAAGGACTCAGGTCATCCTCTGCTGCTTTCCCCACTGCATTAGCAGGAAACTGGATTGGAAGTGGAGCAGCTGGGACTCGAACTGGTACCCATATAGGATGCCAGTGCTGCAAACCATGGCTTAAATCCCTGCACCACAGTGCCAGCTCTTTGTGTGTGTGTGGGGGGGGGAGCTCTTGTTTTTTAATGAATGAATGTTAAAAACAAAAATGTAAAAGACATCAGATTAGTGGGCGACTGGAGATGTGTGAAGGAAGATTTAGGGAAAACAGTGAGTGATTGTTAATAGGTATAGGATTTCTGTTTGAGTGATGAAAATGTTCTAAAACTGACTAAGGTAATGGCTGTACAACTCTGTGATTAGATTAAAAGCCACCACCTTAGACATTTTAAATGCTATAGTTTATAAGTTACATTTCAGTGAAGATTTTAAAAAAATAGTTTCTATTACAGGTGATAAAAAAGTTTTAGAAATATACATATATATATACATATATATAATCATAAAAACAAAAAAGTACAAGAAGAGAAATGCATAAATATTAGTTTAATTTATCCAACTTCAATTATGAATAGTTTCTTTCTCTAATAGACTCAATTCAAAGTAGGAAAATACCATATCTAAAAGATTTTATAAGCTCATAATAAATCAGAATAACAAAAAATCAGTAAAGGATATAAAAATCAAACACTACTAAACACTGTTTTAGGTTTTATAATTTATAAACTTCATATCTGTGATTCTTTAACCTGCCGTACTGTTCTTGATACATGATGTCTGTTAATTGCTTTGCTATTTCCTGTTGTGAGGAAATTAATTGACTGTTACAATTTGGGTTTTAATAAATAGCATTTCTACTATCCTTTGCTAATTATGTTGTGCCTGGATTTTGTACAATACTTCACACTACATTTAATCTCCTACTTCAATTTTAAAGCAATTTTTATGTATTTGTAAGGATACGAATTTGTATATATTTCATCTTATTCCACCAGAACAAATCAGATTGGTTTGCTTCTAAACCAATTCTAGACAAATGCTTAAAACAGAGATGCAATTTGAAAAATAAGATAATATTAAAGTATTTATCACCCTTTCAGGTTTTAACATAAATGTGAATATATATATATACACATACAGAATAAACAATCAATCAAACAAAAAACATGGTGCACGGTATGTATTTAAAAGAAATATTTCCCTCCAAATCTTTTCTAATACTTTGAGAGTTATTAACTCAATATGATTATCATTTGTACATACAGCATTTTGTTGGGTTTAGTTTAAAGCAAGTATATTATGCCAGAAATATTAGTAAATATTATACCACAGTGCCATTTTATACGAAATAAAACATCAATATCAGAAACTGGAAAGATTCAAATGTCAAATAACAGTAACCTCATCAATCAAGCTTATTTTGGAAAAATGATACAGAATTTCAAATCTGTGGTTATTCATATTAACTTCCTTTGTGACTGACAATCATGAAGATCACTTTGCTGAAAAGTTTGGTCTAAATGCCAGTCTCATTAATAAACAAATAATCCTTCTAAGAACTTGCCCTTAGTCCAAGTCAATACCACTGCTCACCTGGATTATTTATTATTGCTTTGGGTTACTTCCTACCCACTCTAACTACCAGTGAGGTATTTCCAAAACAATACACTTCCTCTGCTTAGACATCCTTCAATAATTTCCATTGTATTAAAGAACAAAATTCAAACTACCAATATTTGAATGCTCTGACCTGCACATTCCTCTCCATCTTATCCCATGTTCTTTGCTCCCTTTTCCATTTTAAGGAACTAGTTGTGTGTGTGTGTATGTGTGTGTGTGTATTTGGGGTTCTTTTGTTTTTTTTCAGTTTTTCTGGTAAACTAAAATCTTTACTGCCTCAGGGCTTCTGTACATGCTGTTTCTTCCACCTAGAACACTTTCCTCAACTTCTTGTCTGACTCTGACTCACCCTTCAAGTTTCAGCACAAATACACTTTCTTGATGAGCCTCTGTAACTCTCCGAATAATATCAGTTATTTTCTATAATGTGTAATTCTCCCTCATGGAATCCTTTTCTTTCCTTCATATCACTCATTACTATACGTAAGCAAGTAAGTACATACATATGGATGTGTGTGTGTGTGTGTGTGTGTGTGTACTAAATGCTTATCCTTCAATACATTATAAAATTACTGAAAAGAGGAACCATGCCTGTCTTGGTCACCATTGCACATTCAACACTTTGTACAACATCTGGCACATGGTGGGCACTTTAAAAGATCTGCTGAATTAATTAAAGTTCCCATCTTTAAACAACACTATATTCTCAGCTGGAAGTCACTCTTATAATGATTTTCTTTTTATTTTCCTAGATTCAAACACACTTTCTTAGAAGGAAAAGATTTCAAACATGAATATGTTTTAGTATTTTCCCTAGACAGCTTACATTTTAATTAAACATAATAAAAAAAACTTTCAGAAAGGCAATTAAATAGAAGATCTTGATAACTACTAAAACAGAGTAAAATTTGTTGAGAATTTGACTAGGAAAAGTAAAAGTTATAAAGAAAGAGGTTATTGCCATGTAAACCTTTAACATATCAACAAGTATTGACCAAGTATCTACTGCGTATCAGGCCCTGGACTGTACAATGTTGATGGCTCAAGCCCTCATTACTGTACAAATGACAAATATGATAATCTTTAAGGGGCAGTTGATAAGAAGAACTTTAACATTCTAAATATACAGCATTTAATTTTCTTAGGTTAAAAAACAAAAGTGTTATTTAGGATGGAAACAATAACTGTTCAATTTTTAATAAGTTCATCTATAAACCTGTTAGAATTTGTCCCATTTCCCAGAAGGAAGAAATACAGGTTATTCTCTACCCTTATCATATGATTTGCAATGAAAAGTTCACAGTTGTTTTCAGGACAATGGTTTTAAGTTTGTTCAAGTTAATGTTTGTTCTATAAGCAAGGAAGACTTCAAATATCATTGAAATTATGTTTCAATTCATTGTTTTGAAAATTTTTTAAAGAAAGATTACTGTTTCCTTGCACTTAAAATAAATTCAAAGTTCTCCTACAAAGTTTGACACCTGCAGAAATTTCATGAAGAGCTATTACCTTACTTGCTGCTTCATTATACAAGAATAGGGGTTTTATAACATGAGTAAGTTCATGTAACCTGCACAACTGCTCAAGCAACTCACAGTGGCAGCAGGAAACATCACCATTATATTAGCTTAATTAAGAGTTTCATCAAATAGATTGTCCCCCAAAATGTAAAAGTCAGGGTTTAACAGGAATTGAAAAAATGATGATCCCTAATTTGAATATTTTCTAAGAAAATTTTAAACATATACCCACTCTCCAGGTTGTCTTTAATTCTGATAGCAATATGTCAAGACATACATAGAAGCTGAATAGATTCAAAGAATAGAAATGATTATGGAATTATTGATTCTGTTTGTGGCAAACTAGGACAAAGGGCTGTAACCCTTCTGTATACAAAAGGAAATGCAAAAGGTGCATTAAAAGAGCATACAATGTCTGAACTGATAGAAAAGGTATGTGCTACCTGAATTTCTTTGCCAAATTACAAGATTCTACAATTTTCAGAATTCCAGAAAAATATACAAACTTAGATTTATAATAATTTAGGGCAAATAAATACTGTTATAAGCAGTTGGTTAAAAAATCAATTTTACCATGAAATATTGTATAACACTAAAATTATAATAGTATGAAGAAGAATTTAGGTGATTATTATAGGTTGATGGACCTAATCTTGCAAGTATATTTGGGTAGGGAGAAAAAACAGGTAGCTTTTAAAATTTATTCTCTTTTAAAGATTAATTGAATGATTGATTTAAAAGGCAGAGTTAAACTGTACTTCACAAGAGCAAGTAATAAATTACTTCCATAAACACTTGCTGAGCTGGCTACACAGAACTGCTTTGTTTTGTTGGGCACTACATCAAAAGTATAGATATTAGGAAAGTAGAAAATGACAAATTTCACTTGTGATTATGGCAACTGAAAATATAAATTTCACAGGGACCGGGCCAGTTAATGACAGTAAGACATAAGCCTGACTGCATAATTAAACCCCAAATGTCTGTTGATGCAGCAGTTCATTACTAAGTGTATATATGTCCTCATCTTGTGTTCTCTCAATGGAAAAATTTGTTTTCACAAACTGCTAGCATCCTACATAAAATATATTAAGCTACTTAAAGTATATTTGTGTAAATAAATAAGTAACATCAAAAACACATTATTTATTATAAAAGTTTATAGGTTGTTTAGGAATTATGCCTGAATCGCAATACTAAGAAGTGAAAATAATTTATCATCTTTTTTATTCCTGAAAAATGTCTGTTCTTTCAGGAATGCAAACTGACTTCTCTAGCTGTCATCT
Organism: Oryctolagus cuniculus; assembly: GCF_051225735.1. Lineage (NCBI taxonomy): Eukaryota > Metazoa > Chordata > Mammalia > Lagomorpha > Leporidae > Oryctolagus > Oryctolagus cuniculus. Next base: position 74,387,104 of record NC_142882.1, read on the forward strand.
AAATTCTAAGTGCAGTCATACTGAGGCCTCTGCATAGGGCTGCTATCACTACAGGCTCTTTATGGAGGAGGGTGAAAACACTGCCAGTTTCCTAAATATCACCACCTTCTCAGATGACAGCCCAGGGTTCTGTCCTGCAGAAAATAGGGAAAATACATGAAGAAATGCCTACATGTGATGTCAGTAGGCAGCCACAACCCTACAAGTATCCCAGAAAAAGGGCAAATTAGTGGTAAAGCTGAAAGAAGAAAATTTTTCTGATACACACTATTTGGTTATAAAGACAAGTAAAGTTCATTGCCACTCTTGCTTAATGGAATAGTTTTTTTTTTAACAATTATATTATTTCACAATACTTTAACAGAGATGCAACCATCTAGTGTCAACTGACCTTGAATAACATTCCCCTGAATATCAGCAGTTCCTGCTTGAACTAGTCATTGGTGGCAAATACCACAGTGAGGGATCCAACCCAAATAGAAAGGATTTAACTTTTAAGAATTGATGAATGCAACAATGATTATTTTTGGCACTACTGACATAGGGAGAACAAGACTCCATTTTGTTAGTCATCAGGTCCAGTGAGACAGATCCTATTATGGAAAAATTTTACACAGGATACTAAATTCTGCCAATGTTGACACCTGTCCTTGGTCTGATTAAACATCAATAAGAAACTAGATTAATTCTTTCAATAACTAACCACTGTTTAATATTCTGTGAATGCTTTATTAATTGAAAACAGGTAAGATACATATAGTATATCAACTGATATTTTTCTATTAAACTAGCTTCAAATTCCATGTTCCAGATTAATAACATGAAAAACTGAATTATGTTGTTTTGTTTTAAGGTGACTAATATGATAAGGTTTTATTTTCACTGAACTTCATAATGATGGCTAATTCCTATTGACAATGTATATAAGAGCTGGGCTAACCTTTTCACGTGCATTACCTCATTTAATTGTTAGAAAAATTTCATGAATTAGGCATTATTATCATTACATTTTACAGATCGAAAAATTGAGGCATAATGCTAGTGAGTAATTTGCCCAAAGACCCAAAACTAACTGATGTCATGGGAAGCAGATGTGAACTCCAGGCTACAGAGCTCCTGAGAAAGTATACAGTCAAACCAAAGAAAAGAAGAGGAAATTAGAAATCCAAAAAATATTGTCGGGAATCTACAGGATACTATTAAAAAACCCAACATTCTGAGCACCAAAAAGGAAACCTGTTAAAGTGAAATGAACACTATGAGAAACGCTGACTTGATCAGCCCTCACCCTGACTGCTGATGAGCAACTTAATATGTTATCCCTCTTAGTATTTTTTTTGTTTGTTCTACTTAATACTTTTGGTTGAATACTGTAATCAATACACAATTATTCTTAAGTGCTGAAACTTAACTGAAAAATGATCAATGTTAAATATAAGAGTGGGAATAAGAGAAGGAAGAGATGTGCAATTCGGGACATGCTCAAGCTGACTTACCTCAAACGGTAGAGTTAGAAACATACCAGGGGATTCCAATTCAATCCCATCAAGGTGGCATGTACCAATGCCATCTCACTAGTCCCAGTGATCAATTTCTGTTCACAATTGATCATAATGACAGGACTAAGAACCAAAGGGATCACATAAACAAGAATAGTGTCTGCAAATACTAGCTGATAGAATAAAAAAGGGAGAGAACGATCCAACATGGGAAGCAAGATACACAGCAGATCCATAGAATGACAGATGTCCTAAACAGCACTCTGGCCTCAGAATCAGCCCTTAAGGCATGCAGATCTGGCTGAAAAGCCCATGAGAGTATTTCAAGCATGGAAAGCCAAGACACTCTGGGGAAAACAAAAAAAACCTAAATGAAAGATCTCCGCTAGTGAGATCCCAGTGGAAAGAATGGGTCATCAAAGGAGGAGGTACCTTTCTCTGAAGGGAGGAGAGAACTTCCACTTTGACTATGACCTTGTCTAAATATGATCAGAGTCAGTGAACTCAGGGGGCTTCCATAGCCTTGGCAGCTCATGACAAGAGCCTAGGGTGATTACTGATGCCATAAACAAGAGTGTCAATTTGTTAAGTCAACAACAGGAGTCACTGTGCACTTATTTCTCATGTAGGATCTTTGTCCTTAGTGTGCTGTACATTGAGATTTAATGCTATAACTGGTACTCAAACAGTATTTTTCACTTTATGTTTCTGTGTGGGAGCAAACTGTTGAAATCTTTACTTAATGTATGCTAAACTGATCTTCTGTATATAAAGAGAATCGAAAATGAATCTTGATGTGAATGGAAGGGGAGAGGGAGTGGGAAAGGGGAGGGTTGCGGGTGGGAGGGACGTTATGGGGGAGAAGCCATTGTAAACTATAAGCTGTACTTTGGAAATTTATATTCATTAAATAAAAGTTAAAAAAATAGGTAAAAAGCACAAGACGATTTAGAGGGGTTAAATAACTTGTTTGAAGTGCCACAAAGAGTAAAATATAACAGAACTTGAAATTAGATCTGTCAGGCTTTAAATATCATACTTCCTCCCCTAAAATAAAAGGAAAACGGGGGAGGGGGGAACAAAATTCAGGTTCTAGGAGTTCCTGAAGGCATGGATAGAGAGAAAGGATTAGAAGGCTTAGTGAGATACTACCAGAAAACTTTCAAGGTTTGGAGAAAAAGACATCCAAGTAAGCACACAGAACTCCCAATAAATAATAACCAGAAGAGATCCTCACCATGACACGTTGTAATCAAACTCACCACAGTGAAACATAAAGAAAAGATTCTAAAATGTGCAAGAGAGACTTCAATACTCCACTTTCAGCAATGGACAGATCAACCAGACAGAAGATCAACAAGGAAACGGCAGATTTAATCGACACTACAGACCAAATGGATCTAACAGATATCTACAGAACTTTTCACCCTATACACATTCTTCTCAGCACTACATGGAACTTACTCTAGGATTTACAACATACTAGGCCATAAAGCATGGCTCAGCAAATTCAAAAGAATCAAAATCATACAATGTATCTTCTCAGATCACAATGGAATGAAGCTGGAAATTAGCAACTCAGGAATCCCTAGAGCATATGCAAACGCATGGAGACTGACCAACATGCTTCTGAATGAACAGTGTGTCATAGAAGAAATCAAAAGAGAAATCAAAAACTTTCTGGAAGTAAATGAGGATAACAACACAACATATCAAAACATATGGGATACAGCAAAAGCAGTGGTAAGAGGAAAGTTTATAGCAACAGGTGCCTGCATCAAGAAATTGGAAAGGTACCAAACAAACAGGCTATCAATGCATCTCAAGGATCTAGAAAAACTGCAATAAACCAGACCCAAAACTAGTAGGAGAAGAGAAATAATTAAAATTATAGAAGAAATCAACAAAATTGAATCCAAAAAAAGAAAATTACAAAAGATCAGCCAAATGAAGAGCTGGTTTTTTGGAAAAACAACAACAACAACAACAAAATTGACACCCCATTGGCCCAACTAACTAAAAAAAGGAAAGAAAAGACCCAAATTAATAAAATCAGAGATGAAAAAAGGGAATGTAACAACAGACACCACAGAAATAAAAAGAGTCATCAGAAATTACTACAAGGACTTGTATGCCAGCAAACAGGGAAACCTATCAGAAATGGATAGATTCCTGGACACATGCAACCTACCTAAATTGAACCAGGAAGACATCGAAAACCTAAACAGACCCATAACTGAAACAGAAATTGAAACAGTAATAAAGGCCCTCCCAACAAAGAAAAGCCCAGGACCAGATGGATTCACTACTGAATTCTACCAGATATTTAAAGAACTAACTCCAATTCTTCTCAAATTATTCAGAACAATCGAAAAAGAGGGAATCCTCCCAAATTCTTTCTATGAAGCCAGCACCACCTTAATTCCTAAGCCTGAAAAAGATGCAGCAGATAAAGAGAATTACAGACCAATATCCCTGATGAACATAGACGCAAAAATCCTCAATAAAATTCTGGCCAGTAGAATGCAACAACACATCAGAAAGATCATCCACCCAGACCAAGTGGGATTTATCCCTGGTATGCAGGGATGGTTCAGTGTTAACAAATCAATCAATATGATACACCACATTAACAAACTCCAGAAGAAAAACGAAATGATTATCTCAATAGACGCAGAGAAAGCATTTGACAAAATACAACACCCTTTCATGGTGAAAACTCTAAGCAAATTGGGTATAGAAGGAGCAATACAATCAAAGCAATTTATGAAAAACCCACGGCCAGCATCCTATTGAATGGGGAAAAGTTGGAAGCATTTCCACTGAGATCTGGTACCAGACAGAGATGCCCACTCTCACCTCTGCTATTCAATTATAGTACTGGAAGTTTTAGCCAGAGCCGTTAGGCAAGAAAAAGAAATTAAAAGGATACAAATTGGGAAGGAAGAAGTTAAACTATCCTACTTTGCAGATGATATGATTCTTTATTTAGGGGATCCAAAGAACTCTACTAAGAGACTATTGGAACTCATAGAAGAGTTTGGTAAAGTAGCAGGATATAAAATCAATGCACAAAATTCAACAGCTTTTGTATACACAGACAATGCCACAGCTGAGGAAGAACTTCTAAGATCAATCCCATTCACAATAGCTACAAAAACACTCAAATACCTTGGAATAAACTTAACCAAGGACGTTAAAGATCTCTATGATGAGAATTATAAAACCTTAAAGGAAAAAAATCGAAGAGGATGCCAAAAAATGGAAAAATCTTCCATGCTCATGGATTGAAAGAATCAACATCATCAAAATGTCCATTCTCCCAAAAGCCATTTATACATTCAATGCAATACCAATCAAAATACCAAAGACATTCTCCTCAAGTCTGGAAAAAAATTATGCTGAAATTCATATGGAGACACAGGAGACCTCAAATAGCTAAAGCAATCTTGTACAACAGAAACAAAGCCGGAGGCATCACAATACCAGATTTCAAGACATATTACAGGGTAATTGTAATCAAAACAGCATGGTACTGGTATAGAAGCAGATGGATAGACCAATGGAACAGAATAGAATCACCAGATATCAATCCTAACATCTACAGTCAAATTATATTTGATCAAGGATCTAAAACCAATTCCTGGAGCAATGACAGTCTATTCAACAAATGGGGCTGAGAAAAATGGATTTCCATGTGCAGAAGCATGAAGCAAGACCCCTAACTTACACCTTACACAAAAATCCATTCAACATGAATTAAAGATCTAAATATATGACCTGACACCATCAAATTATTAGAGAACATCGGACAAACCCTGCAAGATATAGGGACAGGCAAAGATTTCTTGGAAAATACCCCAGAGCACAGGCAGTCAAAGCCAAAATTAACAATAGGGAGTACATCAAATTGAGATTTTCCTGCACTGTAAAAGACACAGGGAAGTGAAGAGGCAACCCACAGAATGGGTCAAGCAACTATGGAAGACAGTTTGGAGATTCCTCAGAAACCTGAATATAGCCCTCCCACATGACCCAGCCATTCCATTCCTTGGAATTTACCCAAAGGAAATTAAATTGGCAAATAAAAGAGCTGTGTGTACCTCCATGTTTATTTCAGCTCAATTCAAAATAGCTAAGACATGGAATCAACCTAAATGCCCATCAACAGAAGACTGGATAAAGAAATTATGGGATATGTACTCTATAAAATACTATCCAGCAGTAAAAAAAAAAATGAAATCTGGTCATTTGCAACAAAATAGAGGAATCTGGAAAACATCATGCTGAGTGAAATAAGCCAGTCCCAAAGGGAAATTATCATATGTTCTCCCTGATCTGTGACAACTAACTGAGCACCTAAAAGGAAACCTATAGAAGTAAAATGGACACTATGAGAAACAATGACTTGATCAGCCCTTGTCCTGACTGTCAAAGAACAATTTACTAATTTATTACTTTTAGTATTTGTTGTTCTATTTAATATCATTGATTGAACTCTTTAATTAACACACAATTATTCTTAGGCATTTAAATTTAACTGAAAAGTGATCGCTGTTAAATAGAGGAGTGGTAATAAGAGAGGGAGGAGATGTTCAGTTCAGCACATGCTCACTTGGACTTACCCCTAATGGTAGAGCCAGAAATGTGCCAGGGGGTTCCAATTCAACCCCATCAAGGTGGCATGTACCAATGCCATCTCACTAGTCAAAGTGATCAGTTTAAGTTCATAATTGATCATAATGATAGGACTAAGAGTCAAAGGGATCACATAAATAAGACTAGTGTCTGCTAATAATAACTGATAGAATTAAAAAGGAGAGAACAATCCAACATAGGAAGCAGGACACACGGCAGACTGATAGAATGGCAGATGTCCTAAACAGCACTCTGGCCTCAGAATCAGCCCTTAAGGCATTTGGATCTGTGGTGGAATGAGGTGAAAAGGTCATATCAAGATGGCCACTGAGGTGAAAAGTTCATGCCAAGATAGCAACTGAGGTGAAAAAGTCATGCCAAGATGGCCGCTGGCAACAGAAACTGCCTGGCAACAGGCCGTGATTGGATGGCTTCAGAAACCACGTGACAACAGAGCCTGACTGACAGCAGGCTGTGATTGGATGGTTTCAGAAACTGCAGGGCAACGAGAGCCTAACTGGCAACAGGCTATGATTGGATGGCTTTGGGGCCTGCCTGGCAACAGGCTGTGATTGGTTGGGGCATAGACCGCCCCTTGACTGGATTGGCTGCCTTGGCTATATAAGCAGCTGTAGCAACTGAAATAAATGAGTCTGCGGGCTGCTCATCTCTGGCTCACTTTCACCCAACTCCCAGGGTCTGTGTGGTGACTTTGCACCTCTTGCCCACACCACACTCCTCCTCTCAGAACCAATCCTCTCAGAAGAAATCGACCTCAACATGGATCTGGCTAAAAAGCCCATGAGAGTTTCTCAGGCATGGAAAGCCAAGACACTGTGGCAAAAAAAAAAAAAAAAAGAAATGAAAAATCCCAGCAGAAAGAACGGGCCATCAAAGAAGGTACCTTTTTCTCTGAAGGGAGGAGAGAACTTCCACTTTGACTATGGCCTTGTTTAAGTAAGACTGGAGTTGGCGAACTCAAAAGGCTTCCATAGCCTTGGCAGCTCATGACAAGAGTCTCGGGCGATTACTGATGCCATAAATTAGAGTGTCAATTATTGGAGTCACTGTGCAACTACTCCCCACGTAAGGTCTCTGTCCTTAATGTGTTGTACTATGCAAAATAATGCTAAAACTACTACTCAAAACAGTAGTTTATATTTAGTGTATCTGTGTGAGTGCAAACTGTTGAAATCTTTTCTTAGTATATACCAAGTTGAACTTCCGTATATAAAGATAATTGAAAATGAATCTTGAAGAAGTAGGGATGGGAGAGGGAGTGCAAGATGGGATGGTTGTGGGTGGGAAGGAGGTTATGGGGAGAAAAGTCGCTATAATCCAAAAGTTATACTTTGGAAATTTATATTTATTAAATAAAAGTTGAAAAATCTCCTGAGGCTAAGTCCTGCCACCAGAGTGGACTTCCTTCACCAGTCACATAATGATTTACCATCAATAACTTACAGGAAATGACTTGGCCCAATTAGCAGAGGGCATTACTCAAGACAGCCTCCTCCAAGCAGGAAGACCCACTGATGAAGGAAGCTCAGATTCAACCCCAAGAGCAGTTGTGTAAATCAAATCTGTAGGTGCCTACTCCAAGACAAAGAAAATACATCGTTGAAAAGAAGCCAATGTACCAACCTTACGTTATGGTGTTTCTCCATTTTAATCTCAAAATTTAGCTAGTATAATTTAGATAACTTGTCCACATCCCACACACTTCCTTAAGTTACTAATACATTAAAAAAAGTACATGTAGCTTCAAGATACCAATTTATCAAAAACTTAAAGGCAAACGAAGCAAAAACAATCGTGTTTTGACAGATAGGAAAGCATAAATATCAATATAAATAAAACTGACATATATAAAATAAATCAAGTAATAGTGAGTTTTCCCTACTGATGTGGTTCTTCACCCACACCATGCAAGTACTTTGTGAGAAATTATCTAATGTACAAAACAACACAAAATCCAAACTTAAGGACTAAGGTAGGTTTGGGCATAAACCTCCACTCTGCTGAAGAAAGGGAGATAATGCTGGGTGCTGCTGACTGCACGCCATCCTCTGCCCAGTGCTTGGTGCCTGTGTGACCTAATTGATTGCATTGAGCATTACAACAGCCCTCCAGAGACAAATTGAAGTCACCACAGTCCCAGCGGGTAAAGGAGCAGAGCTCTCCTGGATCAATATATACAAATTATATACTTTTTGCAAACTTAACTCCTTTACTTCAAAAGATGACAGAATTTTCAAAATGCGGCTTAAGAGAGCTGGTGTTCAGGGGTACAGCCCAAATCAAGGACAGAGAGATGTTCCTGGGCAAGGCAGCTAGGGTGGCTGGAGAAACAGCTGGGTCTTCAGCGACGACAGAGGCCTGGTGACCTCCTGGGAGTAGGGTTGTTTTGAACCTATTGGAGAATGGAAATGGGCCAGCTCTGTGGGCAGCCACTGGAAGCTTGGCTCCAGCCATCATGGATGTACTAGGAAGGGCTGACATTTGCCTTCTGAATTGTGGCACAGCTCAGGGCAGAGATAGGGTGACTTCCAGCTCAAGGAAGGCACTGACAAAGGAGTCTATTGCCTCTTTTATTTTTGGACTTTTATATGTGGAGACATTAAGAAATGACTTTAGGATTCAAAGGGAAAGAGAGGCTGTGTGTGTGTGTGTGTTATTTGTTAAAAGAATAAGATTTTTGGAAGAAACAGTTATAGGAACATGATAAAATGAAACATGTTCTATAAAATGAAAACAAATAAGGGCTTTCACACCCATCGGGATCACGCCAATCAGGAGGTCTGCACTGATAGAGATCATTTGAAGAGCACATTGAAATAAATGAATAAAGACAACTAAATCTTTGAAAGTATTGAGTGAACAGATGTCATCTAAATAAGTAGAATTCTAGCCTGTAAGGACAGGGTAGAAACTCAGCACGTGAGAGGCATTTAAATCCACCTTGGTCTCATGGGGAGGTAGAAAATGGATTTGTGACTTCAAGATCCATGGTTCAGAACAACAGCCGAACTCCTGTGGAAGAAATGAAGCAATTTAAAAATACAGCTGCAAAAATCTTCAGGGATCTGTCATAGGAATTGGCTCTGGCCAGCAGGTATCTCCAAAGACCAAGCTTTTCATATCGTGGGAAGCAACATTCACACTGGGAACTGAAGAAATTGCCTGGGGGCATCTTGAACTACTAAGAGCACTAAAAATCCCACCTTCTGGGCTGGTGTTGTGGTATAGCTGGTTAAGCCACTGCTGACAGTGCCAGCATTCCCATTTGGGTGGCGGTTCGAGCCCCGGCTGCTCCACTGCCTAACCAGCTCTCTGCTATAGCCTAGGAAAGCAGTGGAAGATGGCCCAAGTCCTTGGGTCCCTGCACCCATGTGGGAGACCTGGAAGAGCTCCTGGCTTCTGGCTTCAGATCAGCCCAGCTCCAGCTGTTGCAGCCATCTGGGGAGTGAATCAGCAGATGGAAGACCTCTCTCTTTCTCTCTCTCTCTCTCTCTACATCTCTGCAACTCCGCCTTTCAAATAAATGGGTAAGTCTTAAAAAAAAAATCCCACCTGCAACCAGGAAAGCCTACACTAAGAGAATGCAAGGAAGACACTGGTAAAGACAACATAAGATTGCATTAATGCAATATATTGCAATGTTTGAGACACTCCTCTCTCACCAAATGGCAAATCTTACTGTAAGAAATACCACTGTTCCCCTTTACTAGGAGATGTAAAGATTTTATCAAGAAAGAAATTCTCTAATCATCAAGAGATAAAGAGAGACCCATTCCTAATGATGGCACAACTTTCAAGAACACAACTTCTAAGGTAAAAATTTCATGAAAGATCATTGGTAGGTAACTGGTATTCCTAGATCCTCCTAAATTAAGTGAGGCAGAAAATGTAACGTGAAATTATTGTATAACCATAATCAAAATTGCATTTATAGAAGAGTGGGCATTTGGCCTAGCAGTAAAGACATCTGTGTTCTACATCAGAGTACCTGGGTTTGATCCCTGGCTTCTGCTCCTGACTGCAGCTTCCTACTGAAGTAGAACCTGGGAGGAAGCAGTAATGGACGAACTAATGGGTTCCTGATACCCATGTGGGAGACCTGGATTGGTTTCCCAGCTCCCAGCCTTAGTCAGGCCCAGCCCTGATCATTGGAGCCTTCTGAGGAGTTAACCAGCAGATGGGATCACTTTGTCCCTGCCTCTCAAATAAATGATTTTTCAAATTGCCCTTATAGGAATTACTGCTAAGGATATTCATATTGGGGATGAGGATGCCTAGTGGTTCTCCATGAAATGTCTATAACAAAAATTGGACTTGAGTTAAAAGTTTGCAAATTCTCAGCATGCATGCACCTTTACCTTATAATACCTTTCCTTCTATTTTGATCCTTTCTAAATTGTTTTTAGCTGTAATATCTTTGTGCTCCAGAGTGGGGTGTGTGTTTGTTTGTTTTAAAGATTTATTTATTCATTTGAAAGACAGAGTTACAGACAGAGAAAGGAGAGACAGAGAGAAAGGTCTTCCATCCACTGGTTCATTCCCCAAATGGCTGCAATGGCTGAAGCTTCTTCTGGGTCTCCCAAGAGGGTGTAGGGGCCCAAGAACTTGGGCCATCTTCTACTGCTTGCCCAGGCCATAGCAGAGATCTAGATCAGAAGTGGAGCAGCGGGGACTAGAACCAGTACCCATATGGGATTCTGGCACTGCAGGCCGCAGCTTTATCCACTACGCCATAGTGTCAGCCCCCATAGTGGGGTGTTAACAATCACACAAGCCAACCATTCACTTTGAAAGACTTGAAACAATATTCATATAAGGCACAATCACTCTTCATGGATAAATCATTGTCAATTAAACAGTGACTTATTTGATGTGCTCCTTGAAAGTTTTTTAGGCCATTGCTTTTGCAAGACCCAAACCTACATGAGAGAAACTACTAAAACAGGGAGTCAGCAATATGGTACAGCATTAAAGCTGCCAATTACAATGTTGGCACACCATATTGGAATGCTGGTTCCAGTCCTGGCTGCCCTGCTTCCAATTCAGCTTCCTGCTAGTACACCTGTGAAGGCAGCAGAGCATGGCCCAAGTGCTTGGGCTTATCCCACCCATGTGCGAGACCCAAATGGAGTTTCTGACTCCTGGCTTTGGCCTGGCCCAAACCTGGCCATTGCAGCCATTTGGGGAGTGAACCAGCAGATGGAAGATATCTCCCTCCCTACCTCTCTCTCTCTCACTTTCTCTCTCTCTTTCCATTGAACTGCCTTTCAAATATGCAAATGCATCTTTTTTTAAAATAAGAAACTACTGGCCGGCGCCGCGGCTCACTAGGCTAATCCTCCGCCTAGCGGCGCCCGGCACACCGGGTTCTAGTCCCAGTTGGGGTGCCGGATTCTGTCCTGGTTGCCCCTCTTCCAGACCAGCTCTCTGCTGTGGCCAGGGAGTGCAGTGGAGGATGGCCCAGGTGCTTGGGCCCTGCACCCCATGGGAGACCAGGAAAAGCACCCGGCTCCTGGCTCCTGCCATCGGATCAGCGCGGTGCGCCGGCCGCAGCACGCCAGCCGCAGCGGCCATTGGAGGGTGAACCAACGGCAAAGGAAGACCTTTCTCTCTGTCTCTCTCTCTCACTGTCCACTCTGCCTGTCAAAAAATAAAAAATAAGAAACTACTAAAATAATAGTATATTCATTAAGCATACTTTAAATGTTGTTTATGTAAAATATTTTACAATATATTTACTACTACATATAAAAACAATTCAAAATGAATGAAACACCTTTTTGGTATAGCAGTCTTAGGACTTGGATCTTTCTTGAGCATTGTGGGAAACTGCAAGGCTTTTTTCAATAATGTATTTGAGGTTAAAATCATCACTTTATGAATGAAAAATAAAGTTAGCTAGCGTAGCACTTTACTTTAAGGACGAAAAGATATATCATAAGGGATTTAATGGAAATTTATGTAACTATTTCATTTTAAGGACAGAATGAAAGCCTTTCAGAGTAGGTGTTTGATTTCAGTACAGTGTGAGGAAGAACCTTGTTTTAATGATATTCCTTGTGATCTTGAGTATTTACAATGAAACTTTAAAAATGCAGTAATGTTTCATACTTTTTCGAATAATGGAGAACAAATCTGTGTGAAAGCTGATAAGGGAGGAAGATTTAACTTTTAAAGTGCCAACATAAAGAGGATGATTTCAAACAAGATTCTTACATTTGTGGATACTCAAATCCAAAAGCCTTATTTAAATTTAACAAATAAAGGTTAGGTACAACCACAAGGTACAGGAACCAGAGAATTTCTGGGAACCAAGAGAAGACTCACATCCACACCAGGAGAAATCTAACAGTTCAGTTTGAACCAGTGTACCCCAAGTCAATTACAGGGACACAAAGCTTTAGATTTCAATGAGCCAACAATTTCTCCAGGATTATAGAACTAGGATTACAGAACTAGGAACACTCTCAAAGGGATTTCAGCCTAGTCCCTACACTAACTTAACAGTAACCCTGCTAACAATAAGACTGATTACAGTCATCAAAAGTTTAGAAAGAGAAGGAGAAAATAACTCTATACTTTGGAATTAAAGCATATATTGTTAATACTTCTTTAAAATAACAAAATAAAAAAGGTCACATTTCTTTGAAAATCCTAATAAATTAAAAGCTTAGAATTACCTAAAAGAACCAGAAATTACATTAGTATTTTCTTCTCTAAAAAGAGAGATTCATGGTGCCAATACTGTGGTGTAATGTGTAAAGCTGCCGCCTGTAGTGCCAGCATCCCACATGGGTTGCTGGTTTGAGTCCTGGCTGATGCTCCACTTCCATTACAGCTCTCTGCTATGGCCTGGGAAAGCAGGAGAAGATGCCCAAGTCCCTGGGCCCCTGTAGCTGTGTGCAAGATCCAGAGGAAGCTCCTGCCTCTTGGCTTTGGATGGGCCACGCTCTGGTTGTTGTGGCCATTTAAAGAGTGAACCAGGGGATGGAAGACCTCTTTCTGCCTCTGAGTCTGCCTCTCTGTAACTCTGCCTTTCAATTAAATAAATAAATCGTTTTTTTAAAAGAGTGATTTATATTTTATATGATATACATTTACATTTATAAACATATAAAAACCAGCTGTGGTACACATTATACATATTCAAGACAGCCCCAAGCTATTAATACAAATGGAGTGTGTTAAACATAAAACAATACACAAATATAAACAACTCAGTGAAAAAGTTGAAAATTAGTAAGAGATGTTATCAGAATATAACTTGAGTTGACACGATGGGCTGACATTAAAAACTGCCTTAGGATAAATTCTGGTGACATATGTCTGGTGACATACCAGCCTATACAGTCATAAAAGCCACATACTGCTAATGTTTTCCATGCATCATTCATTCCATGTCATCATATTAATTTCAAAATATAAACAATATCTGTTTTGACAAGTGGGTCATAATTCTTATTTAGGAGTAGGAGATTTAGATTGTTTGGCTTTGTTTTCTAGGATGTCCAGTGTCATAGCTGTCTCACTAACCTATAAACAACATCAGCAAAGGAAATGCATCAGTGAAGCACCAAATGGGTCAGCTTCCAGCGCCCACTTACAGCCTAGTGGTCTCTTCGGAACTACCCACCAGGACCACTGGGGTCTTCCTGAAGTTTGACTTGGCACTCAGCTGACTACCCAGAGATTCTGGAGTTTCCTGCCAAATAAAAGACAAGCACACCAACTGGGTTTGGTGTGCTACTTGATGCTGTTTTAATCAACATTGCCAGATTATAATGCTCTTTGTTCACAAAAATGCCTGACATTTCTGGCTTAAGACCTTTTGGGCCTAATAAATAGCTCCATTTCTTATGACAGAGGTTTCTTTCATTGATGGGTTTATTAAATAAATAAGTAGTTCATCAGTTTACAGAATGTGTTATTTCACACAATTTAATATGAAAGAACTAGCAGGTGGTACTATTAAGAGTCATCAGTAGTAGGAATTGTTTCATAGATGACCAGCTTAATCTACCTTTGGAACACTGCCATCCTTCATAAGGTTTTTCCATACAGCACATTCAGAGTTTTAGTGCCCATCTACTCTGGGTGTTTATGAAATCCTTGTGCAACTTTAAACTTGACCTATCCCACTGAACTGTATTTTATGAGGCTGTGTTAAAACGGCTGTGTATTCATCCAGACCACATTCTTTAAAGGAACTTCAAGCCAGGATCATGAATGCAATTTATGAAATCACTCGGCAGCAGCTGGAGAATGTTTTCAATGAGGTGGAAAATCAGACTGAATGTTGGATCACCAAAAAATGGTGGTTATGTTGAAGTCTATAAATTTAAACTGCAATGTTCAAGTCCTATGCACACTAATTTAAGTTGTTTTCACTTTTTTTTCTGCCACAAAATACAACAAAGATTAAGGCTTAAAGTTAACATGGAAAATTCAAAAATACCCAAAATGCCTATAATGTTTTATAGTGTATCTATTAAAAACTTTTGTTTTCATTTTCCCCATGATGGAAGACTAATAGCAACTCACTAGAAAATGTTGTTACAGCACTTGAAAAAGGCTAAAGATATCACTGATTCTTAAATTGATCTGGGCAGTAGTTTTAAATCTTTACTATTTGTAAACATGCATATTTGAAAGAAAATCATTTCCTAATAGGTTGTGAAAGAGGGAGAAAAATTATCAGTATGAGACAGGAGATTGACTCATTCACATGTAAAAATCTAAGAGGGCAAGATACTATGCGGAATCTTGGACTGTACTTTGGAACAGAAAAAGGGCATTAGTATAAAAACTGCTAAAATTCAAAGAAAGTCTGTGGTTTACCTGATACTACTGCACCATGTTAAATTCTTAGTACTGACAACGGCTATGTAAGACTTCAACTCCAAGGGCAAGCTGGATGAAGAATAGAAAAAAAAAAATGCTCCGTGCCATCACTGTAACTTTTCTATAATCTAAAAGTATTCCAAAACAAAATACTTACTAATTTTTAAAGTGATTAGAATACTGGTTGCTTTTCCAATTAACTTCTTTACCTTTCCTATAGCTACTGATTCTGACAAATTTTATTTTCCAAAGTTGACCAAAATACTACACCCTATCACATATGCTCTCTAGCAACATTTCCACATTAGGAGTTGGTATTTACTTCCCTCTGCCCTTGAATTCGGGAACACACAAATGCTACTTAAAAAAATTTACTTATTGCCGGCGCCGTGGCTCAATAGGCTAATCCTCCACCTTGCGGCGCCGGCACACCGGGTTCTAGTCCCGGTCGGGGCACCGGATTCTGTCCCGGTTGCCCCTCTTCCAGGCCAGCTCTCTGCTATGGCCAGGGAGTGCAGTGGAGGATGGCCCAGGTGCTTGGGCCCTGCACCCCATGGGAGACCAGGAAAAGCACCTGGATCCTGGCTCCTGCCATCGGATCAGCGTGGTGCGCCGGCTGCAGCGGCGGCCATTGGAGGGTGAACCAACGGCAAAGGAAGACCTTTCTTTCTCTCTCTCTCACTGTCCACTCTGCCTATCAAAAAAAAAAAAATTTACTTATTTATTTGAGAGGTAGAGCTACATACGGGAGGCAGGGGTGGGAGGAGGTCCTCAATCTGCTGGTTCACTCCCCAGATGGCCGCGAGAACCACAGCTGGACTGACCCAAAGCCAGGAGCCAAGAGCTTCTTCCAGGTCTCCCACATGGGTACAGCAGCCCAAGGCCTTGGGCCATCTTTCGCTGCTTTTCTAGGCCATTAGTAGGAAGCTAGATAGGAAGTGGAGCAGCTGGGACTTGAACTGGCACTTATATGGGATGCTGGTACCACAGGCAAGGCTAAGCCTACTAAACTACAGCGCTGGCCCCCTGAAGCTACTTTTTGAAAAAAGTTATTCGAGAGATAAGGAGAGTGAGAGTGAGAGAGATGAAAAGACACACACAGAGAAAGAGGGAACTTCCATTCACTAGTTCACTCTCCAAATGTCTGTAGCAGCCAGACAGCAGCAGAAGAAGGAAACAGAATTCAATCCAGGTCACCCACGTGGTTGGCAGGAAGCCATCTACTTTAGTCATCCTCACCTACTGCCTTCCAAGGCTTGCACTGGCATCAAACTAGAATCAGGAGTCACAGCTAGGAATACAATTCAGGCACTCCAATACAGGACACCGGCACCTTAACAGGCATCTTAACCATAAGGCCAAACACCTGCCCCCTGATGCTACTCTCACAAATGGAACATGGTAGTAAAGATGCGATACAATTCTGGTTTTAGCTCTGAACTGCCCTGGAAGCATTTATTTATTACTTCTCTGAATGCTCCCTCTTTACCATGGCTACCATTTTATGAGAAATCCAAACAATACAGGAAGGCTGGGTGTAGGAATTTTTTTCAGTCTTGGCTCCAGCTGACATCAACTGTCAGTCACGTGAGTAAGACAACCTGAATGGCAACCTTAACAGCTTATGAAGACAGCAACCCCAGCTGGCACCTGACTATAACCACATGAAAGAGCTTAAGCACGAACTGCACAGTTAAGCCCATTCAACCCACAGAACTATGTGAGGCAATATAAATTGTTGTTTGGAGAATTTTCTACAGCGTCAAAGACAATTAGGATCCTGGTAATCAATAAAAGGGAAGCTACTGCCCAGATGTATTTATAGAAGAGTTGGATATACAAGGTACAGGAAATATAATAATGGTTTCCCTTTTTACTTTAATGTTTCAAGTACTTTCTCGTCACAGAATTCGATTTTAATACAAAAGGACAATGAGTAAGTTTTAGGGAATGAAAACTATTCAACTGGAACTTTATGGAACAATCAACTTTTTTATATTTATTAAATCCAACATATCAGTTGACTAATGCTCAGTCATCAAGGTTTTCTTAAACAGGAAATGAATTGCTCATGTCCTCACTAAATAAACAAGAATATTTTCATGAATCTAAATGGCTATAACTAATCCAAAGGAAAGCTGGAAGAATATTTATGTAACATTGACTATATAACACATAATAATCGCTAATATTCATCTTGGATACTCCTCGCAGTCCTATAAAATGAACTCTCTTATTGTCTCTACTTTATAGATAAGGAAAAAGCTAACACTGTCAAACCACTGCTCCAGGCCACTCGTCAGTTGGGGTTGGAGATCAGCCTCAATCCCAGTTGATACCCAGTCCCAGCCCTTAACTACTACACTTGTACTGATTATGGTATTTTATACTCAGGACTTCTTTTATACATTTTAATGGATCATTCTAAACATTTTGAGTCTGTAACCAAAGAGGTCATTTGAAACTTGCACTAACATTGCACTTTATAGGAGAGAATTAGAGACCATATCTGATTTACAATGGTTTGACTTAGGGCTTTTCAATTTTACAATGGAGCAAAACCAGTACAGTCAATAGAAACTGGACTTTGAATTTGGATCTTTTCCCAAGCTAATGATCTTCTTATAATACTCCCTTACGATGCTGGAAACAGCACAGGCAGCTCCCAGTCCACCACGTGACCATGATGGGATTCCACTGACAGTCTATTGCATCCTTTGCTACTATGATGTTCAGCAGGTTGGATGTATTAATACATTTTTCATCTATGCTATTTTTCTACTTATGATGAGTCTATCAGAACATAATCTGATCATAAGTCAGCAACATCTGGATTTTCTTTCAAAAAGTCTTTTTCTAAAAATTTTAACTTTTTTCTGAAAAGTTTTTTAAATTTTTTTAAAGATTTATTTTATGTATTTGAAAGGCAGAATTAGAGAGAGAATGATATTTTGTCTGCTGGTTCACTCCCTATATAGCTGCAACAACCAAGGTTGGACCAGGCCAAAGCCAGGAGCCAGGAGCTTCATCCAGGTCTCCCATGTGGGTTCAGGGCCCAAGGACTTAGGCCATCTACTTCTGTTTCCCCAGTTGCACTAGCAGGGAGCTGGATTCAAAGCAGAGCAGCTGGGACACAAACTGATGCCCACAGGGGAAGCCTGCACTGCAGGTGGCAGCTTGTTACACCACAACACCAGCCCCAGAGAAGTTCTGTTCTTATAGCAGTTTACAAATAGTGGGCAACCAGACATGTGTTTTTGGTTAATTATTATGAGCAAATTAACAAATATTTATCAACCTTTGATGCAGTTCTCCAGAACAGAAAACTTACCTACTCCTCTAGAGTCTATCTCTAAAAACACTTCCAGAGGCTATTTCTTTTCATCCTCACTGCCACTACTCTGGTCCAAATCTTCATCATTATTGCCTAGACAACTGCAGATGGCTCCCAAATGGGCTTCATGTCTCTAAATACGTGTTTCCTCTATGAAGCACATGGCCATATGCTGTACGTTTACTACAGGTGTCCCTAAAACACATGTTTGGGGAGCAGGTGTTTGGCATAGCTGTTAACACACCTCTTGGAGCACCCACATCCCATATTAGACTGTCTGGGCCCAAGAATTGGCTCCTCTTTTGATTCCAGCTTCCGGCTAATGCAGATGGTGATGGCTCAACTATGTGGGAGTCTCCCATGTGGGAGTTCCCAACATGGGAGTTTCAGATAGAGTTTCAGACTCATGCCTTTGACTTGCCCCAGCCCTGGCTGTTGCAAGCATATGGAATGGAAACCAGTGAATGGAAGATCTTTCTCTGCCTCCTTTCCTTTCAAATAAATAAAAATAATAAATGAAATAAAACAGTTGTCTTAAAAACACACACATACCTGATCCATTTGCTCTTTTCTTCAGGAGAAATGAACTGTCAACTTATCTAAAAATCAGACTACAGCAATTTTAGTATAATGTACAAAGTCCTTCTTGCCCTTCCCACTGCTGTCCCTATCCAGGCCCCACCATTTTTCAGTGATCACATTTCAGTATATTTCATCAAATATCATCTGCTTCAAAAATCATTATTTTTCTACTTAATATTGCTTATTTCAGGGTTAGTGGTTTGGGGGATTTTTCCCAGGATTATTTTTCAAGAGAAAACACATGCTGGTCTTTTTTTTTTTTTTTTTTAACTCTGCCAACTCTGAAGTAAGAAGTGGAGGATTGTCAGTGTATCTTCAAAGGAGTCAAACGTTGGGACACAGGCAATCTCCTCCCACCCTCCACAACAACAACAACAACAACAACAAAACACAATGAACTAGGCAAGTACAAATTAAAAGTAAAGTACAATTAAAAGTAAATCTAATAGTAGAAAAAGAAAAGCAGCTGATGAGGTAAGATCATCTAGATCATCTACTTCAAATGAAGGGCAGCAAGAAACTCAAGTAGCAGTAAACATACCCATCAGCCTCTGTAGGCACCTAAGCACAGTGGTTCCTAACCTTGACTGCACATTCCAATCACGTGGGAAGTTAATCATGTGGGAACCTGCTGAAAGTGCCTGCCAGGTGTTTATAAGGCAAATTATATAAAAATCTCTACGGGTGGAACCCAGGCATTGGTATTTTTTAGAGTATTCCATACAATTCCAGTGTATTGTCAAGGTTGAAATCTACCCTATTAAGACAAGGCTGATTAGAAAGGCCACACCGGTGCCGTGGCTCACTAGGCTAATCCTCCACCTTGCCGCGCCAGCACACTGGGTTCTAGTCCCGGTCGGAGCACCGGATTCTGTCCCGGTTGCCCCTCTTCCAGGCCAGCTCTCTGCTGTGGCCTGGGAGTGCAGTGGAGGATGGCCCAAGTCCTTGGGCCCTGCACCCCATGGGAGACCAGGAGAAGCACCTGGCTCCTGCCAGCGGATCAGCGCAGTGCGCGGCCGCAGCCATTGGAGGGTGAACCAAAGGCAAAGGAAGACCTTTCTGTCTCTCTCTCTCACTGTCCACTCTGCCTGTCAAAAAATAAATAAATAAAAATAAGTCTATTACACCTTTCAGCAATGTAGACCAAAATCATTTGAAAATCCTTTAAGAAAGCCACACTGTAAGAACATAACAGTTCAACTCAGCTGCTTCATTTACTCTAAGAAGTGTATTTTGCTCGCCAGCCACAGCGGCCATTGGAGGGTGAACCAATGGCAAAGGAAGACCTTTCTCTCTGTCTCTCTCTCTCTCTGTGTCCACTCTGCCTGTCAAAAATAATAATAATAATAATAAAAAAGAAAGGCCTGTGGCTCAGATAACTAAAAAGCAAGTCTGACAAGCATCCTTAAAGTTTTCTCCTGGAATGCTTAGTAGGTTGGGTATAGGATTAGTAAAAGGAAAACGTGAGGTTTATCTATAATAGAAAACTGGCAAGGATAAAAATAATGAGAGACCCGATTTCACAGCCTACAAGGATTCACCACAGGCTCAACTGCTTAAGAAAATAAATGAGGAAGTGAGGAGAGACTGAACAAATGGCTGTCAGTTAGGTGAAGAAGTACGAATAGCAGCAAAAAAGACAACTTGATGTAACAGCATATGGACTCTGGGTTTGAGATTTGAGATGTCAGAAGTAGCACTATTCTTATTATACAGTCTAGATCAAGGCCTTTGTGGTCAAAGTACTGCTGAAGTAGAAAAGGTGAAAGTCACTGGCCAGGCCAGCGCTGTAGCATAGCAGGTAAAGATGCCACATGCAGTGCTGGCATCTCATATGGGTGCAGGCTCAACTCCCAGCTGCTCCACTTCCCATCCAGCTATCTGCTATGGCCTGGGAAAGCAGTACAAGATGGCCCAAGTCCTTGGGCTCTTTACCCCAGGTGGGAAACCTGGAAGAAGCTCTTGGTTCCTGGCTTCGGATCAGTGCAGCTCCAGCCATTGCAGCCATCTGGGGAGTGAACCAGCAGATGGAAGACATCTCTCTCCTTCTGCCTCTGCCTTTCAAATAAATAAATACATTTTTAAATATATATAAAAATATAAAAAAAGTCACTGGTGAAGAACAAGAGATTGAGGTTAAGCTGTTAGCATCATGGATTTCAGAGTTACCCAGACTGACTACAGGATTTACGAATGGAAACACCAAATCCAAGGGCTTTGTTAAGTCTTGGGTACAAGTGGAGGACAGCAGTGAGCCATGCATATCAGATATACTCAGCTCAGAAGATGGCAACCTTATTTATGAGTATAAGAGAAATGGACCGAAGTGGTAGAGTGGCTGCAAGAGACTGACAACCTTAATGACAGAAGCAAAGCCCCAAGTTCATGAGAAAGAGCAGCATGTGTCTGAGAAGGCTAAGTCCTCTCAACTAAAGGGGAAAATGGAACATCTTTTCAAGTCATCCCCTCCTTTAGCTTAATGTTTGTCACTGTTTCCACAGCTCTTGAGATAAACGTAACCAGAGCTCACAAGGTCTACCAAGGCATGCTTCTGCCTAATTCCCCAGCCTCATGTTCCATACTCCTTCTTGTTATCTCCATACCAATATAAGGGCTTTTTTCCAACTCACCAAATGAGCTATGTTCCCTCCCACCAAAAGGGCATTACACATTGCTATTCCCTGAGTCTTGAACTCTCACCTACCTCTCATAACTACATACATTAATGAATGAGAACAGCACAGTGAAAAGGCTATTGGAATTGTGACACTATTCATATAGCAGAAAGAAATACCATTCGTGAATGTTTCCTACGTGCCAGATATGGCTACTCATTTAACCCATGCATCAATCTCTAAGGTAGGCTTTATAATATTATATTAATTTTTAAATTTTTTTTTATTTGATAGAGACATACAAAGATCATTCACCTACTGGTTCACTCCCCAAATGCCTGTGACCTTTGATATTCCTTGGCTTGCAGCTGCATCACTCCAGTCTCTTCATCTGCTCTCACATAACCTCCCCCCATCCTACACATACCCTCTTGTGTGTGTCTATCTATGTCCCAATTTTCTTCTTCTCAGAAGGATACCAGTCTCCAGATGAGGGCTCACTCTAGTGAATGTGACCTCATCTTAACTGGATTATATATGCAAATTATATATATTTTATATATTATATTATATTATTTGGATTATATATCCAAATAAGGTCACATGTACAGGTACTGTTTTTTTTTTTTTGGTGGGGGGAACAAAATTGAATCCATAATATATGCCAACAACCCATTATTTCTCCAGGTACTGTAAATGCTGATTTTCTATAAGTTTAGACAACTAGAAAACAACAGATTTGCACTCAGTTCATTTTACCATCACTGAATGCTTTTACTTCTTGAGTAAAATGCTCCTTCTTATTAAAAGTTTGAGTAAAAACAGGAAAAAACAAATTGGCTTCTACAAAATCACGACTTTCAACAATAATCTTTTTTTTCCAAAAAGCCTTTTTATAATTGCCATGAAAAAAGCTTATTTCTCACAAGGAAAAACTCAGTTTGGCAACTAGGAAGCATAACAGTCTACAGTATAATACTATATTTATACTAGTAGTTGGTAGTTCCATAACACTATAGTAGTCTGGGTCAGTGTTTCTCACATTTTGACATATATCAAAATCATGGCGGGGGGCAGTTTAGGGAGGGAAATGATGAAAACCACAGGTGCCTGGGACCCACTCCAAACCGACAGAATGAGAAGTGAGAGGGACAGGGCCCAGGCTTACTCACTTCTGACAAGCATCCAAAGTCACTGTGCTGAACACCATGCCTGAAGACCACCAGGATAGGGTTTTTCACACCCCATTTCCCCCTTTATTCTCAGAGGTTTATAATTTGCACGTTCAATGTTTTAACGGTCTTCTGGAGTTCATGTCCTTTATTGCAAACTACATTGCATTTTTTGGATATTTATAATAATTAAGTTTAAGAAGCAATGGCCAGGTATTCTGTTCTGAACTACCTATTTGAAATAATACTTGTGAATATATTTTAGATGTGGTAGCATCTCTTTCCTCCAAAGAGGACATATATTCTCACCAAGTCCCTCTGTGGTACACTGGAAAAAGAAACTATTATTCACTTCAAAGACGAAAAATAAAGCCTCAAGTCCAAATCAACTGAGTATTTGTTCAACACTTTTCATGTTCAAGACACTATTAAACATCACCTCATCAGGACAGGTAATGGCTTGGGAGGTGCATCTATAATAATGCAAAGGTTTGAGAACCACTTAAACACTTTAAGGGCACACTGACCATCTCCTCTTTGTACAAAATTAAACAGTCTGGAGAATTTCATTATTTCAATTCATCAGTATTAAGTAGTTGTGAACAATTCTGAATCACAACTCTGTGTATACTTTCTGCTTCCCACATTTTTTTCTCATCTTCATTTCACATGTGAAAACTAATGAAAGCTTCTGAAACTTCAGATTACAGGGTATTATCAAGTGCTACAGCCACTAAGATGAAAGAAAACAAATGCTAGTTCCCATGGCCTTCTATAGTTGAAAATATCCAAAAACATATACAGTTGAAGTGTTTTGTGAAATCCCTTGTGAGAATCAATTGTTGCTTGTGCTTAGAATACATTCAAAAGTGTAATCAGATTGCATCACCACCATCACCTGCTCGGAGGCGCGTTGAAGAAACATGTGCTCAGGAGGCTGAAGCTGGCTCATTGTACTCCACTCTCATGTGGGCTTGCCAGAGAGATTAGTCACCATTTTGCAGCTGGTTTCAAATTCAGTTGCTGTGATACAAGTGCAGATGCAATGGCTTACCCTAATTATATTGCTCCAGTTTAATCTTTCCATTTGTAGCATACTATATACTGGATCCAATTCAAGATTCTGGATTGGTTTCAAACAGAAGAGATTTCAAAATCACACACTTGTGATCCTCCCCTCCAGCTTACGGATTGAATTTTAGCACTGTATCTTTTGGATCTTTTCAAGCTACTACAGAGGTGTTTTTAGCTAAGTCTTCACTTAATTTTATTAAATAATAAAAAGGGAAATTTACTCCTCAGGAAAAAAAATACAATAAAAGAGAAGTTATGTCATCTCCTAAACATAATTTTTATATTAAAAAATTCCATTTTCTCCTACTTGGAGGTATACACATTAGCAAATCCTAAAGAAATTAACTGTAATCAATGGTTTCTAAACTTGACTGATTATCAAAATCACTCTGGAAGCTTTAAAAACACACATACACACACACATTTCTTTAGACTTACTGAATCTTAATTTAAAGAGGTTTCTTTTTTTAAATTTTCTTTTAAAGATTTATTTAGTTATTTGAAAGAGTTACTCAGAGATAGGAGAGGCAGAGAGACAGAGAGAAAGAGAGAGAGGTCTTCCATCTAATGGTTTATTCCCCAATTGGCTGCAACGGCCGGAGTGGTGCCGATCTGAAGCCTGGAGCCAGGAGCTTCTTCCAGGTCTCCTACGCGGGCGCAGGGGCCCAAGGACTTGGGCCATCTTCTACTGCTTTCCCAGGCCATAGAAGAGAGCTGGGTCAGAAGTGGAGCAGCCGGGTCTTGAACCAGCACCCATATGGGATGCCAGAGCTTCACGCCGGGGATTAACCTGCTGCGCCAGAGCACCGGCCCCCATAAAGAGGTTTCTTTTAAAATCTTTGAAATTACATAAAGCTTATACTGATATTGCTGAGAGAAAAGAACATGAAAATCAGTTTCTGGTTTCTCAAGGAGGTGCTTCTACACTTCTGCTATTGTGCATATTTAGTAACTGCTATGTCTCAAGAATGATGTCTATACAGAGTAATTAAAAGACCTTTAAATCCAAAGCAGAAATAAATCCTGGCATCATCAGATACACAGAAGCTAAAGACACAGGAATCTCCAGGAGAAGATTTTTAGATATGAGCAATTACAATGAGAGATATACCACACATCCACAAAATTTCTCAGTACCTGTTTCAATTTATCAGATGTATATAGTTTTTTCTTCAAAATAAAAGTATAATTTTGAAGGTACATATTTTACATTTCAGAATATGCATTTACACTGTGTTTCTTCATTCATTTATTCCATGCTAGAAATGCTGTGGCAAACAAAAACTGACCCACGTATGGCTTTACCTGCATACACTGTCACAGAAGGTATTTACAAAAACAATTAAAATACTTCTAATATTAAGGTATACTATAAAAAATTCATCATATTTCCAAATATCTTTGGGAATAAAGAAAAGACATTCCAGTTACAGTTAATATATTACTTGGAAAAATATAAACTGCAGTATTTCTCCTTACTAAATGAGTGATGCCAGTTTTGTCTGATTTGCACTTTATAATATGGGGCAGGTATCTGGCCAATTGTTTAAGATGCTGGTTAAGTTTCTCAAGTCACATGATGAGTATCAGGTTTCAATATCCAGCTCTGGCTCCTGACTCCAACTTTCTGCTGGTGTATACCCTGAGAGGCAGCACTGATGGCTCAAGTAATTAGGGTCCTGACACGTGAATTGAGTTCCTGGCTCCTCTTGTGCACATCTGGGAAGTGAATCAATGGATGCATTCTCTCTCTTTCTAGTAAATAAGTAAATATAAAATAAAAATAAAAATGTATTATATAAAAATGTGAAGTTAATTAATCAGGTTACTCAATATACTAGTAAAATAACAAATCTCTGTGTCAAATCTAAAATATTGGTTTTCCTGAAATGTATTATAAAACAATGAGAAATAAAATCCATAGTTTTTTATCATGGTTTAAAATTCTGAAATAACAATTAGATATCAAGTTTAATTAGTGTGGAAGTTTTCTAAGCAGATTTTCTTAGAATATGTTGGTGAATTATCAAAAACCAATCATAAACAACCATAAAACAGTACTGATGACTGGTAGCTTTGGGATCCGCAAGGAGGAAGGCCTATACTTCCGGGAATGGAGAAGTCCCTACCTGTACTAGCGGGGAAGAAAAGTCCTTGTCAAGGTCCCCGGTGGGTGCCTAAAGGTCAACCAACAAGGATCAGACCCGCCTCAACCTTTAACCCTCATGCCCTGAATCTATAAAAGGAGCTCTCCCAATCTCTGACGCGCGACTTCTCCGTCCCCCGCTCTGTTGCTCTGTTGGGACCGTGAACCTCGCCCGGGAGTGGAACCCCAATAAAAGCCTGTGAATTAATCAATTCGTCTGCCTGGGAAAATCTGTTACGCGCTGGACACCTTGCAATATGTAAACAAAATCTGGAGATCAGATTTTGAAATTCATTCTCACTTCCAAGCCAAAGTTTCTACATCATATGATTACAAATTACTTTGCTATTTTTCTTTAAAGTCTTATTTATTTGAAAGAAAGAAAGAAAGAAAGACAGAGAGAGAGAAAGAATGAATCTTCCAACTGCTGCTTTACTCCCCAAAATACCCACAACAGCCAGTGCTGGACCTGGGCAAAGTTAAGAGTCTGGGATTCAATTCTGCTCCCCCATGAGGGCGGCAGGGGCCCACATTCGTGAACCATCATCTGGTGCCTTTGAGAATGCCCATTAGCAGGAAGCTGGAATTAGAAGCAGAGTTGAACCCAGGCATTCTGATATTGGATATGGATGTCCCAAGCCCATACCTTTAATTTTTCTAAAATTGTAAGTTGTTTTAAAGACATCCCATATAGTTAAGCTCCTTAAGTGAGGAAAAGAATGAATTTAATAATTAAAGGTAACCTTAGTCCCATTTTTCACTTAACAAAAATTCAGTGAAAGTAAGAAATCACAAAAAATACTACATGTATACCTTAAACATCTTATTTTAATTAAAAATAAATTATTTACATTTAATGAAATGAATAACTTGAAGTCATTTAAAAGAACTTTTTAAAAGAAATGATTCAAGGCCGGCGCCGCGGCTCACTAGGCTAATCCTCCACCTAGCGGCGCCGGCACACCGGGTTCTAGTCCCGGTTGGGGCGCCGGATTCTGTCCCAGTTGCCCCTCTTCCAGGCCAGCTCTCTGCTGTGGCCAGGGAGTGCAGTGGAGGATGGCCCAGGTGCTTGGGCCCTGCACCCCATGGGAGACCAGGAGAAGCAGCTGGCTCCTGGCTCCTGCCATCGGATCAGCGCGGTGCGCCGGCCGCAGCATGCCGGCCGCGGCAGCCATTGGAGGGTGAACCAACGGCAAAAGGAAGACCTTTCTCTCTGTCTCTCTCTCTCACTGTCCACTCTGCCTGTCAAAAAAAAAAAGAAATGATTCAGCATCATTCCTCCCATGGTAGAATACTATTATAAGGCTGTTATTCAACACAACATGGGATGATCTCTAGGGCATAGTAACTATGACACAGGCAGTTTCCACATCTGGATTGGTAGTCTGTTTGCTTGTGTGTTGATTACACTTACCATCTCCTCCACTTCACATTTAGATCCATTCATTTCTCTCACAACCTTAATGAGGCCTGTATCATAAATAATATAATTTTTGGAAAAAAAGTGAATCTAATAAGCAAAAGTCTTCTTTCTGACTGACAAAAGTCTCCCATTTGTCTTAGATAATTAAAAACAAAACAAACACACAGCAATAACAAACTGTTTTGTACTACACAACAACAACAAATTATGTCTCCTTGTGATTCAGTTATAATTTTCATCCAGGTTTAATAAATGATTTAATGGGAATACTGCTCTATGCTATACTATTTTTAAAATGTTTGACAAATGTTACCTATTCTATATGACTCCTACTTCGGTCATCTTTTTGAAGAACCTTAAAAATCAAACCAAGATGGAGTGACCTAAGCCAATACCATTAAAAACAAGAAGTCACCTTTGCCCCAAATAAAAATTAAAGTTTAAAATTACAGCCCTAAACTTTTTCCCCCAAAGCTAAAAATTAGGTGCAGCTATAAAATAAGGGACCCTATGCTTAGCTAGCTGTGACACTTGTGCCTGGCTGTGATAAGACCTAACCCAGTTTGTATACTTCCTCATACTCAAATAACGGTGTGGGAAGCGGGACGCCGCTCTCCCACCAGGGGAACGAAGGGAGCAAGACGTCGTCTCCCCTCAGGGTGAACAAGATGGAACTGGCAGGGAAAGGAACTACTAAAGAAGTAAACAACAAAATGACGACGAGGTGCATGCCTCCCATGTGATCCAGTAGCTGACTGGATAGAAGACACATGCCCTTCACATGAACAACTCGCGGATTGGACTGCTGTGTACATGGACTCTATAGTGCTTTTGATTGGTCGCTGCGGGTATATAAACCGTGTGGCTTGTACTGGGGGCGCTCTCCAGACTCCCGAGTTCAGGAGGCCCGTCTGCGCAGACGCGGAATAAATCCTCTTGCTTTTGCATCAGCTGGTCTGGAGTCTGAGTCTCTGGGGTGTACCTCTCGACGTGTTAGCATCCTCACTCCGAGGATCTAACATTTTTTTCCTAAATTAAAACTCAAAATATTTTTCAATATCTCCTTTTTAAATATTCTAGAATCCCCTGACACACCGGTCTGACCAAGAAAATTACATTCAAAGGTAAAGCTATGCCTTTTAGGTCACTTTTTTCTTCAAGAAACTTGTGGATTTTAATTTTCATTTTGTTAAATGACAATTACTAAAAAGGTCTCCAAACTTAATCACACAAAAACAGAGATCATGCTCATATTGTTCATCATCATACATCCAACACCCACCCAGCACCTGACACATACAAAATATTCAGATTTTATTAGAATGTATGAATACATTTCAAGGAAGCAGTAATTACTGAAATAAGAGTCTGCTTTTCTAAGTTATTTATTAAGGTACTAGTTTTGGTTGTCAACAGCACTGCACTTCAGATGTAGGAGAAAACTCATCAAGGTAGCTATTCTAACAGTGATAAGTTTAGGTCAACTCTTGTACTATCACAGGCACCAAGATCACTGGTGCAGCATCAGTGAAAAAATCCAGTGGAAACTTTTCAGTTATTTTATTTGTAGGTCACTTTGCTTAAGGTTCTCAAAAGGAGTATAAAAAGAAAATTAACACACATGGAACACAGTCATTTTAGGTAATTTTTTTAACTATATCTATGCTGAAGGGACATATTTGTAGGGAAATAATTCAGATTCTATCCAATAAAAAAATTCTTTTAAAAATATGATGTTCATTTAAGTTCAAGATCTGAGAATTTGCCCATAGCAACAATACTGATATGGTGCCAGTGTGGTAGCACAGTGAGTTAAGCTGCTGCCTGCAATGCAAGCATCCTATACAGGCATCCATTCGGTCCCAGCTGTTCCACTTCCAACCCAGCTCCCAGCTAATGCACCCAAGGAAGTACTTGGGTCCCTGCACCCATGTAGGAGACCCAGATGTAGCTTCTGGCTCCAGGCTTTGACTTGATCCAGACCTAGTGATTGCTGCCATTTGGGGAATGAACTAGTGAATGGAAGATTCTCTCTCTCTCCCCCTCTCCCTCTCACTCTTTAACTCTGCCTATCAAATACATAACATAAATCTTATTTTTTAAAGAATTTATTTATTTACTTGAATCAGTTACACAGAGAGAGAGAGAGAGGTCTTACATCCTCTGGTTCACTCCCCAGATGGCTACAGTGGCTAGAGTTGTGCTGATCCAAAGCCAGGAGCCAGGAGCCAGGAGCTTCCTCCAGGTCTCCCACATTGGTGCAGGGGCCATCTTCTACTGCTTCCCAGGCCATAGCAGAGAGCTGGATTGGAAGTGGAGCAGCCGGGACTCAAAATGGTGCCTATATGGGATGCTGGCACTGCAGGCGGCAGCTTTACCCACTACACCACAGTGCTGGCCCCATAACATAAATCTTTAAAAATGTGATTTCTTAGTTCTATCTGTACTGATATCTATCACAACTGTCATTACTTTAGATTTTTTTTTCAGATTTTTCTCCTTCAGATTTTTGGCCTACTCTAGATAGCCACATGCTCTGCTTTTCAGTGTCAACATTTTGAAGAACTGTCTCAAGTACATGGTATAATATATCTACAACTGTCATTATAAATTTAAAAAAAAGACAATTCATTTTAATATTCTGAACAACAGCTTGGTTAGGAAACATAAGCTCTCTCTAAGTGCCTAATAGCTCAACATCTGACTGCTCCCTGACTTCCAAATTGCCTACTACTTGCTCTAATCATCTCACATGGAGAAGGTTTTAGGCCAAGGTTTTTATTTGCAGTTAGGGATGTCTGAATAGAACCTTTATGTACACACAATATATAATAAATACATTCTACACAGTGTCTGTTGTTAAGCAAAAAAGAACTTAAAAACATACGAATCAATCTACTGTGGATTTCTAGAATATTTTGGAAGTCATCTCACCACAACCAAATTGACAGGTCCTTTTTAATTTTAGTAATTAAACTTCATAGACATCAAAAAACAAAATTGTCATATAAATAAGGCCTCCTTCTTCATATATTTGTATTTTTAATTAAACTTGGAATCACAGTAATAAGCACACACACACTTTTTAGGAGGAAACAGCTTGACACATGGAAAAGACACTACTCAACTCTAAGAGCTGCTACAATAGAGAAGAACCAACATTCAGAGCTTGATAGAAAAGTTGAAGAATATTGGTCAATCTGCAAAGCCACATAAGTTGGAAGTTAATACTCCTCTTATACAATTTTCTTAGAGAAAGATGGAACTCTTCTTTTCCAAAGAAATGGATAAAAGAGGCATTGAAAAGGGAGCAAAGGCATTTGGAGGAAGTAGATACTGTGGTGTAGTAGGTTAAGGCCAACACTTCAAATACCTACTTCCCACAGTGGTGTGCCTGGGTTCCAATACCATCTCTCCTTCTGATACAACTACCTGCTAATGTGCACCACAGGAGGTAGAAGATACTCAAGTATCTGGGTGTCTGACATTCACATGGAAGAACTGGGAGGAGTTCCCAGCTCCTGGTTCCTGGCTTCACCTGGTCCAATCTCTGTTGTTGGCATTTGAGGAATGAACTAGCAGAGAATCTTGTTGCTCTCTTGCTGTCTTTCAAGTAGATAAAAAGTAAACTTTTTTAAAAAGATAACTTTTAGTATACAAAGGAAATGTATTTCCTCCATTTTTCCCCTCATATTTTACTGCTGATTCCTATTTTATAAGAAGCCTAGAGGAGAAAATGCTAGAGGATCTCTCTCTTTCTCTCTCTGTGTGTGTGTGTGTGTGTGTGTGTGTGTGCATCACTCTGCCTTTCAAATAAACAAATAAACTTTTTAAAAAAGGTATTTGGGGGCTGGCACTGTGGCACAGAAGGTTAAGTCTCTGCCTAAAGTTCTGGCTTCCCATATAGATGCTGGTTCGAGTCCCGGCTGCTCCACTTCCAATCCAGCTCTCTGCTATGGCCTGGGAAAGCAATAGAAGATGGACCAAGTCCTTGGGCCCCTGCAACCACATGGGAGACCCAGAAGAAGCTCCTGGCTCCTGGCTTCAGATCATCTTAGCTCTGGCCGTTGCAGCCATTTGGGAGGTGATCGAGTTGATGGAAGACCTCTCTCTCTGTCTCTCCCTCTCACTGTCTTTAACTCTAACTCTCAAATAAACTCTTAAAAAAAAAGAAATTTAAATTTCATCAAGAGTCAATTCAATAGTTCCGATTCTTATTTCAAACATACACTAATATCACTATATTTTTAAATAGAGGTTTACAAAGATTTGACCAGAATAATAATAAATATCAATCAGGACTTTAAAATATGTTTATTTAGTAAAAATTTTTCAAGTCATTAAATAAATTTGTCTTCCTTCTTGCTGTACTTTCATTAATTATAAAGGCTGACAATCAGAACTCTACCAGTTAAACTAAAGCAGTTTAAAAAATAACCTAAAATAGTTAATGTTGGCCATACATGAAACAGCACAGAAGAACCTGAAAACCCCAAGAACACACAGAGATTAAAAAAACTCTCCATTTTAATCTAATTGAATTGCTAATCTTAAACAATCACACAAAGGCAGAGAGAGATACATCTAATGTTTTACTTCGATGAATCAACAATGAAGATGGGAAGAATTTCAGAAACCAATGTTGAAAATCCCTGAATTGAATTACCAGCAGCATTTATAGACATGTTTAACTCAAGATTTGAATGATTCAAAAAGGATTCATGATGTAAATACTTTTAAAGATTCCAAAACTTTAGTATTTCCAGGATTTTCTGAAACTTTAAATAATTAATGATGTGTCTGAAACTTGCCGGTTCAGTTTTGTAATTTGCTCCATGATAAAAGAGTTTTAAGCCACCTTGGAAGTGATTTAACCCAAATTAGACATTTTAAAAACACAAACATATATTAAATACGATAATGTTCCTGCAAACGTTAAATCACTTTAAACCAAGCACTTCCTAAACTTAATTGAAACATGGTACACATTTTTATCAACTGGTAACAACCAAAAATGTAGTAAAGGCTAATATTTTCAACTTCACTCAATATTACTAAATCCTCTCTTTTTCTGTTGTCCATGAAAGATTTTAGGACAATTTTATGTTATTTGTGCCTGATATCTTTTGTTTGCATCACATATAACAATTCTCACCACTAATTCTAGGTAAACCTGTATAAATTACAAGTGGAATTAACAATGGAATCATCTAAAAATCAATTAAACAAATGTAGGAAGATAACAAGCACATAAAAGTAATACAAATCAAAAATGTCAAAATTTATAAAGTTCTAACAGTAAAACAACCGTCTTCTTATCCAAAAAAATAAGAAAGTGAAATGCTTGAGATCTGTCACATGTCATACACAGTTATGAAATTGAGACAGAAATACAGAATTACCTTGTCCTTGTTTTTTTTAAAAGAATAATTTTGATCCTGAATGAAATTAGAGGGGTCCACAGACAGACTAAAGTCAAGCTCATAAGTGAACTTTTTAAAAATTTAGACTTCTGGAAGCAGATTTTTCTACCAATTCACTCATACCCAAAAATATACAAAGATAAACAGGATACCAAAAATATATAAAATTTACACTCCCCAAAATTAAAAAAACTATCCCTTCCTCCCAGAATTTTCTATAAAGACCATGTAGTTGAACTCACTGCTTAACACAGAAATATTCTTTGGTGTTTAAATCCAATTGAAAATTGAACCCTGTAAAAAATGAATGGGAACAACAGAAGGAGGAGATTGTAGTTTAGCACACGTTCACACAGACTTATACCTAAGGGTAAAGCTAAAAATTTGCCATGGGACTCCAAATTCCATTAAGTTGGCAGGTACTAATGCCATCTTACATGTTAAAGTGATCATATTAAGTGTGTAACTGATAAGATTAAGTGTCAAAGGGATCACATAAATAAGACCAAGTGTCTGCTAATAATAATAGATAGAATTAAAAAGGAGAGAATGATCCAACATAGGAAGCAGGCCACACAGCAGACTCATAGAATGACAAATGTCCTAAATAGCACTTTGACCTCAGAATCAGCCCTTAAGGCATTTGAATCTGACTGAAAAGCCCATGAGAGCATTTCAGGCATGGAAAGCCAAGACACTGACCTATATGAAGGATCTCTGTGAGTGAGACCTCAGTGGGAAGAAGGGGCCATCAAAGAAGGAGATACTTTTCTCTTAAGAGAGGGGAGAACTTCCACTTTGATTATGGCCTTGTCTAAATACTGATGGAGTTTGTGGACTCAAAAGGCTTCCAAAGCCTTGGCAGCTCATGATGAGAGCCTCGGTTGATCACTGACGTCATAAATAAGAGTGTCAATTGTTAAATCCCCAACAGGAGTCACAGTGCACTTGCTCGATATAGAGGACCTCTATCCTTAATGAGTTGTACTATGAGAATTAATGATATAACTTGTCTTCAAACAGTACTTTATACTTTGTGTGTCTGTGTGGGTGCAAACTGTTGAAATCTGTACTTAGTATAGAGTTGATCTTCTGTATATACAGATAACTAAAAATGAATCTTAATGAAGAATGGTATGGAAGAGGGAGAAGGAGGTGGGATAGTTTGGGTGTGGGAGGGTGGGTATGTGAGGAAGAACTGCTATATTCAAAAGATGTACCTATTAAATTTATATTTATAAAAATAAAATCTTTCTAAAAATAAAGAAAATAAAAATGAAGAAAACAAGAGTAGGAGCAGAAACAGTAAACGAGAATTTGAAAACGTAAAATGTAATACAGAGGAGCAATAAGTACTAAACCTGATCTTTTGAAAACAGTAAGAAAAAAAAACAGCAAAAGAATAAGCAAATAAGAGAGTGGGGGAAGACAAAAATACTAGAGATTAAAAATAAATAAGAAGTGATTATTATTTTTTCGTGTGACAAGCTCAGTTTAATACTTTGCACATTTTTTTAAGATTTATTTATTTTATTTGAAAGGCAGAGTTACAGAGAGGCTGAGACTGAGACACACACACACACACACACAGAGAGAGAGAGAGAGAGAGAGAGAGAGAGAGAGAGAGAGAGTCTTCCATCGGCTGGTTCACTCCCCAAATGGTTCAGATGGTTGCAACCGCCAGGGCTGTGCCGATCCAAAGCCAGGAGCCAGGGGCTTCCTCCGGGTCTCCCATGCAGATGCAGGGGTCCAAGGACTTGGGCCATCTTCCACTGCTTTCCCAGGCCATAACAGAGAGCTGGATCAGTGGTGTAGCAGCTGGGACTCAAACCAGCGCCCATATGGGATGCATGGGCACTTCAGGTGGTGGTTTTACCCACTACACCACAGTGCTGGACCCAATAAGAAATTACTGTAAAAAATACTCTACCTGTAAATTCAGAATTTCATTTATTCTAATTTTTTGTCTGAGAGACGTGCACACACACACACACACACAGGGAGGGAGGGAGGGAGGGAGGGAGGGAGGCAGATATGCAGACATTCAGACTGACAGATGGAGATCCCATCTGCTGGTTCACCCCCCAGATGCATGCAAGGGCCAGGGAAGGGTTGGGGCCAAAACAGGGAGCTGGGAATGCAACCCAGGTTTCCCATCAGCATCATCTCCCAGAGTCTGCACTGGCAGAAAGCTGGAATCAAACTCAGGCACTTCTGGGATGTAAACCAGCAGATAGTGTCTGTCTGTCTGTCTGTCTGTCTCTCTCTCTCTGCCTCAGCTTCTGCCTTTCTATAACTCTGCCTTTCAAATAAATTTTTTAAAAAAGATAAAAATATGAAATAAAAGCCATAAGGACTGAAAGGAACAAATTCATTGTTCACAGAAGTTACGATTATCTACTTAGAAAATCCAAGAGAACATAAGATAAATTATTAGAAATGGCATAGCAGGTTAACCCACCGCCTGCAGTGCATCCCACATCTGATCCAACTCCCTACTAATGTGTTTGGGAAAGGAGCAGAAGATAGTTCAGGTGCTTGGGCCCCTGCACCCCCATACGAGAAGAGGATGAAGCTCCTGGCTTCTGGTTTCCACCTGGCCCAGCCTCGGCCTTTGTGGTCATTTGGGGAGTCTCCTCTCTCCTCCACCTCTCTCCTTTTCTCTCTGTATCTCTGCCTTTCAAATAAGTAAATAAATACAAAATATTTTTTTAAAAAAAGAAGAACTTTACCAAGATGCTTGTTAAAAATACCAACTACATGCTTCTATACTGACAACAAATAGAAAATGGAATTTTTAAGATGAAAATATTTACAGTAACAAGCTAAAAAGCACTATATAACTAAATCTAATATGAAGAGAAATGTGACCTTTATGGAAAAATTTTATAAATTTTATAAAAATTCAATAAAGAATCCTAAATAACTGGACAGAAATATCTTGGACAAGACTAAATACTGAAGATGTATTCTCCCTAAATTAACCTATATGTTTAATAAAATTTCAACACAAAAAAAACAGAGTGGGTTGGTGTCTTTGATTGTTCATTTATTACTCATTTTTTATTTAATATGAATAAGATAAGCTGACTCTAACACTGACATAGAGAACAAAAGAGTAGAGGCAGGTCAAGATAGTTTTGAAGAATAATAATACAGAATTAAGTATTGTAGTAAGCTTCATAAAGTTGGTTTGCTTTTAAAATAAGTAAAAATAAACAAATAAATAACCAACATATTAATGGTCAAAAGAAGTCCTAATATGTATGCTCCCTGTATCTGTTCAAACTCTTTTTCTTCACCAATTCTACTCACTCATTTTGGTGAAATCAGTTAAATATTACTGATTAGAAACATTAAGTCATTTTGAAATATTTCTTTTAAATGTTTCAAGTTAAAAGCAATGCTGCTTCCATAAAAGATCCTATTAATTCCTTAACAGAGTGTTAAATGTGATTTCATAATTTTAAAAATGGTAAATGCTGTCTAATAAATATATGGGTGACTGGCTCATGGGCACTATCCCATGGGTAACTGTTTAATATGGAAACTATAACACACATATCTCTGCAAAACTAAAGTTGAACAATCAGTATTTTTTTCTTCCTTCATCTACAAGAAACTCATTCATCATTAACTAGCAAATCAAGGGTGAAAAGGAAGGTTGTAAATCATGGAGAAAAGATTCATTTTATTCTTAAGTCCCACTTCAATCTATGTAAAATGTTAAGTTACATACAGTTAAGGAGAAGCTGTTGTTTTTGAATATGTAATTGCTATTTAGATGATAATGGCATGGATGTCACAGTAGAACCATGATCCAAATTTGAATAAGGTCTTAATGAAGGAGGCTAAGAAAAGAATGAGGAATGAAATACAACAGTGTCAGCAACAGACCTTAATGAAGCAAATTACTTTCAGTACCTTTGTAATTCAGGAGGAGCTGCATAAAAAAAGTGACAACTAAAGGATCAAAAGCAGGACCTTTGCAAACTAAACATGCTTAAAACATGACATCACTGTCTGGGCAACAAGGCATTGTGGAGAGAGCCTCAATGTTTGGGTTTTACAGCTCACATCGCAAAATAACTACATTAAAAGATCTGGCTAGGCAAACCAGTTCCTTAGAAAGCATCTTTATATTTCAAGTTAATGACATTTGTGCACAGAAAAGGAATCTAAATGCCAAGGATATCTTGGCTGATTTTTAAAAAGCATATATATTAACATTAAGAATAGCTTTAGGCAAAAATTAAACTGGATTCTGGGACTTAGAAAACATAAGAGGTCTTTTTTAAGTTCTAAAATGTTATCTATCTTTCATTATGTTAGATTTATGAAGGATACAATGCATACTACTTACTACATGATGGGATCACTTTACACACTCATACTTTAAAATCAATTTCACTTTCACAAAATCGCACTGAAGCAATCTGAGAGCATATGGCATGCCCACTGCCAAATGGAACATACGTTTAACATGCCTAAGTAATTCACCCAAGGTAACAATGATGGTGCTAGCAATTGAACATAAGGCTCCGAGGGAGTCATTCAAGACAAGTAAAAAGTGCCACAGTTATAAACTTCACACCTATAAGGATATTTTTCTTAAGTCTTACAAGGTATAGTAATTTGGTGATAACATTAATTCCACACTAACACTGCAGGCATGGCAAGAGGTTACACCACGGCAGACACACTTTTTGTTGTACAGAGAAGTAAAAACACAGAGCTGCAGAAACTGATTCTGTTTATCCCAAAGTCTGAGATATGTACATAAACAGCAACCCTGCTAATCAACGAATGCTAGTGCAACAGCTATTTACAATCAGAAAACACTCCTCAATCAAAATGAACTAGTGTCCTGACCCACGGGTGTTACTATTTCTAGGAACTGCATAAAAATGTTTTTACTTCAAAGATAAGAAAGGGACAGAATATAAACCTGGCATTAAGAAAGATTTGCTGTCACGTCCCAGGGCCACTGTTAGGACCTTAGCTACCACTGCAAATGTTTTCACTATACCGGATTTTATTTTTAAATCTAAGTAAGTCAAGATGGTCTATCCAAAAACAACAAAATGAACAGATAGGGTATATAACACACTGGTTAAGAGCACAGACAGGCAATCTAGTTTTAAAATCCCAGCTCTCTTCACTTAACTGGGTTACTTAAGCTTTGTGTACCATATTTTTCTCCAATTCTAAAAAATACAGGGATAGTGTTGGAGTTAAATTACTGCTTGTGACACCTGCATCCCATATCAGAGAACCAGGTTGAATCCCAGCCATTGTGCTTCTGATTCAGCTCCCTGCTAACATGTGTGGGAAAGCAGCAGAATATAGTCCAAGTGCTTGGGCCCCTGCCATCCAAGTGAGAGACAAAGATGGAATTCCTGGATACTGGCTTAGGTTTGGCTCAGCTCTGTCCATTGTGGCCATTTCAAGAATGAACCAGCAGATGGAAGATCTCTCTGTCTCTTGCTCTCTCAGTCACTTTGCCCTTCAAATAAATAAAGAAATCTTCTAAAAAATAAAAATAATAATATCTAACATTTTCAAGCGTAATACAGATGAGTCTATAGAAACTGCCTACAGGGCTGGGCTGGCACTGTGGCACAGAAGCTTAAGCCACTGCCTGCACCCATATGAGCATCAGTTCAAGTACCAGCTGCTCTACTTCTGATCAAGCTCCCTGATTAACTGCCTAAGAAAGCAGCGAAGATGGCCTGAATGCTTGGAACTCTGACACCTCTGTGGAGACCCAGAAGGAGTGCCAGGCCCACCCTAGACTGACGTGGGCATTTGGGGAATGAGCCAGCAGATGGAAGGTCTGTTTCTCTGTCTCACTCTCTCTCCTTCTCTCTCTCCCCCCACCGGTGTGTTTGTCTGTGTGTCTATGTGTGTGTGTGTGTATACATCTCTGTAACTCTGCCTTTCAAATAAAAAAAGTAAATCTGAAAAAAAGATCAGTAGTCTTAAAACAAAAATTGCCTGGAAAGACCAGAAACATCAGTTATTATTAGCATACTAATATTATATATTTTTCACTTTTCTTTTTAGAATCATGAGTCTAATGTAGTTTCTATGTTCTTTGGTAATTCCTGAATTTATCCCTCTCTCCTCCATACATTTATACACTTCTAACTGGTAAACGCAGGGTGTGGTGATGACAAGGTCAGCATCAATGCCTCCAACTCTTCTAGACTTCCTTAAATAATAATTAATAATAAATATAATATTATTAATATACTATGTTAATAATAATATATTAATAATGAATAATTAATTTTAATGTTAATTTATTTTGTACTTAAAAGACGGTTATCCATCTTGTTCCGATTCAATAGAATTTCACATATTTTCACTGTTCTCTACACTTTTCTCAAGTATCAGTCAACACACAAAAACATTATCAAGGATAACTTGTTAGAATTTGAATGTGCCCCTCAAAATTTATGTGTTAGAAACTTAATTCCAAATGCAACAATGTTGGGAAGTGGGCACTAATAAGAGGTAATTTGGTTTTGAGGGAATCTATCCTTATGAATCGATTAATGCTGTTATCAGGGGAATAGGTTAGCTACCGGAGGGTGGGCTTGTTTTAAATGTAAGCTTAGCTATTTTTTGCTAATGCTCTCTTGCTCTTCCACTTTCCATCATGCGATAATGTAGCATAAAGGCCCTTACCAAATGTACTCCTTCAACCTTGGGCTTCCTAGCCTCAAGAACTGTAAGAAATAAATCCCAGTTCTTTACAAACTACCCAGTGTCAGGTATTCTGAATAACAGCAGAATATTGACAAAGATAATCATCTACTTTGTTTCTAGTACTCTGACTCTGTGATAAATTTGAATGCTGACTTTCATGGTTTATTCTAGGAAATAGTGATTCCATCTATGGTATTCTCCATGCAAAAATAGCAAATATTTCCAAAATAGATTATAGACTACAAATACTTCTTGAAAAATAGATTTCATTTTTAGAACACTTTAGGAATAGAGGAAAATTGAACAGAAGATAAAAGTTCCCATATACATGCCACCACACTTGTATAACCTCCTCTACATCATTCTCAACTGCGATTAAAAACAATCTATCAGTTAAACCTGCATTTTTGTAGAAAACAGTTAACTAAAGTATCAGTTTTTAAAATCTGTTATCTCAAGACTCCACAGATTTTTATTTTTGTCAGTTACATACTTTGATATTTTCATAATAGAAATCAAACCAGAAAATTTAAACGTATTTAGTTCATTTAAATTATTTTATATGATAGCATAAATGACATGCTTTCGTCAAAAATATATTTTCCAAAACAAAAAAAAATAAAATGAAAAGAGTGGCATTATATTTTGCAAATCTCCTTAATTTCTGGCTTAAGAAAAGAGAGCTGGCTTTTGTCTTCTCTTATCATCTTCTGCATTCAAGTTGTCGTAACACATTGTTTGGTTGAAGTGTACTAAAGAAAACTCAACTTCACACATAGATAAGTAGTTGGAAAAAGAAAGACTTCAGGGACCCATGACAGAACCTCCTCAGAACTGTTGCTTAAGGTAGATCTGTCCCAGAGTCAGTGACCTCTGAGAAAGGACTGAACCTCTCAATCCCTGAACCAACTAGAACAAAGAGCTGGCAACACCTGGGCTGTAGGTACCTACATTTTGAACTTGTTTAAAATACAAGTAAAGACTTCTAGGATCCAAAATAGCATAGAAAAGATGCTTTTTTAAATTAATAAGAGATTTCTTACTATTGTTATAAGATGCAATGCATAAAATTTGTTTTTCTTTTCATTTAATAAATTAGAAATTAGAGTACTAAAATACTTTTTGT
The DNA here is from genome assembly GCF_051225735.1 of Oryctolagus cuniculus. Classification (NCBI taxonomy): domain Eukaryota; kingdom Metazoa; phylum Chordata; class Mammalia; order Lagomorpha; family Leporidae; genus Oryctolagus; species Oryctolagus cuniculus. The sequence continues at coordinate 74,427,712 of NC_142882.1, forward strand.
TAAAAAGTAAAGGATACTATAGGAAAAGTAAGTTATAATTTCTTCTCTAGTTTAAGCTTTGACAAAAGATCAGTTTCAATAGCAACCTTAGAGGAACAACATGAGTGTCCATCCACTGACCAATGGATTCAGAAAATATGGTACATCTATATATAACAGAAAACTATTCAGCCATAAAAGGATGAAATCCTGTCATTTGGATCAACATGGATGAAACTGGAAGTCACTGTGTTAAGTGAAATAAGCCAAGCACACAAAAACAAGCATCACTTGACCTTTCTCATCTGTGGCATCTAATAAAGAAAGGTAATCTCATAGAAACTAAAAGCGTTAACAGTGGTTCTAGAGGTGGGAGAAAAGAGAGGAAGGAGGGATAGGGAAAGGTTGATTTAAAGGCACTAAATAATAGTTAGACAAGAATAAACTTCTGAGGTTCTACTGCATGGTAGGGTGACTACAGATAATGTTAATGCATTGCTTATTGCTTATAAAAACTAAAAGAATGCTAAATGATGGAGGAGCTAGACATATTTCCCAGATTTGACATTATACAATGTATACATGGATTGAAACATCACATGGTGCCCCATAAATATGTTCAATTTTTATGTGTAATTAAATAAATAAACAGCAACCTTAAAGAACATATGATTGCAATTCAAGGAACTACTTTTTTTGTAGAAGCTTCATTTTAAGCACCTTTTCAAATTCATAGTGAAAAGAATTACAAATGTCAAGTAGATTTTAATCGCCATTTTAGTGGGTTATTATAATTATTTTTGGCAAATAAAATAAACTACAGCTGTACTCAATTATATGAAGAGTCATTCAATGAAAGCTCAGCAAGGAAGAATTCTCCAAGCAGGCAGTAAATTTAGTGTAGTGCTAACTGCAAAGAGTGGCTGACGGCACTGCCCTGAAATTCTCATGGCAACTTTCATGGCTTCAAGGAACACATAATGAATTGATATTACAACAGGACTGAAGAAGGATATTTAAAAAAAAAAAAAAAACAAGTGCTTTCCACCTCTAGTGAGGACAACAAAGTTATACAGTTGAGGGCAGCAATAACTGTTCATCAACAAAAAAGTCTAGTTAGCTATCCATTTTTTACAGAAAAATAGAGTACTCATGTTCCTACAGTATAGACTGTCTAACAGCTTGATTTTTACTCAAGAGGACAAATTTCAGAAATGTTATCATGGATGTCAGTAGACAAATAAGATTCAATTGAAAGAAAATCACTTAAAATAATTTATATGAAAATACTAAGAAACAGACTGCGGGGAAGATGGCGGAATAGGGAGGGAGCACACCGAAGGTCCAGGAAGGGAAGGTTCAAAGATGGGTGAGAATTTGTAGTTTTGGGGAACAAGAAGCTCTTCCCGAAACTGGGGAGACAGGGTGGACCCGCGAGGAGGACGCAGACGCCTGAGGGGCAGGACACCAGCAGGAGTGTGTACGCACCAGCGCTGGAAGCCGAGGTGAGAGGGAGCACTAGCCCAGCACCATGGCAACAGCCACCGCCGCCCCTCCCCCAACCCATCCTGGGACGGACACTGAGACACACATGACTGAGTGGGGGAGGAAATAGAAAACGGAACAGAGTGAGTGGCAAGTGCGGAAAGAGTGCATGATTCAGGGATACTAATTGAGAGACTGAGTAAGCCAGTATCTCTTGGCGCCTTCTTGGAGCTGCAGCGCGGGGGGGGGGGGGGGGGGGGTAGCCATTTTGTCTGTTTACATTCGGGCTTAAAGGAGAACTGTCTTTGCCTCGACACTAACCTTCGGAGGCGGAGCCCAAAGGTGGAGCGGAGTGACACGACACTTCTTGCGCAGGGGCGGACATCGAGGGAGGGCAGCTCAAAGCCCTGACGCCTGTCTACTCAAGGTACAAGAGAAAAAAAAAATTGAATAGCGCCTGCGGGAAAAGGGCAGGATCCAGAACTGAGGGAATCAACAGGAGCCGCCCAACCCATAATCAGAGCTGCAGTGGGCAGAGAGCAGCCAGCCTGTCTGTTTATGTTCGGGCTGTGTAGAGCAGCCTGCTTACACTGGATATTGGTACAGACTCACAGCAGCCTATAACAGAGGGAAATCAACCTGAAAAACCACCCAGACAGAATGCCAAAAAAACAAAACAAAAACCCACAATAAGAATATAGAAGAACATATAAACTTGCCAACGGAGCAGGCTAAACCAACCATAACAGAGGCTGAAGAAGAAGTTGAAACCATGCCAGAAAAAGAATTCAGAAAATTAATAATCAGAATACTTCGAAATAATGAGAAACCGTGTCAAGAGCTGAATGAAAAACAAGCCCAAGGATTAGAGATCCTAAAGAGAAGCCAGAATGAAATACTGGAAATGAAACTCAATTGACCATATGAAAAATACTGTGGAATCCCTCGGAAATCGAACAGATGCAATAGAAGACCGAATATCAGAATTCAAACACAAACTTCCAGAAATAATACAGTCAGTTCAAATGCAGGAAGAAGAAATTAAAAAATTAAAAAATACCATCAGAGACCTACAAGTTTCAATCAAACGGTGTAATGTTCAGATAACAGGAGTCCCTGAGGGGGTGGAAAGAGAGAATGGATTGGAAGGTGTCTTCAACAAAATAATATCAGAAAATTTCAAACAAAGGCAGCTGGATAACAACACACAAATACAACACATAGCCAGGACTCCGAACAGGGTAGACCAGAAGAGAAATTCACCACGACACATTGTGGCAACACTCAGCTCAGTGACACACAAAGAACAAATCCTAAAATGTGCCAGAGAAAAACGACAAATCACATTCAGGGGTAAGTCAATCAGACTCACCCCAGACTTCTCATCGCAAACACTACAGGCAAGGAGACAATGGCATGATATATTTCAAGTTTTAAAAGACAAACAATGCCAACCTAGAATACTATACCCTGCAAAGCTATCATTTATGATTGAAGGGGAAATAAAGATCTTCCACGACAAACAGAAACTGAAAGAATTTGTATCCACGCGACCAACCCTACAACACTTGCTCAAAGACGTGCTGCACACAGAAATACAAAAACAAGTACTTCACTACAAAAAAAAAGCGAATGTAGAGTAACCCACAAACAAAGTTCAAAATACATAAACAGCTCATTTAAGGAAACATGAATGGGAAAAGACAGTACTTAACAGTAATCACACTGAATGTGAATGGTTTTAATTCCACTACAAAGAGACATAGACTAGCTGATTGGATCAAGAAAGAGAATCCATCTATATGCTGCCTTCAGGAGACACACCTTATCAGCAAAGATGCACGCAGACTGAAAGTGAAAGGATGGAAAAAGATACTCCAAGCTAACGGAAATCAAAAAAGAGCTGGTGTGGCCATCCTAATATCAGATAAAATAGACTTTAACATAAAAACTATTAAAAGAGACAGAGAAGGGCACTATATAATGATTAAAGGATCTATCCAACAGGAAGACATTACTATTATAAATGTATACGCACCTAATTACAGGGCACCTGGCTACCTGAAAGAATTACTAAAGGATTTAAAGGGAGATATAGACTCAAATACAATAGTAACAGGGGACTTCAACACCCCACTCTCACCAATGGACAGATCAACCAGACAGAAATTCAACAAGGAAAGAACTGAGCTAATTGACGCCATAGACCAAATAGACCTAATAGATATCTTCAGAACCTTCCACCCCACAGACACAGAGTTCACGTATTTCTCCCCAGTACATGGAACATTCTCTAGGATTGACCATATGCTAGGCCATAAAGGGAGCCTCAACAAATTCAAAAAAATTGAAACTATACCATGCAGCTTCTCAGACCATAGCGCAGTGAAACTCGAAATCAACAACCCAAGAATCTCTACACCATATGCAAATATATGGAGAATGGACAACATGATCCTAAATGAACAGTGGGTCATCGAAGAAATTAAAAGAGAAATCAAAAGATTTCTAGAAACAAATGAAAATGATAACACAACCTATCAAAACCTGTGGGACACAGCAAAAGCAGTGCTAAGAGGAAAGTTTATAGCAATTGGTGCCTATATCAAGAAGCTGGAAAGGAACCAAACAAATGAACTCTCCATGCACCTCAAGGATTTAGAAAAACAGCAGCAAATCAAGCCCAAATCCAAAAGGAGGAAAGAAATACTAAAGATCAGAGAAGAAATAAACAGAATTGAAACAAACAAACAAACAAAAAAAACAATACAGAAGATCAACAAAACCAGGAGCTGGTTCTTTGAAAAAATAAACAAAATCGACACACCATTGGCCCAACTAACCAAAAAAAGGAGAGAGAACACCCAAATCTGTAAAATCAAAGATAGTAATGGAAATGTAACAACAGACGCCACAGAAATAAAAAGAATCATCAGAAACTACTACAAAGAGATGTATGCTAACAAATTGGGGAACCTGGAAGAAATGGATAGATTCCTGGACAAATACAACCTTCCTAAACTGAGCTGTGAAGATATAGAAAATCTAAACAGACCCATAACCATGGAAGAAATTGAATCAGTAATAAACACACTACCGAAAAAGAAGAGCCCAAGACCGGATGGCTTCACTGCTGAATTTTACCAGACATTAAGGAACAACTAACCCCAGTTCTTCTCAAATTATTCAAAACGATTGAAAGAGAGGGAATCCTTCCAAATTCTTTCTACGAAGCCAATATCACCTTAATTCCTAAGCCCGGAAAAGACACAACAGAGAAAGAAAACTACAGACCTATCTCCCTGATGAACATAGATGCAAAAATACTCAACAAAATTCTGGCAAACCGAATCCAACTGCACATCAGAAAGATCATTCACCCGGACTAAGTGGGATTTATCCCTGGTATGCAGGGATGGTTCAATATTCGAAAGTCAATCAATGTAATACATCACATTAATAAATTGAGAAACAAAAATCATATGGTTATCTCAATAGATGCAGAGAAAGCATTTGACAAAATACAACACCCTTTCATGATGAAAACCCTAAGCAAATTGGGGTTAGAAGGAACATTCCTCAACACAATTAAGGTAGTCTATGATAAACCAATGGCCAGCATCACATTGAATGGGGAAAAGTTGGAGGCATTTCCATTGAAAACTGGCACCAGACAGGGATGCCCACTCTCACCAATGCCATTCAATATGGTCCTAGAAGTGTTAGCCAGAGCCATCAGGCAAGAAAAAGAAATTAAAGGGATACAAATGGGAAAGGAGGAAGTTAAACTATCCCTATTTGCAGATGACATGATACTATATATAGGGGACCCAATAAACTCCTATAAGAGACTACTGGAACTCATAGAATGAGTTTGGTAAAGTAGCAGGATACAAAGTCAACGCTCAGAAATCAACAGCCTTTGTATACACAGACAATGCCAGGGCCGAGGAAGAACTACTACGATCAATCCCATTCACGATAGCCACAAAAACAAGTAAGTACCTTGGAATAAATTTAACCAAGGAGGTCAAAGACCTCTATGATGAAAATTACAAAACACTAAAGAAAGAAATAGAAGACGACACAAAAAAATGGAAAAACCTGCCATGCTCATGGATTGGAAGAATCAATATCATCAAAATGTCCATTCTCCCAAAAGCAATTTACAAGTTCAATGCAATACCAATCAAAATACCAAAGTCATTCTTCAAAGACCTAGAAAAAACGATGCTGAAATTCATATGGAGAAACAGGAGACCCAGAATAGCTAAAGCAATCCTTTACAATAAAAACAAGGCCGGAGGCATCACAATTCCAGACTTCAAGGCATACTACAAGGCAGTTATAATCAAAACAGCCTGGTACTGGTAGAAAAACAGATGGATAGACCACTGGAACAGAATAGAAACACCGGAGATCAATCCAAACATCTATAACCAACTCATATTCGACAAAGGACCTAAAACCAACCCCTGGAACAAGGACAGCCTCTTCAACAAATGGTGCTGGGAAAACTGGATGTCCACATGTTGCAGTATGAAGCAAGACCCCTACATTACACCTTATACAAAAATCCACTCAACATGGATCAAAGAACTAGAGATGCACCACGACACCATGAAACGAATTGAGAGCATAGGGGAAACCCTTCAAGATATCGGAATAGGCGAATTCCTGGAGAAGACCCCACAGGCACGGGTAATCAAAGATAAAATAAACAAATGGGATTACCTCAAATTGAAGAGTTTCTTAACAGCAAAGGAAACAGTCAGGAAAGCGAAGAGGCAACCAACAGAATGGGAGACGTTATTCGCAAACCACACAACAGATAAAGGATTAACAACTAGAATCTACACAATGATCAAAAAACACCACAGAATCAAAACAACCCAATAAAAAAATGGGCCAAGGACCTTAACAGACATTTTTCAAAAGAGGAAATCCAAATGGCCAACAGACACATGAAAAAATGTTCAGGATCCCTAGCCATCAGGGAAATGCAGATCAAAACCACAATGAGATTTCACCTCACTCCGGTTAGATTGGCTTACATACAGAAATCAACCAACAACAGATGCTAGCGAGGATGTGGAGAAAAAGGGACACTAATCCACCGTTGGTGGGAATGCAAACTGGTACAGCCACTATGGAAGACAGTCTGGAGAGTCCTCAGCAACCTGAATATAGCACTACCACAGGACCCAGCCATCCCACTCCTTGGAATATACCCAAATGGAATTAAAGGGGAGAAAAAAGCCATTTGCACCTCAATATTTGTTGCAGCTCAATTCACAATAGCTAAAACATGGAATCAACCTAAATGTCCATCAACGGATGACTGGATAAAGAAACTATGGGATATGTACTCTATGGAACACTATACAGCAGTAAAAAAACAATGAAATCCGGGCATTTACAACAAAATGGAGGAAGCTGGAAAACATCATGCTGAGTGAAATAAGCCAGTCCAAAAGGGACAAATATCACATGTTCTCCCTGATCAATGGCAACTAAACGAGCACCTAAAATGATACCCATTGAAGTGAAATGGACACTATGAGAGACAATGGCATGAGCAGCCCTTGGCTAGACTGTTGAGGAACAACTTACTATTTTGTTCCTTTAGTATTTTTGTTGTTGTTGTTGTTGTTGCTCGGTTTGCTCTACACAACACCTCTAGTTGAACTCTGCAGTCAATGCACAACCATTCTTAAGCGTTTAAAAATTAACAGAAAATTGATCTCTGTGAAACATAGGTGTGGGAATAAGAGAGGGAGGAGATATATAGGACAGTATATACTCACTCAGACCTACCTCCAATGGTGGAACTAGAAATGTGCCAGGGGATTTCAACTCAACCTTACCAAGGAGGCAGGTACCAATGCCAGCACATTTGGTAAAGTGATAAGTATAAATACACAACCGATCAAAAAGATAGGGTAAGTGTTGAAGAGATTTCACAAATAAGACCAGTGTAAGCAAATAATGAAAGATAGAATCAAAAGGGAGAGAATGATCCTGCGGGGGAAGCAGGACACACAGCAGATTCATAGAATGGCAAACACCCAAAACAGCACTCCTGCCTCAGAATCAACCCTTGGGACATTCGGATCTGACTAAAAGATCCATGAGAGTCTCACAGGCATGGAAAGCCATGACACGGTGGCAAAAAAAACCAATCTAAATGAAAGATCCTGGTGAACAAGACCCCAGCAGAAGGATCAGGCCATCAAGGAGGCGCCTTTCTCTGAAGGGAGGAAGGAACCTCCACTGTGATACGGCCTTGACTGAACAAATTCAGAGTTGGTGAACTCAAGGGGCTTCCATAGCCTAGACAGCTCATAGGAAAGAGTCTCGGGTGATTGCTGACATCATAAATAAGAGTGCCAATTGTTAAATCAACAACAGGAGTCACTGGGTTCATGCTCCCCACGTAGGATCTCTGTCCTTAATGTGTTTAACTATGAAACTCAAAAACAACACTACTAGTCGAACAATACCCTATACCTGGTTCGGTTGTATGAGTGCAGCCTGTTGAAATCCCTGCTTAGTATATACTAAGTTAATCTTCAGTATATGAAGGTAATTGAAAATGAAACGTGATGAAGGGTGGGATGGGAGAGGGAGTGGGAGAGGGGAGGGCCACAGGAGGGAGGGAGGTTGGGGGGGGAAGCCACAACAATACAAAAGTTGCATTTTATATTCTACTTAAAACTATTGGTTGAACTCTGTAATTAATACACAATTACTCTTAGGTGTTTAATTAATGCTATAACTAGTACTCAAATAGTATTTTACACTTTGTGTTTCTGTGTGGGAGCAAAATGTGGAAATCTTTACTTAATATATGCTAAATTGATCTTCTGTATATAAAGATAATTGAAAATTAATCTTGATGTGAAGGGAAGGGGAGAGGGAGTGGGAGAGGGGAGCATTGTAGGTGGGAGGGAAGTTATGGAGGGGAGGAAGTTATTGTAACCCATAAGCTGTACTTTGGAAATTTATGCTCATTAAATAAAAAAAAATTAAAATTAAAATTAAAAAAAAGAAAATACTAAGAAACACTTGTCTTTTACTTTCATCTTTGAGAGCAGTTCATTTGAAAATGAAAAAAAATCATAAGGAATATATGGAGAATAAGATTTAAATGAGAATAGCTATCAGAGAAAAAAAGAATACCACATATTAAATAAAAGCTATTTCAGTGTTCCTGGCTCACAGACTAGAATTATCTCATTATATTCCAAAGTCTTCTCCATAAAATGTCAATATAAAATCTAATAAAATATTTAACATGAAACCTGTACTGAACATAGTTTTGTCTTTCTTTGAATATCAGTAATTATATTACTACCTTATGAAAAAGCCAGTTAATAAATATTAAAGTTTTTAAAATGTAAAATAGCTTGCTACTACTATACTGGTACTATCAAAAGGCCATATTTTCAAAACCATGTTATGATTAATTATCACATAAAACTGAATTTTTGATCATAAGAATAATGGAAAAGGAGGACCATTAGACAGCTATATAGTAATCACTTCTCTAACTATCTATTACATAAAGTTCAACTACATATAAACATATTTCTGAGTACCTTTGCTACCTGAAATCCAGGTTTACCCTTTATAAATCATGACCACTTCTCAATGGAAAATTCAGAAAAGAAGATGGTAGAGATCAGAAATAGAAAAAGGAGGTGTAGCTGAGGGAAAAAAGAAAACAACAACAACAAAACAAACAGTGGAAAGGGTAAGATAAAGGGAGATGGAGGGAAATAAAGCTACCTCCAGGCAGCTTCCGAGAGCAGAGCCGTGGGTAGAAGGGTTTTTCGTGAAATAACTACAGGAAAGACCTGCCATGACGGCAACCTGGATATGGTGAAGAGGGAGAATAACAGACGGAGAAGTACACATAGTGGTAAACAACTGATCTTGTTCCACTGATCAACCTAATCATACTTCCCTAAGATCACAACCAGGCAGGACCTACAAGAACACCTCAGAATCAGAAAACCAGAAAGATATACGGCATTTAAATAGAGGGGAGGCTCAGAAAAACACTATTTCATAAACATTTCATCTTCAACAAAGCAGCACAAATGTACAAGCATGGGAAAGCAAGGACTGGGAAAAATTCTAGCAAGCAAGGGACTGTAAATGGAGTAGTAGAGTCTCCAGCGTCACTAATTTAAGACATGTAAAAAGTTATGGAGATTGCATTTAGGGTGTTTTACTGTTTTCTTCCAGCAAATGCAAAAACTGTTATAGATATACCTTCATTTTAAGGCCCCCTAAACTTAATTTCCTCATAAGATTTTAAGTTCCCTGGCCACAAATTCACCTTTACATGAGTTTCCAGAACTGTGAGGTTCACACTCAGGGAGGAAACTAAATGGTCCATTCACTGAAAACTAGAGGTGAATACTGAACGGGTGTGATAGATTCCACTCTACCTAACAGTTTTCTCTATGAAGAGACTGAATACATTTATTAAATGCACGATACAAACTGAAATACTAACCAAAGCTCTGTAGAGATACAAGTGTGAATTATACTTACATGAATTATTCTTCTAAATTGTTGAGCTCTGGGTAGATTTTGCCCCTGTGGGGGACTTCTGTCCCCCCAGAATTCATGTTGAAATGTTAACCCAAAGTAATGGTATTAGGAGGTCTTTGATAGGTACTCCAGTATTAAAGGTGGAGCCCACATTAGTGAGATTAGAACCCTTATAAAAGAGGCCCCAGAAAACTGCTAGCCCCCTTTGCCCATGTGAAGACTTGGGAAAGGAGACATCTGTGAATCAAAAGAGGGCCCCCAACAGACATCCAGTTTGCCAAGGCCCTGATCCTGGGCTTTCAATTCCCTAGCACTCCAAAAACGATTTCTGCGGCTTACAAGCCATCCTGTTTATGGAATTTTGTTACAAGAGGCAAACTAAGACACCCTCCAAGGAAGCAGTTACTCATTTGAATGAGCATCTCTAAATACTGGAATGGTTTATAAGTGGGTAAAATATCCCCACATTTACTTCATAAGAAGAAAATACTTCATTACTTTTCACTTCTACTTTACTTCAAGGCTTTATTTTTAAATGTAGTTTTCTGGATATAATCTGATGGCAAATAAATAAAAAACTTATTTCCACTTCAACAAACAGATTTATAACCAAGAGTTCAGTTTAGAGTTCTCACCATGCACATTTATCCGCTCATTCTAACTCCACAAATATTTACTGAACACCTAATAATAGTAAGACATTACATGAGCAGTCAGATTACAAATTCTGACAAGTTGTAGTTCCCCTGCCGTTGTGGAACTAAAACACAAATCTGTCCTAACTCAGTATAGTTTTGGGGCTAAATATGAAAAATCTTGGGGAAGGAAGTAGTCTTTTCTGGTTCTAAACTTAGAACTCAATCCATATCCAAGACGACCTTACAGAATGGAACATCACACGCACAGACCACCCTAGGGATTCACTTCTTTAGCACAGTTTCTACAGTGAAACTTTCCAGTGCTGCTGTTTAGTTCAGTCTGGTGCCACTGTCTTTAAACAGTTTAATGACTTTCCTAATTTAAAGTAAGCAGAAATTAAACAGATCTGTACCTCTAATTCATAAATTGTGATAAAAGTGTAAGGAATCAAGAATATTATAATTTTAACTGCAGGTCCAAGCTTATGAATGAATTAGGCATAAATTTAACTTCCAAATCATCAGTTGAAAAAAAAGAATCTAGGCCAGCGCCGCAGCTCACTAGGCTAATCCTCCGCCTTGCGGCGCCGGCACACCGGGTTCTAGTCCCGGTCGGGGCGCCGGATTCTGTCCCGGTTGCCCCTCTTCCAGGCCAGCTCTCTGCTGTGGCCAGGGAGTGCAGTGGAGGATGGCCCAAGTGCTTGGGCCCTGCACCCCATGGGAGACCAGGAGAAGTACCTGACTCCTGCCATCGGATCAGCGTGGTGCACCGGCCACAGCGCGCCAGCTGTGGCGGCCATTGGAGGGTGAACCAACAGCAAAGGAAGACCCTTCTCTCTGTCTCTCTCTCTCACTGTCCACTCTGCCTGTAAAAAAAAAAAAAAAAAAAAAAAAAAAAAAAAAAAAAAAAAAAAAACAAGAAGAAGAAGAATCTAGGAGACCTAAAAATTAACTGTATTACCTTAAGGATTAGTCCAATAGGAAGGAAAAACATAAAGCCACAACAAGAAAGACCTGTCATTCCGTCATTAGTAGAATCGGTGCCCCTTAGGAATCAGGGCACACATATCCACAGGACATTATCATCATCACAGTATCTAGTTTCTGGCTCTAAGTCACTTTGAGATGAATTCATTTTAAGACAAGGTCACTACTTATCTTACCATTAAATAACCATCACTAAGGAAGAAACTAGGCAGTAGAAAGCTACAGAAGGAAGGTTGAAAGATTGCTCCCAACACAACTTACAAAACTGAAGTGCTGGTATCCCAAGTACAGGGAGGCCATGCGAAAGCTTAGAAAGAAAAGGACAAGCAGGTTCTCTAACTGTACTCTACCCACAGCAAAAGAAAAAGATCTAAGTCTGCAATCATTAAACCTCAAATACCTTTTGTTAAATCAGGTGCATCTGGTTTGAGAAGTGATTTCTAAGGAAAAAATCAAGTTCTAAAAAGAATACTTAATTAAAGCAACTTTTCACTACCAAACTTAATCAAATGGCTCACCAATGATATGATGGAAAAATGATGGAGAAATGCACTACCATATTATACAGAAGAAAAATAGAAATAGTTCTCTACAGTAATTTATAAAATGAGATTTATTAAAAAAACTGATGAAGTATATAACTAATAAATAAAACTGTAACAGAAACTGAGGTATCTGTTTATTATTAGTGCCTGTCAGCACAGAGTTTAACTCATGGGCACTTAATAAGTATCTAAGTAAACACTCATTAAATATTTACTGAATAAGTAACTCACTAGAAATCCATGAATGAGTTACAGAGAGTCTATGGAAATCCTCAAAATTGTAACAGAAATATTGGATCGACAAACACTTGTGTATTTTCATCAGATTCTCATATAGTCCATATCCAAAAAGGATACCACCTGAGTAACAGATGACTTGTTTATCTTTTAGTAGTCCACTGTCAATATTATTGTTCATTACTGAGATACAGCACAGAAATTATCTATTCCTAATTAAAAACAGAATTTTATACTTTAACAATCAAATGAACAGAAGGTCTCATAAGAAATCCCACCGAGGTTACTCCCCATAGTCTTCAAGGAGATGGGTAGAAGGAAGAGCAAAATTTTCTTCCAAAAATACTTTGGTCACATTAAGCACGTGAGTCATTAAGCAACTGAAGAACTGACTTCTATTTCCCAAACTGGAAGATGGGTATCCCTAGTAGAACACACAGCACGTGGGAAAACACATACTGACAAAGGATTTGTGTTTGTTCCTACATAGTTTAAAACATTTTATGTGAAAATAACTATAGCTATATTATGCACCAAGTATAAAATCACATGAATTTAAGATAACAACAGCTAGATATGAAAATTTTCCCTGAAGCTAGGTGCCCACCATAATGGCCTATGTGATTCATGGATGTATGGTCTCTCATCACTGAGGAATTTAGATGGAAGTTTTGAGGACAACCATAGAGAGACAACAATAACTTCTCAGATTAGATTTTATCTTAGCCATTTTTTAAGGTTTATGATAGGTACTCATAAGATACCTGTTGTAAGCAAAACAACTTTAAGGACATCCTTTAAGATGAAATACACGGGTCGGCACTGTGGCTCACTTGGCTAATCCTCCGCCTGCGGCGCCGGCACACTGGGTTCTAGTCCCGGTTGGGGCGCCGGATTCTGTCCCCGTTGCTCCTCTTCCAATCCAGCTCTCTGCTGTGGCCCAGGAGGGCAGTGGAGGATGGCCCAAGTGCTCGGGCCCTGCACCCCATGGGAGACCAGGAGAAGCACCTGGCTCCTGGCTTCGGATCAGCATGGTGCACCGGCCGCAGTGGCCATTTGGGGGGGTGAACCGACGGAAAAGGAAGACCTTTCTCTCTATCTCTCTCTCTCACTGTCCACTCTGCCTGTCCAAAAAATAAA